>NW_012267236.1:21266624-21285147 GCF_000151885.1 Dipodomys ordii
AGACAGGAATTGAAGGAGTCAGAACACGGCATCTGGACCCATGTTCAATGGGCACACGGGGAGGGGAGAGGCCTTTGAGGATAACATGGGCGTGTGCAGCTTGGCCCTGGGGGCGGCGCTCCATCCAGAGATGGGGCACACACAGCAAGCAGGGGGCAGGTGTGGGGCCGGCTGAGCTGATCCAACAAGCTGGCCGAGCGGAGCTCTTCAGCTGGGGATGTGTCACCGCGAGCCCACGCAAATCCTTATCAAAATATTTTTGTTCTCGGAAATTAAATAGGAAAGCAGCTCACGGAAGAAAGAGTTGGATCAATAACCCTCTGGCCATCTTCCATTAGGAAGAGTGGTGCACATTACACCTGCGGCGCCTCCACCCTGCCCTCCGCCGGCTTGCCAGGGTCAGCCCCCACACACGCCCAGGACACCAGCTTCCTGTGTCCGCGCCACCGTCCCGCTGCCTGAGGCCTTTGCCACTCAGGAGTCAGAATTATCTATGCCTGCTCCTGGGTCTCCAGACTTTCCCAGACATACAAGCAACACATTTCCTTCCTTCCTTTCTTCCTTCCTTCCTTCCTTCCTTCCTTCTTTCCTTCCTCCCTCCTTCCTTCCTTCCTTCCTTCCTCCTTCCTTCCTTCCTCCTTCCTTTGTGCCTGAACTGAAGTTTGAACCCAAGGACTGGGCACCTTCCTTTACTTTTTGCTCAAGGCTGGCTCTACCACTTGAGCCACAGCTCCCCTTATGGCTTTTTGCTGGTTAACTAGATATAAGAGTCTCACAGACTTTCCTGCCCAGGCTGGCTTTGAACCACGATCCTCAGATTTCAGCCTCTTGAGTAGCTAGGATTACAGGCATGAGCCACCAGTGCCCAAATTCTAGTTATTTCTTGTGGCACTGATTTGTAATTCACTTACGCAAGCCTGGAATACTTGCACGGATGCAAAAACAAATAACTGACCCACGTTTTAGAATTTTGCATAAAGGAAGTGCCAGTTGAGCAGGCTCCATCCGCTAATTCACAAGGGCAAACATTTCTTGTGCCCGTGGTTGAATTAGTCCTGGGGATATATCGGTGCGGAAATGAGAGGGAGGTATAGTAGCACATGCCTGTAGTCCCAGCTATGGAGGAGGCTGGGCAGGGATAACCACCGGAGCCCAGGCTTGTCTTGAGAGAAGTGGGGAGGGAGTTTCTGTTGGAACTGAAACGCAGTGGAGGAGCCAGACGGCGGTGAGAGTTCAAGACCCAGAAGTAAGTGTGACCCTGCGCCCGTGATGCCACGCGTGTGACACTGCGCCCGTGATGCCACGCGTGTGACACTGCGCCCGTGATGCCACGCGTGTGACACTGCGCCCGTGATGCCACGCGTGACACTGCGCCCGTGATGCCACGCGTGTGACACTGCGCCCGTGATGCCACGCGTGTGACACTGCGCCCGTGATGCCACGCGTGTGACACTGCGCCCGTGATGCCACGCGTGACACTGCGCCCGTGATGCCACGCGTGACCCTGCGCCCGTGATGCCACGCATGACACTGCGCCCGTGATGCCACGCGTGACACTGTGCCCGCGATGCCATGCGTGACACTGTGCCCGTGATGCCACGCGTGACACGAGCCATCCAATGGAGAAAACCTGCCCAGGTGAGAAGTCAAGGCAGACTTCCTGGAGGAAGTGCCAAATGAGCTCATGGATGAGGTTCTGAATAGACACACGGACAGGAAGCATCTTCTCTACAGTGAGGGACGCAGCACCAACAAGAATCTATATATTGGAGCTAGGCACTGTGGCTATCACCTGTAATCCTACCTACTCATGGTTCAAGGCCAGCCTGAGTAGGAAAGTCCAAAAAGCTGGAAGTAGAGCTGTGGCTCAAGTGGTAGAGCACTAGGCTTGAGCACAAAAGCCCAGGGACAGTACCCAGGCCCACAGTTCAAACCCAGGAACAGCAAAAAGATGGCATATATGCAGGACAAGAGAACCTAGGGGGTTGGGGTGGAGGGAGGGGGGACAGCAGAAGAGAAGGAACTAGAGAAGCAGTCAGGCGCTGTTGCTGGTGGGGAACGGCCATGCTGCTACAGAGCCACTCCGTCGGACGCAGCCAGCACTCATCTTATAGAATAGCCGTCTGCGCCATTTTGAGTGCAACTGAGGTTGAGGTTGCTTGCTGTGTGTGTTGCCTGTGCAGTAAACTGCCACCACCCGTCCATCACAAAGCGTGAGGCAGACGGACAGGAAGCTTCTTTATGCAAATGAAATATTTCCACCTGTGAAACAGGCATATCAAAATCATATCAGACACCAGCCAGGCAGGGCGGTCCATGCTTGCAATCGAAAGATGATGCTGGGTGCAGGTGGCTCACACCTGTAATCCTAGTCACTCAGGAGGCTGAGATCTGAGAATCACGGTTCAAAGCCAGCCCAGGCAGGAAAATCCATGAGACTCTTATCTCCAAATTAATCCCCCAAAAAGCTAGAAGTGGTGCTGTGGCTCAAAATGGAAACACCAGGCTTGAGTGAAAAAAGCTCTGAGTTCAAGAGGGCTGGCTAAACAAACAAACAGCAGGATCTAGAGTTCAAGGCCAGTCTAGGTTACATAGTGAGACAGAACCAGAAGAAGAAGAGAGAAAGAGAGAGGAAGAGGAGGAGGAAGAGGACCAGGAAGAGGAAGAGAAGGAAGGAGGGAAAGGAGGAGGAAGAAGAGCAGAACAAGGACGATACAAGCACCCCAAGATTCAAGGGACAGGCACACTGACCCATCACCTGGTCTGGGAGAATGGCCAGAACAGAGAAGCTCTACCTCATTCTCGGGCCCACTCCAAACTGCTTGCCTCCCCACCCCCCCACCCCCCGCCCAGAACTGCACTGGACTCCTGGCCCCACACAGCCTGCGCTGCCCACAGCCCTGCCCGCCTCTGGTCGCCGACAGACAGTTCCACCCTCAGCACTAAACCCTGCCTGCTCTTCAACTCATTCTCTCATTGTTTCTGTTTTTGTTTTAGCCAGTCCTAGGCTTGAACTCAGGGCCTGGGTGCCCAGCTCTCTCTTAAACATTCTGTAACCTATTTGTCGATGTGCAGAGAGTGTGATCTGAGAGTTAATATTAAAAATTAAAGGGGCTGGGAAGGTGGCTCAGTGGTAGAGTGCTTGCCTTGCATGCATGAGGCCCTGGGTTCGATTCCTTAGCACCACATAAGTAGAAAAGGCTGGAAGTGGTGCTGTGGCTCAAGTGGTAGAGCACTAGCCTTGAGCTGAAGAGCTCAGGGACACTGCCCAGGCCTAGAGTTCAAGCCCTATGATTGACAAAAAATAAATAAACAAATAAAGCTGGGGGCCAGTGGTTCACACCTGTAATCCTAGCTACTCTGGAGGCTGAGAGCTGAGGATCTCGGTTCAAAGCCCGCCCTGGCAGAAAGTCTGTGAGACTCTTATCTCCAATAAACCACCAGAAAACTAGAAGAGGTGCTGTGGCTCAAGTGGTAGAGCGCTCACCTTGAACTGAAGAACACAGGGACAGCGCCCAGACCCTGAGTTCAAGTCCAAGTACTACATATGTGTGTGCATGCACACACACACACAATCTGAAATTAATGGGAGAATTCTGGGCTCTGTCTAATATGCTGATCAGCATCATGGCGTCGCAGGCCAGAGGACAGAGACTGTGTCTGGAATCACTAAGAACCCCATTTCACATCGTGACCCTCCTGGGAGCACTGTCCCTCGTCATCAGCGCTGCACCTGTCCTTTATGCTCGGGACAGCCCTGACCCCTGTGTTGTCCTGGTCTCTGACCCCTGGAGCTGCTGAGACAACAGCCAAGACTCAGAGGGAAGCAGACAGACTCAGAAAAGGCGGTGAGGACAGCGGGACTCCAAGGAAGGGTTCACATAGGGCAGCTCAGCCGGGCACCAGGGGCGGCGCCTGCCATCCTCAGCCGGGCACCGGGGCGGCCGCCTGCCATCCTAGCTGCTCAGGGGGCTGAGATCTGAGGATCACAATTTGAAGCCAACCCAGGCAGGAAAGCCCATCAGACTTTGTCTCCAATAAATTACTCAGAAAAAGGTGAAGGTGGCACTGTGGCTCCAGTGGTAGTGTGCTTTAGCCTTGAGCAAAAAGAAACTCAGGGACAGCACCCAGGCCCAGAGTTCAAGCCCCAGGACTAGCAATAAATAAATAATAAACAAATAAGGAAGGGCTTGCTTCTGAGCTTGGTTCACACTGCCTTCCTCGGATCTCTTGCCCGAGAGCGTGTGCTCCTGCCCAGGATCCCACCACCAACTGGAAAAGAAGACGCAGGACAAAGAAACATGCCAGTCCTCCCAGAAGCCATGGCCATCTTAACTAGCAATGAGGTCGCCTGTCCCTCCTGCACGCAGAGCTGCTCCTCAGCTAGCTGCGATCCAGCACGATCCCACGCCATCATATCCACAGTGTCAAGCGAGGTCACAGTTCTCTAACTCCTATCCTAATAGATTGCTAGAACTGTTCTTTCCCCCCCACCCCCCACCCTCCAACCCCCCTTAGTTGTTACTCCTCTCTTACTGTGCCTAACGTCTGCATGGCGGGTCAGTGAGTGTGTTTGGGAAGAATAGCCGGGTGCAGAGGTCAGCACTAGCCAAGCTTCCAGATGCCTGCTAGTCTTGGGCTGTGTCCCCCAGAACCTTCTCTCCATGCATGGCCCCAGGGACCCCCACGAGCTGGGAAGGAGGGTCCTCACGGCTGTTGTGCAAGCCAAAGCTTGGAACGAGCTCCAGGAGCTGGCCTGGAACCCGCCAGCTTCCTGCCGCCGCCTCCGCTCTGCGCGGCCACCCGCGCTGAGCCCCGCCCTGCACCCGCCACGCCAGGGCCACGCCGGGCGCTGGCCTCCCCGCCACGCCGCTCAGCACCCCATGTTATTGCCCCATCCATCTCTCTCTCGTCCTTCCCTCTCCAAGACAGCTCACCAGACGAAAAGAAACGATCAGAGCAAATGAGGACGGGGCGGAATTATTCCAGCGCCTCCGGGTTCTGAGATGACTGCGATGTGTTTATGATTTTGTGTTCAGCGCTGGCTGCCACAGGCCCAGAGGTCACGGATTTGCGCATTCCTTGGTGACATTCCCCTGAGCTCTGAGCTCCGGCCAGGGTTCTGAGAGATGTAAATGTCTGGGGACCTTAGCACCCGCATCCACTTCTCTGGGTCCAGGGACACAAACCCGCCCCCTGCCCCCCTTTCTGCAGAGCATGCAGACAGCTTTGTCTTGGGCACCGTCCCTCCCGCGCTTGGCTTGGCGACTGGGGCCTGCTTGGATGAGAAATCCCACTGCTGCCCAGATACACCTGCCCAGCTGGGGCTTGTGACCTTGAACGTGTGGAGGAGAAAGGAAGAAAATAGCCAAAGTCCTGCTACCTCTGGGACCCGCACACGGCCTGAGGCCCCCACGTTGGCGAGGCTTGCTGCAGCCTGGGTGCTGGCCGCGTGCACCCAGCATCAAGCAGAGTCCTCAGGTCCCCGTGGGGTCAGGCCACCCCCAGCTGCCAGGACGCCCGGGTGGGGCTGGAGATGACGATGAGGCACACAGCCGCACCTGCGCAGCCGCTGGCCAGGAAGTCCACGCTGCGGAGCTGCCTTCCGGAGCTGGGCAGAGCAGGGCTGGGGGAGAGACTGGCAGAAGCCCATAGCCACTGCCCAACCCGCTCAGCACCGCCCGCCCGCCCTGGGCCTCCACAGGGCACACCCAGTGCCTACTGCAGGGCAGGTGGAGGATTAGCAAAGTCTACAGCGTTGGGGGCATGGCTCAAGTGGTCGAGCACCTGCCTAGAGAACACAAAGCCCGGAGAGATGGAGGGGGGATAGATGACTGGTAGATGAAATGAAATGAAGTAAAGCGTGGTCTTTGTACTTTCCTGAGTGACACTGTCACCTTTGGCTTCCAGTCCCCCAGATTGTTCTGGTTGAAGGCCCGAGTCTTTGCTCCCTCCCACAGAACACCTCTTACGCCCTGTCCCCTTGCACTGCCTTCCTGCCTGGCCATACCCAACTCAGCAATACAGCCATCTGGCCCGGAGCGAGCCGTGCCCAGGCCGCAGGGAGGGGCCGCTGGGCTCACCCCGCCGGGCCCCGCCCACGGGCTCCTCTGCTCCCTTCCAACAGTCCAGCCGGGCAGCGATCTTGGCATGTGCTCTACCCTTCCCTGTAGCCAGGCCTCCTGGAAGGACTTGGGGGGCAGTGCCCCCCCCCCGAGCTCACAGAACAACAGAAGTGCTCAGCACAGCAACTCACAACAAATGTGAGTCTTCCCATCCAGGCGGGGGCCCTTGCCTTGTGGCTTCTCAAACAGGGGTTCTAGAGGACGGGGCCACAGGCCCCTTTCCCAGCCGAGCCCCTCTTTCGTGGGACTGACACAGTATGGAAAATTCCAGACACTAATCCACAAAACTCAACTCTTCCCCTCGCACCCAGGCCCCGAGACCAGAGGCCCCTTTGGGGCCCCTTGCCGCTGAGAGGTACTGGGAGCTGAGTACTCAGGAGGGGCTGAGTGCTATCGACCCAGCATTCCTGTGCTGGCCCTCCACAGCTACTCTAGTTGGATCTTTAAGGGGACGTTTCAAGTCACACCAGGTCATCAGACTCATGTCCTCATAGGAAGTAGGGAGACAGCAGGGGTTCAGACGCGAGGAAAAGCCACCCGAGGACATGGGAGAAGGCAGCCCTGGGCAGAGCTGGGAAGAGAAATGGAACCTTCCAGCTGTCCGAGCTGAGCTTCCACAGAGGACCAAGCAGGGAGAGAGAGCAAACTTCATCACGAGTGCAATGAAGCCAATCCGTGACGGCAGCCCAAGCAGATAAGACGCCCGCGCAGGGGCGCCAGGCACCGGCCGCCCAGGCCTGGCCCATTGCATGCACATGTGCACACACACACACACACACACACACACACACACACTGCAAGGAGCTGAGACTAGAAATGGAAGCAGACAGCAGCTGCTTCTAGGGTCACAGCCCCCAGTCCCCAGCCCTGCTTCTGAGTCTGGGGCGGGGCACGATGCTGCCAGAACCCACTTTGCTAACAGCTAAACCAGCCAAACAGCCAATGATAGAGCCAGGAGCAGCAGCCCCCCCCACCTACCTGCTCCCCCTCCCCAGAGGTAGCCCTGGTGCTGGGGTGGCGGGTGCGTAGCCGGGGCCGGCGTCTGCCCTGTGTGCGGCTGGCCTAGGACCCAGTCCGCGGCCACTCTCACCGGCTGTCAGAGCAGCATCGTCCCCGCGGGCACGGCCCCCTCTTCCTCTCCTCTCCGGTGGCCCCTGGGGCTGGAGCGTAGATACAGAAGTGACACCACTGGTGCCTCGGTTTGCCAGCACCACAACACTGGGGGCCCCCGGGGGCCACGGGAGACTCAGGCCCCACCCCCGTCACCTGTGAGGCCAGCGGCACCCACCGCACCTTCCTCCCACCGGGCCCTGCCAAAGCAGGAGAGGAAGAGCCCCACCACGCCGCCACGGTTTCCATGACAACCAGGCTGCTGTGGCCTGTCCTTACAATTAACTTCAGAGTTGACCCTTCCTGGGAAAGGGAGGAGAAGCCAGAGGGCCCACCTCCCCCCCCCCCCGGGGCAGGCTGCCGTCCCTGCTTTGGAGGCCTGCAGTGAGCAGGAAGGCCCCTCACACACACACACACACACACACACACACACACGCCTGACACCCAGTGCCACATGCCCAACCCAGGCACAATCCTGGGCCTGGCCCCAGCCCCGGAGCTCAGCCTCACCGGGGACCCCACACACAGGAGAGCGTGCCCCAGGCTATTGTGGGCACCAGGACTAGCTCAGATGCGGACAGGACCCTGCCAAGAGCAGCAAGACCCGCCCACCCTGCTTCAGACAAGGGGCCGGTGTTCGCTGAGCACCTACCCTGCACCAGGCTGTGCCAGGCTCCGGGCTATGCCAGGCTCCGGGCTGTGCCAGGCTCCAGGGTGGATTTGGTCCCCAGAATGCTGCAGACCACGCCTCAGACCATCGGCCGGTGAGCCACACCAGCACACAGCTCCAGATCCTCTGGCCAACTGAAGAGCCAGGGGTTCCATCCAGACAGCTTGGCTTGTGTCAACCCTGCCGATCCCTTTGCTCGGCCGCACACAATGGGGTACACCAAAGGTTTAGGGGGGCAATAAAGGAACCTGCTTTGACAATCAGTGTGATGATCCAGTCTTCCCACTTCCCAGAGAAGGAAATGGAGCCCCACGAGGCAGCGTCCTAGCTCTTCAAGATCACGTGGCTCTCCGTGAGCACACCAAAAGGCCAGTTCAGTCAGTGCATTCCGAGACTCCAACTATTTAGAAGTTTACAGTGAATCATAATGGATGGCTTTTTAAAGATGTTGAAGATCTCTGCCAAGTTTTGACTAATTCTTCTCCATCTGACGCCATCACAATAGCCAAGGTATTTTGGACTCATCTCTGTCTAACTGCCTACTGCTTCAGCGGCAGGAAAGTGACTCAAGAGGGGCCCTCCGCACAGGAAGACTAACACGGAGGGTGGGGCTACACCCCCTGAGGAAGATACCGAGGGTCCAGGTGGAGGTCTGAGTGGGGTTTGGCTGAGTTAGGAAGTATACAAAGGGCAGGTTGGGGGCAAAGAAGAGTGTTCAGAAGCAAGAACTGAGAGAGTCGGGCATAAGACACATATTTAAGGGTAGTTCCAAGAACTTATTCAGGCCTAGGAGTGGTGGCACATACCTGTAATCTCAGCCCACAGGAGGCTGAGACGGAAGGATCTTGAGCTCCAGTTCAGCATGTACTATATAACCACAACAAAATAACAACAACAGCAGCAATCGATATACTCAGTATACCTGAAAATACAGTCCGTTATCTTTACAGATGAACTGCTACAACTTGGAATTTCTTCAAAGTAATCCAGATGAAAATGGAGAGACTGGAAGGAGTAAGACAGGACAAGACCCTGGCTGGACGGCTTTATGAGTCTCTGGTGGTTTTTAATATGCTTGGGTTTTTTTTTCCATTAGGAAAAAGTTTCTAAAAACTACATAGTCAATGCCAGGCGCCAGTGGTTCATACCTGCAATCCTAGCTGCTCAGGAGGCTGAGATCTGAGGATTGCGGTTCAAAGCCAGCCTGGGCAGGAGAGACCATGAGACTCTTATCTCCAAGTAAACCTAAAAAAGAAAAAATCTGGAAGTAGATGTGTGGCTCAAGTGATGAGAGCTAGCCTTGAGCAAAAGAAGCTCAGGAAGCCAAGGCGCTGGTGACTCATGCCTGTAGTCCTAGCCACTCAGGAGGCTGACATCTGAGGATCATGGTTCAAAGCCAGCCCAGGCAGAAAAGTTCATGGTTAATTACAATTAATCCCAGGAAAAGCCAGAAATGGAGCTGTAGCTTAAGTGATAGAGTGCTAGCCTTAACCAATAAGAGCTCAAGGGACAGTACACAGGCCCTGAGTTCAAACTGCAGGACTGGCACGCGCGCACGCACACACACACACACACACACACACACAGAGTCAACAGATTCCAGTTAATATACTCCTTTTGTAAATGAAGGTTTAGAATGCAGTCTTCTTTATAAGAAGACTATATTGCCAGGTGCTAGTGGCTCACATCTGTAATCCTAGCTACTCAGAAGGCTGAGATCTGAGGATTGCAGTTCAAAGCCAGCTGGGGCAGAAAGTCCATGAGACTCTTATCTCCAATTAACCAGCAGAAAACTGGAAGTGGTGCTGTGGCTCAAAGTGGTAGAGCACTAGCTTTGAGCAAAAACACTCAGGAAGCCAGGGGCCAATGGCTCATGCCAGTAATCCTAGCTACTTGAGAAGCTGAGATCTGAGGATCGTGGTTCAAAGCCAGCCTGGGCAAGAAAAATCTCTGAGATTCTTATCTCCAACTAACCACTAGAAAACCAGAAGTGGTGCTGTGGCTCAAAGTGGTAAAGCTCTAGCCTTAAGCTGAAGAGCTGAGGGACAGGGCCCAGGCCCACAGTTCAAGCCCCATGACCGACAAAAGAGAAAAAAGACTATATTAATAAGTCCACGCTCCATTTTCTCAGCCCCTCCTACCCAAGGCCTGAACCCCTCACCGGGCCCACCCCCGAGTCAGAGACACAGCAAGAAGCTGCACGCTGATTTCCTTCTTTTGGGAAAGATCCAAAGCTTTTGTGAAAATACTGACGCAAAGAGGAAAAAAATAAATAAACATTAGTCAAACAGAACATCACAGAAATCTTCCAACTCCATTGCATCTTATGGGATTTGCTATTGATTTTAAGGTTTATAAATAGATCAAAGAAACAAGTCAATCTGATCTTTTGGCTAATTGACAAACAGGCTTCCGGCATCTCTCCTTTGAGCATGGGCTTGTCTTCCGGCCAGCTGATGGGCAAGGCACAGGTAGGGAAAGCGGGGCCCCTGACCTTTAACCTTTCCCAGTGCCCATGAATGCTCAGCGAGAACATGACGTTTCTTCAGGAAGCTCCAGCCCTTTCCTGACTCAGTTTCCCCATCTGTATTAAAAAAATGGAGCTCCTCCTAGCACACCAGGATGTGGCGCTGCTCTGTGCTTGCCTCTATCTACCCAGGAACAGCCGTGGTGAGTTGGCCAAGGAGCCATTCCTGTGGACACAGAGGCTCAGGCCGCCCGCTCCGCTGTAGGCGCCATGGGGTGGGGGTGGGGGGTAACTGCACAGTGGCTCCAGCCCTGAGTCACACCTCCACCAGGATCCTTCTCCGTCCCCCTTCCCTGGGCCTCCCTTGATGCCGACACCAGTGCGGTCAGATCACTGCGGGCCTCCGCTCGCAGGGAATTTGGCTGTGTCTATTAAAAGCCAAAAAGACTACCAGGCAAAGAAGGAAGTCCAACATTCCTGTGCTCGCCCAGCTTCGGGAGACGTGTGAGGCGTTTATGAACTGTCCAGTCCTGAGATTAAACCACCACCCAGCGGCTCAGCCAGACCTGACCACCGGAACGTTTGAATTCCCGGCGATGCCAGGCAAGGATGGTGGCAGAGCCACTAGGAAAGAGACCCACTCCTCAGAGGAACAAGTCAGAGAGCCCAGAGCCCCACGCCGAGCGCCAGGCCAGAAAACCACTCAGCCAGGGGCCAGCGGGTACAGGAGGGGACAGGCTGGCCCAGCCCCGAGGCCCCTTGGGGCCTTGCGGTGGTGCTATCTGCCTGTGGGAGTCCCTGCGGCTCCAGAGCCTCTGCGGTCCACGGCGGCCGGACATCCGGGGTCAGACCGTGCAGGAAGCAGTAGGCTTCGGGGCAGCAATGCACCCAACACCCAGCACGTATCCCAAGCAGCACCCCCAAGGGCTGCCATTTGCAAGCCTGGGGTGTGGCCATCACCCTGGGCTGCTCCAGAGGGAAGAACGCTGTGCACAAGGCCACGGTGATGACCGCATGACTTTTTGCTTCTGTTTTTGTCTTTTGCTGGGCTAGGTTCACTTCCAGGGCCTGGCGTGTGCTAAGTAAGTATTCTACCCCCAAGTCCTCCGCCTGATCTATGAGGCTCCGGACAGACGGGCGAGTCAGCAGAATTTGTTTTAGATCAGGTCTCCCAGCGCCAAAGCTCCCCGCAATCTGATGAGATGTGTATGTTCATTTCTACCGCCCACCGTGACAAATTCATGCCAACATCCGGGGTTCCAGCAACAGATGAGCCACCTCAGGGATGGGAGGGTCAGGAGTCCAACTCGAGCCTGCCTAGCCTTCAGTCAAGATGTTGGCTGGAGCCAAGTGCCGGTGACTCAGGCCTTTAATCCTCCTTACTCAGGAGGCTGAGATCTGAGGGTGGTGGTTCAAAGCCAGCCAATGCAAACAATCCAAGACTCTTACTTATTAACTAGCAAAAAGTCAGGAGTAAACAAGTGATAGTGCCTTGAGAGAAAAAGCCAAGTTTGAGCTCCAGTATTGGCACGCACGCCCAAGCACACACAGATGCACAGATGTAGCAGGGTCCCAGGAACAGCCCAGAGGACAAGTCTCTAGCGGCCTCTGCCTCCTTCCCTGAACAGCAGCAGGGAGTGAGTCCTTTGCACACAGTTCCCTGTCTACTTCTTTTCTTCTACCCCCCCTCCTCCACAGTCAAGAATACTTGTGGGTATATCAGACTGATTATGGGCATAATCAGCTGATTAACCACCGTAATGCCTTCATTCCCCTTCTCCACCCATATAATGAATTTACAAGCCCAGGGATGAGGTTGGGAACATCTCTGGGGCCCCCTTGTGGTGGTGGGAAAAAAGACAGACATGGATCACCAGGGAGGAAGAAAGGGGCAAATGATTTCACAAATGATTTTATGAAAAGCAAGTTGCAAGCTGGGTGAGTGGCTCACGCCTGTAATTCTAGCTCTGGAGATGAAATTTAGAAGGATAGCAAAAAGTTCAAGAAAGCCCATCACAATCGATAAAAAGCTGGGCGTGGTGGTGAGCACCTGTCATCCTAGTTAGTTGAGAAGTATAAATAGGAGGATCACAATCCAGGCCTGCCAGGGAAAAAATGTAAGACCCTTCCCCCAAAAGATAACAAAAGCAAAAAAGGGGGGCTTGGCTTAGGAGTTTGGCTCAAGTGGGAGAGCACCTACCTAGCAAGCTCAAAGCCCCAGAAACACACGCACGCGCACACACACACATGCGCGCGCGTGCACACACACACACACACATACACACAAACTGTAGAGTCTGTTAGACCTGAGCACAACCCATAAATTTGTTTTCTTGCAAAGTCTGGACAAACTAATAGGTTTCTGGTGATAATGATGAAGCAAAAGCGATAGTTATAACTCCCATTTCAGGAGAATTCTCCTGGTCCTGTGTGTTGAGCAAGTGACTTAACCCTTGCGAGCCTGACCCTGTAGCTGAGATGTGGAATACATGGAAGGAAGTGTCTGGCACAGAGTAGGAATGACCTAAGTCTTAGCAGCCGCAGCGGCGCACTCATAAAGCCTCTCAGCCCACGGTGCCCCAGGGCTGCGCGGGAAATGACTTCTTTCCTGATTGGTGGCTCAGCAGAGGGAATTCCAGACCAGGCCTTGAGCCAGGAGGGCTGAGCAGAGGAGGGTGGAGGAGAAGCATCCAGGAGTCCAGGATGCCGAGCCTGTCCTCCAGCCATGAGATTCAGGGTGAAGGCAGGCCAAAGCAGCAGGACGACACTTGAGGCCTGTGTTAAAAACATAAAGGGCCTGGCGGTGGCTTGCTGAATTATGCAGCAAGGGTGAATAATGAATGGCTAGCACTTTCTTGTTGGTGGTGGTGGTTTTTTTCCCGTGTTCATTTTCTTCCACCCCTACAGGCCTGATAAATGCCAGAGACTCTGTATTCTGACAATATAATTAAGGCATAGTTTTATTGTTTGTTTGTTCTTCTTAACCTCTGCCACTCAAAGAGGAAGCAGAATAAAACGTGCGTGGCTGAAGCGAACGAGTAGTATGTATTATGTCAGGAGGATATTCGTATTTATTGAAATAAAATGCAGGTATGTGGAATGTGTAGCATGCATCATGTGCCAGAGAAGGTGAGGCAGAGAAAAGCCGAGCCCTGGAGAAGGCTCTGAGCTCAAAGGCAAGGGATAAAGTGTGGGAAGCAAAGGAGAATTCTCGTCCCTACTCTGACAGGCTGGCGGCTGAGCTCTGTGGCTAGATTCACGCACCAGTGTGTTGTCTACGCAATCAAAGCATTCTTAACTTTCCCACCACATCCTCTGCAGTGCACAGAAACCCAGATCCTCATTATAGACTATATATCTGCTGGATGGGCACTGGTTATACACTAATGGCTCGTGTCTGTAACCCTAGCTACTCTGGAGACTGAGATCTGAAGACCAGAGTTCAAAGCCAGCCCAGGTAAGAAATTCAGGGAGGCTCTTATCTCCAATTAAGCACTAAAAAATCCCAAAGTGGAGCTGTGGTTCAAGTGGTAGAGTGCTAGCCTTCAGCAAAACCATCAGGGACAGCACCCAAGCCCTGAGTTCAAGCCCCAGGACCAGCATACACACACGCACACACACACACACATTGATTTTTCTCTTTTTTTTTTTTCTTTTTTGTTGGTCGTGGGGCTTAAACTCTGAGTCTGGGCGCTGTTCCTCAGTTCTTCAGCTCAAGACTAGTGCTCTACCACTTGAGCCACAGCACCACTTCTTGCTTTATCTGTTTATGTGGTGCTGAGGATTTGAACCCAGGGCCTCGTGCATGCAAGGCAAGCACTCTACCACTGAGCCACCTTCCCAGCCCCTGAAATTTCCTTTTATAAGCATCAGCTAGTTGATTTCTTTCTTTCCAGGGTGTTGGAAACACAATAGCTGAGCCCAGGCTGCTATCCAGTGAGCAGCTTGCATGAGCGGATCACATTCCAGGCTTGCCATGCAATGTGAGCCGAGACCCTTTCCAAAAATGGTCTGGGGATGTGGCCCATGTAGCCCCGGCCTGGCTCACTGGGCAGTTCTTGTCCTGATGGAGGCCGGGCTCCGGCTCCTCTCGACCCGAGTCAGCCTGTCCCAGAGGGAGGCCACTGTCCTGTCTGTCTCCCGGGCAGGGACGGTCACGCTGCCTTCTTCTGGGTTAAACGTACTGGGGTGTCTGGTTGTGCACCTCAGCTAAGACCAAAGAGAAAGAGGGTCAACCTGCCGGGCGCCAGGGGCTCACGCCTGTCACCCTAGCTACTCAGGAGGCTGAGATGTGAGGATCGTGGATCAAAGCCAACCCCGGCAGGAAAGCCCGTGAGACTCTTCTCTCCAATAAACTACCAGAAAACCAGAAGTGGCACTGTGGCTCAAGTGGTAGAGCGCTAGCCTTGAGCTGAAGAGCTGAGGGACAGCGCCCAGGCCCAGAATTCAAGCCCCATGACCGACAAAATAAAAAGGGAGAGTGATCAACTTGATGCAAGGTTCCTATGGGGTCCTCTCAGAATGTGCTGGTGGAGGCCCCTGTCCCAAGAAGAGGCCTAGCCCTGGGTTGCACAGAGGTAACTGTCTCCGGAAACGAGGGGAGAAGTCATTGGAGTAATGGCTCCAGAGGCATGGGAAAGATGCAAACAGTGGTGAGATAAATCTCCACCCCACAAATCAGCCACTGCACTTTTATTTGGGCAGTACTGGAATTTAAACTCAGGACCTCTGGCTTGCTGGGTTGGTGGTGCTTTACCACTTGAGCCATGTCCTCAGATTTGCTTCTGGCCTTTTGGTGGTTAACTGAAATCTCAGGAACTTTCCTGCTCGGGCTGGCTTCGAACCATGATCTTCAGCCCTCAGCCTCCTGGGTAGCTAGGATAACAGTTGTGAGCCACCAGCATCCAACCCCGCTGGTTATTTTGGAGACAGGGTCTCCCTTCCTGCCTGGTTAGACACCTGAATGGAGATCTGCCTACTTGAGCCTTTGGGTCATCAGCTGACTGCAAAAAGACAATCACACTGTTTGGTTCCATTTACAAAAATGTTGTCATGGCAACAGAAATGTCAGGAGATCAGAAGTATCGGATTGGAATAAATGGCAAGAGGAATCCTTGTGTTAGAGCTGTGCTGTATGTTTGTGAAGCTTCCCAGCAGCAGAGGCACACACAGACACACACGCACACATGTGCACACGCAAAGCCAGAGCGTGGGAATGAAGTGGGTGGATGGTTCCCGTGTCCACAGAGTCACTCTGACATGGCACCATGGTTTTGCAAGGTGTTAACACTGGAGAAAATTGGCTACAAGTACTGTGGGAGCTGGCTGCGCTACCTCCTCCAACTGCATGGCAATCTGCAATTATCTAGAAATAAAAGGTTTATTTTAAAAATAGTAGCGGCTTCATGCTAAAGGAGGAGCGCAGACCACAGTCTGATGTATAATGTGAGCAATACGGCTGTAAGACCACAAAATCTGTCCCGAGTGTCTACTAATGCGAAACAATTGCCCACCTCGTGGCCCAGACTTCCATCCTGGACTGAACTGGGCAGAGGGGCCTGTGGTCAGGGAGAGCACCGGCCAGGTGTGTGGCAGCTTCACGAGGGCGCCAAGAGCAGGCCGCAGTGCAAAGTCCCTCCGGACTGGAAGCCACACACCGGGCTCTGTTCTGATGATAGAATCCTGAGCCGAGCCATTTACAAGACACAAATGTGTCCGGTGCCTGTAACTCACTCCTGTAATCCCAGCTACTCCCAGAGGCTGAGACCTGAGGATCTCGTTTTAAAAGCCAGTCTAAGCAGAACAGTCCATGAAACTTTTATCTCCAGGTAAGCAGCAAGAAGCCGGTAGAGGAGCTATGATTCAAATGGTAAGAGTACCAGCCCCGAGTGAAAAAGTCCAGTAAGAGTGTGGGGCCGGCCCGGTGCCAGTGGCTCACGCCTGTAACCCTCACTTCTCTGGAGGCTAAGATCTGAGGCCTGCCGTTCGAAGCCAGCCTGGACAGGAAAGTCCGTGAGACTCTTATCTTCAATAAGCTACTCAGAAAATGCCAGAAGTGGTGTTGTGGCTCAAGTGGTAGAGCTCTAGCCTTGATCAAAAGCACCTCACAGTCAGCACCCAGGCCCAGAGTTCAAGCCCCAGGACTGGCCAAAAAAAGAGTATGAGTCTTGAGTTCAAGCCTTGGTACAGATGCACGCATGTGCATGCGCATGCACGCGCAGACCAATGCTATCCGAGCTCCTGGGGCAGGTCTCACAGCAGTCCTCTGTGGTGGGGGCTGCTACTGTCCTTAGTTGCAGATGAGAAAACCCAACCCAGGGCCTTTGGGTGGAGGGCAAGCAGATGTAAAGCCAGGGCCAGCCTCTCCGGGAAGCCTTGGAGGCTCAGCTCGTGACTAGGTAATTCCTGAGCACCTTCACCCGTAGGCATTACTCCTGGGCCCGTGCCACGGGCCTCGGACCTGTGCGTCAGTCGGACTCCCTGCCTAAATTGCCAAGCTAATTGTTTCTGAAGGGATGGGCTTGGGGGGAGGGGGTGCGTTTGTGGGTGGGAGGAGGAGGATTATCCAGGGCTTGAACTCAGGGCCTCTCATTCTTGCATGGCTTTTTCTGTCACTGTTGGTGCTCTACCACTTGAGCCATGCCTCCAGTGCAGTATTCTGCTGGTTCGTTGGATATAAAGTCTCTGGGACTTTTCTGCCCAGGCTAGCCTCAAGCCTTGATGGAGCAGGGCAGATCTTGAGTCGTTAGGATTTACAGGGGTGAGTCACCATTCCTGGCTGAAGGGAAGCAATTTAATTCTTTACTACAACAGTTTGAATTTTTTTTTTTGTCAGTTGTGGGACTTGAACTCTAGGCCTGGGCGCTGCCCCTCAGCTCTTCAGCTCAAGGCTAGCGCTCTACCACTTGAGCCACAGCACCACTTCTGGTTTTTTTGCTTATGGGTGCTGAGGAATGGAACCCAGGGCCTCAGGCATGCAAGGCAAGCGCTCTACCATGGAGTCACCTTCCCAGGCCCCCATCTTTTTTAATTTTATTTATTTACTATTTTTGCTGGTCCTAGGGCTTGAACAAAGGCCTGGACTCTGAGCCTCTTTGTGCTCAAGGCTAGCACTCTAGTACTTGGACCACAGCACCACTTTTGGCTTTTCTGAGTAGTTTATTAGAGATAAGAGTCTCACAGACTTTTCTGCCCAGGATGGCTTCCAATCACAATCCTCAGATCTCAGCCTCCTGAGTAGCTAGGATTATAGGCGCGAGCCACCAGCACCCAGCTAGTCTTCAAATTCTTCATCCTCTCTTTGGACAGTGGTCCACATTTCATTTTGCAAAGTATCAGCCCCGTGTGCGAGTCCCAGTCGCATCCCCCCCCCCAATCGCCGGATTGTCATAAAAGGGGGAGAAGAAGAGCCAGCCAAGAACCCCGAGGCCCCGTTTGCTGAGCTCACTCGGGGCTGGGGAAAGGGCACGGGCTGGCCTTTAAGCTGGAACGGCAAAACTCAATTCGTTCTGCAATTTCATTACTGAAAAAAAAATCTATTGGCCCCAGGGGCATTGTGGCTCACCAACAGAACTGAGATGGGCCACCCATGCCCAGCCCCAGAACTGAGACGGGGCACCCATGCCCAGCCCCAGAACTGAGACGGGGCACCCATGCCCAGCTCTCTGTGGAGGTGGCTCCTTGTAAATCACCTCCCTGCCACTGCCCTCCGCAGCCAGGCCACTGGACGCAGTGAATGCCCTTAGAAACCAGGCGCCCCTACCAGGAAGGGAGGCCCCAGCACCCCAGCCTTACAGCCCAGGAACCTCAAGGAACTGTTCTGCCTGAGGTCACGCTGCTGGTGAGAAGGTGGCGTGGGACTCGGCTCAGTGTGTCTACTCCAAGGCCACCCCTGTAGGCTCCGTGGTCCCCTCCTCAGGGCAGTCGTGAGGGGCTGGGGGTGTGGCTCAGTTGGGAGAGTGTCCGCCCGGAGCCTGTGGCTCACACCTGTAATCCTAGCTGCTCAGGAGGCTGAGATCTGAGGATCATGGTTGAAAGCCAGCCCAGGCAGAAAAGTCCGTGAGACTCTTATCTCCAAACAACCACCAGAAAACCGGAAGTGGCACTGTGGCTCAAGTGGTAGAGCGCTCGCCTTGAGCTGAAGAACTCAGG
>NW_012267236.1:21285401-21290948 GCF_000151885.1 Dipodomys ordii
CTGAGGGACAGTGCCCAGGCCCAGAGTTCAGGCCCCACTACTGGACAAAAAAAAAAAAAGTGTCTGGGCTGGGAAGGGGCTCAAGTGGTAGAGCGCTCGCCTTGAGCTGAAGAACTCAGGGACAGCGCCCAGGCCCAGAGTTCAAGCCCCATGACCAACAAAAAAAAAAAAAGTGTCAGTTACTGAGTTCCAGACTTGGACCCCCTCCCCAAAAAGACACTCCTGATAAAGGTCTCCCCCAAAGAAGCTCCCCCTTCTCTCATCCTGGGGACCTGGCCTGTGGAGGACACCGAAGTCAGAACTGCTGCCAGCCTCTAAACTGACAAAACAGCAACTTCTCCTGGGTCTCCCCAGAGGGAGCACCCCAGGGCGTCCCGAGCTCCAATTCTGAACTCCCCGAGCATGGGAGTTTCCTACTCGCTTTGTTTTGGTTTTGGTGCTGGACCGGCCTTGAACTCAGGACTGGGCTCTGTCCCTGAGCTTTTTTACTTAGGGCTGGTGCTCTACCACTTGAGCCATGGGTCCACTTCCAGCTTTTTGGTGAAGGCAAGAGTTTCATGGACTTTTCTACAGGGGCTGGCTTTTGAACTGTGATCCTCAGATCTCCTGAGAAGCTGGGATTAAAGGTGTAAGTGACATTGCTGGGCAGTTTCTGGGAGAGTGCCACTGGACACATTCTGATACTCACACTGTTGGAGAGGTGGTGTTCGGGTGCCATTGGGTCAGTTGCCCGTGGCTCTCCCCGCTGATTGGAACACCAGAGGGCCCTGGATTGTCCTGGCTCAAATGACTGTGCCCCCCTCCCCCCCGCTGCTCCCCATATCACCATTTTCTTTCACTAAGTACTCACTCTCCCCACCCCAGTTTTTGGTGCTAGTCCTGGGATTTGAACTCAGGATCTCACACTCTTTTTTTTTTTTTTGGCCAGTCCTGGGACTTGAACTCAAAGCCTGGGCACTGTCCCTGAGCTTATTTTGCTCAAGGCTAACAGTTACCTCTTTTTATTTCTGTCTCGTCGGTCATGGGGCCGGAACTCAAGCACTCTGCCAGCCCAAGACTTCACACTCTTGACTGGCTTTTTCACTCACAGCTGGTGCTCTACCATTTGATCCACACTGCCAGTTGTGGGGGTTTTTTGCTGGCTAATTAAATAAGAATCTCACATATGTGTTTACCCAGGCTGGCTTCAAACCCAACCCTGACTCAGCTTCCAGAGTAGCTAGCATGACAAGTGTGCGCCACCGTGCCCAGCTCCCGTTCATTTACACGTCATGTCAAGGCTGACTGGCCGAGCGGGGGTACAGTTTGGTGACCGAGTGCTTGCCTAGGCTCTGTCACACTCAGGATTCTCCCTGCTGGCGGTCTCCTCCTTATCAGCAATGGCCAGAAACATCCCAAGTCTGGGAGAAGGCCTGTGCTGGTCTCCATGCAAGCTCTGGGGTCAAGATAGACTGCCAGGAGCCACAGCAATCCCGGCCCCCCAAGTCACACGCCCCAGCCAGCCTGTTTGCCTGCTCCTCTTCTCCCTGCACCTCCTGGGTCATGTCAGGACTGCTTCCATGGGATGAGCTTGTTTGCTCTCATTTAATCCTTTCCCGGCTCTGGGGCAGACATGGCTGAGTGCTCATCAGCAGGGGGCTGGGCACAGCTGCAGGCCAGCTGGGGCGGGCGCCGCCTCCTCAGCCAGCACTGCCAGCCCGCTCTGCGCAGCCCAGCCGTGGTGAGGGCTCCGCTCTGTCCTTCCCGCCAGGCATGAGGCGCCCACGGCACGGAGGACCTGGGTCCCTGCGGATGAGACCATGGGAAACAAAACTCCCACAATGCCTCGCTGCTGGGTTGTGTTTGGTTTGGTTTTGTTTTTGTGTCTATCCTGGGGCTTGAACTCGGCCTGGGCGCTGTCCCTGAGCTTTTTTTGTCCCAGGCTAGCGCTCTACCCCTTGTTTTTTGTTATTGTTAGTTTATTTTACTGTTATTATAGATCCCCTTCTAGCTTTTTAATGGTTAACTGGAGATAAGAGTTTTATGGACTTCCTTGCCTGGACTGGTTTTGAACCACTATCTTCAGATCTCAGCCTCCAGAGTAGCTGGGATTACAGGTATGAGCACCAGCGCCCGGCTTCATTGCTGACTTGAAAGACGCCATCTTGCTTGTCCTGATCTTGGAGCAGCTCCAGCTTCTTCCAGCATCTGGTTCCTCACGAGGCACCTTTCAAAGACCTGAGGCCCCGGCTCTCCCCTCCCTCGGGGCCCCTTTCCCGCAGGGGGGCGGGGCAGGCCGGAGGCTTCACCTCCCTTGTCTGATCTGTCACCTGCCAGATGGCGGCAGTCACCAAGGGTGGCTGAACTCATCAGCTAGCCAGATGTCTTGGCACCATTCTCTGTCTTTGATCTTCCTCCTCTCTCTGTCTCTCTCTCTCTCTCTCTCTCACACACACACACACACACACACACACACACAACACACACACGCACACACACACGCACACTGCAAACAGGACAGCAAGGCTGACCACATATCCATTCAGCAGTCCTCACTTCTTTGGAGCATCCAGGATCCATTCTCCACGCCCCCCACCCCACCCCCCACCTCCCACCCCCGGGCAAGTTCCCCCCTCCCCCCCCAGCCAGATCAAAGCCAAGGTTTTCTCCGGTGGCATGGCCAAGGGACCCTTCTCAGGAGGAAGGTCACTCACTTCCTCAGGAAGCAAGGCTCCTCCTAAATCATGACACCTGCTGCATCACGCCAGCTCCTGCTCTGCCTCGGCGACACACTCCAGGTGCCCATCAACGGGGGAATGTTCCAGTTCACCGACAAAACTACAAATGGACCATCCTGCAAGGGGGAATGTCTCAGGGGTCGCTGCTGGGGTGTGGGCACCCCCATTCCCTGTGGGAAGTCTGAGCCTGAGTCTCAGGGGTTCCCAAGCTGCTTTGGGGAGCCAGCCCTGAGCCCCAGGCGGGCGGGAGCAGGGGGTTGGGCAGGGGGTGCTCGGTGATCTCAGTATGAAGAGCTGGGTTACTGGTGTCAGTGGAACCCATCTCTGTAGGTGGGTGTCAGCTAAGGCCTCCCTAGCTGTGTGTGTGCCGGTCCTGGGACTTGAACTCAGGGCCTGGGCATTGTCCCCGAGCTCAAGGCTGCTCAACCTTCTACCACTTGAGTCACAGCTCCACTGTCATCTTCTTAGTATGAGTCTCCCGACTTTCCTGCCTGGACTGGCTTTGAGTCTCCATTCCCAGATCTCACCTCCTGAGTAGCTGGATTTTAGGCCTGAGCCACTGGCACCTGGTCCCACGGGTCTGAAGATTGCTTAAGCCACACACCTGTACCTCAGTGGATGTAAAGTCTTTGGAACTTCTCTTATCTGACCAAAGACAGAAACATCTGGAAGGAGTTGTCCTAAGTTCTGTCTGAAGGGGCTACTCCCAGTTTCCAGGAAGGAGACAGAAACCCAAATTACTTAAACCCCCCACCCCGCGCCCGCTGCTGGGGCGGGGTGCACAGAATCCCAGCCAAGAAGATAGGTGTGCTACTCACACCTGCTGAAAAGAAAGAAAAAAGCCAGGAGCCAGCAGCTCCTCTGCAAGCATGGCTACTCAGGAGGCTGAGGTCTAAGGCCTGCAGTTCAAAGCCAGCCCCGGCAGGAAAGTCAATGCGACTCTGACCTTCACTCCTTCAATGCAGCTGTGGCTCAGGTAGGATGGTGCTAGCCTTGAGTGAAGAAGCTAAGGGACAGTGCTCAGGCAGAGTCTAAGCCCCAGAACTGAAGCACACATACAATTATACACACACACATATATATGTGCATAAATATGCATTTATATGCTAGATATCTCACACACACACACACAAGATGCTCTTCAACATAGCTGGGCGCTGGTGGCTCACACTTGTAATCCTAGCTACTAAGGATCAAGGTTCAAAGCCAGCCCAGGCAGGAAAGTCCGAGAGACTCTTATCTCCAATAAACCATCAGAAAACCAGAAGTGACGGGCTGGGAAGGTGGCTCAGTGGTAGAGCGCTTGCCTTGCATGCATGAGGCCCTGGGTTTGATTCCTCAGCACCACATAAGAAAAAAGAAAAAAGCCGGAAGTGGCACTGTGGCTCAAGTGGTAGAGCGCTAGCCTTGAGCTGAAGAACTGAGGGACAGTGCCCAGGCCCAGAGTTCAGGCCCCACTACCAGACCAAAAAAAAAGAAAACCAGAAGTGACACTGTGGCTTAATTGGTATAGCATTTGCCTTGAGCTGAAGAGCTAAGGGACAGCACCCAGGCCCAGAGTTCAAGCCCCACGACTGACCAAAAAAAAAAATGTTCACCAGGTACTGGGGGCTCATGCTTATAATCCTAGCTACTCAGGTGGCTGAGATCTGAGGATTGAGGTTCAAAGCAAGTCTTGACCACAGGGCCTGGGCTAGCACCACTTCTGGCTTTTTCTGCGTATGTGGTACTGAGGGATCAAACCCAGGGCATCACGCATGCTAGGCAAGCTCTACCACTAAGCCACATTCCCAGCCCTCCATGAAATTACAGAAAAAGCCAGAAGTGGCGCAATGTCTCAGGTGGTAGAGCAGGTACCCTTGAGCATAGAGAAGCCCAGGGGTAGCACCCAGGCCCAGAGTTCAAGCCCCATAGCCAGCAAAACAGAAAATATGCTCATTAGCGATGATAAAAAGGAGCGTATTCAAGAGGAGCCGCTGTGATAGGGTTTTGGGGTGGGGAGAAAGATAAAGCTCAGCCACCAACACAAGGAGGAGGGGCAGGCTCCATGCCTGGAGAGCGGCTAGGAAGAAGGAGGGAGGAGGGATCCCTGCTAAACCAGCCCCCAGGCCTCTTGCCAAAGGCAGGCTGGTGCTCAGGCCTCACCAAGGGAAGGCAGGCAGAGGAAGATGAGATATGGGGATCAGTGGTCAGGCATGGGGAGTCTCTGGCTAACCTGACCCAGCAGGAATCTCTCTAAACCCAGACAACAAGGGAAACAGGGCGTCTAGGAGCCAAGGCCTGGAGAGCAAGATCAGGAAACTGCTTTTATTAACTGACACTTTTATTATCGTACACTGAGAGCCTGCTTATCTTTCCTATTCCCTTCAAGCTATGGAGTACAAAAGCCCTTCTCGGGGGCTCACGCCTGTCATCCTAGCTACTCAGGAGGCTGAGATCTCAGGATTGTGGTTCAAAGCCAGCCAGGGCAGGAAAGTTTATGAGACTCATTCCCAATTAACCAGCAAAAAGCCGGAAGTGGGGATGTGGCTCAAGTGGTAGAGGGCCAGTCTTGAGGAGAAAATGGCAAAGGAAAGTGTTCAGGTCCTGATCTGGGTACCAAAAAAACCCAAAAACCAAAACCCCAAGCTCCTGCCAGTAGATCAAACCTTGTGTTTTTTTTTTTTTTTGATTGATCTGGCTGTTGCTAGTTAAATCTGCAGGCTTGTAGCTCTGATGGCCGCTGCAGAAAGGTCCAGGGACATCCCCCAGGGCAGGCAAACAGGGCCCTTGGCCTTATGCAATGCCTCCAGCCCGCCCTCCTCCCCCCCTCCCCCCCTCCCCCCCTCTC
>NW_012267236.1:21291737-21312533 GCF_000151885.1 Dipodomys ordii
GTGGTAGAGCGCTAGCCTTGAGCTGAAGAGCTGAAGGACAGCGCCCAGGCCCAAAGTTCAGGCCCCACGACTGGACCCAAAAAAAAAAAAAAAAAAAAGAAGTAGAGCACTCGCCTTGATCTGAGTTCAAGCCCCATGACCCACCAAAAAATATAAATAAATAAATATTGTCTCTGCTGCACCCCGCTAGGGCGCTCTGCGTGCAGGTGGGGTGGGAACGTGTGCAGGTGCGGGCCGCGTACCTCCCATGCTCTGGCTTGGCTTTTGCTCTACCACTTCAGCCATACCTCTGCTTGCAGCATTTTGGGTTTGTTTTTTTTTTTTGGGGGGGACTGGTTAATTGGAGATAAAGAGTCTCACAAATTTTCCTTCCCTGGGCTGGCTTCCAACTGCGATCCTCAGATCTCAGCCTCCTAAGTAGCTGGGATGGTAGGCGTGAGCACCGGTGCCCGCTCCTGTCACGGCTTTTTCACTGGAGCACTCAATCCCCAAGGAGGGTTTACTACCAGCTGTCAGTCCCAGGAAAAACTAGCAAATAAGACAGGCTGGGGTGCAGTGGAGAGGCTGACCAAACAGCTGGGGAGCCGGTGGGGACAGAAGAGGAGAGGCTGCTATCCACCTCCAGACGACAGTGAGGGGCTGCAGTCACAGCCACACAGCGGGACCCTCCCCTTCCCTTCCCTTGCAGGTCAAAGGGCACCTTTCCTCCCAGCCACCCCTGCAGCTGTGAAAGCCCCCGGAAGAAGTGAACCAGTCACCATTCTGGACAAAGTCACATGGGGGGAGTCCTGAAACCAGCCGCAGACTCTGGATACTAAGAAATAGAAGCTGGGCGCCAGTGGCTCCCGCCTGTCATCTAGCTGCTCAGGAGGCTGAGATCGGAGCATCATGGCTCAAAAAGCCAGCCGGGGCAGAAAGTCCCTGTGAGGCTCTTGTCTCCAATGAACTACTCAAAAACCAGAAGTAGCACGGTGGCTCAAATGGTAGAGCACTAGCCTTGAGCACAAAGAGGCTCAGGGACAGCACCCACACCCTGAGATCAAGCCCCACAACTGACAAAAGGAAAAAGAAAAAGAGTGCCAATCGAGCAGGAGAGTGCCCACAGACATGCTTCAGATCCATACCCGAGCCTGTCTCCCCACCCCCCCCAGCCAGTGTTTACCGCTGTACCATGTGAGGATGCCCGGTGTGGGGGGCAGGGCCGCGGGGGAGGGGACTCCAGTAGACTGGATGCCAAACACCCACCCCCTGGCAGACAGGCATCAAGAGTGGGCGGTGGCACGGAGCCCCTGCTCTCCCAGGCCACGCCTTCGTGGGAGAGCAGTCACCAGGGCAGGAGACAGGGTGGTGGGGAGTTTGCAGGTTGTCAGGAAACTGGGGTGGGCAGGGAGTTGGGGGACCGGTCCGCAGGGCCACCCCCGCAGTGGCAGCTGCTTAGTCTCGCCGGCCAGCCCCCCAGGCCGCTCTGGCTGTGGCTCTGACTCCCCCGCACCGCTCAGCTCTGGGAAGCGCAGTTAATTCAGAGTCATCTTAATCAATTAGATGAAGTGTGAAATAACGCTGGGCTCTGCTAGGAAACGCAGCCGTGAGCAGAGCGAGCGTGGCCACGGCTCCATTGCAAAGGCTTCAAGACGAATGATGCGAGCGATGCTCGCCTCGCCGTGGGCGGCTGGGGGGGACACGCTGGTGACGGACAGGCTCCATCTGCCCCAGCCCAGCCCTGCCTGCCAAACTCAAGGGGGCAAGAACCTTCCAGAACACCACCCGCCCCCCATGATGATCCAGCCAACTGCCAGCAGCTGCCTCTGCTCCCTCTCCTCCCCTCAAGTCCCCAACCCCACTTCCCTTCCCCCGCCTGCCGGGAAGAAACCGCGGGGCTTCCTTAGGTGAGTGTATGGCCGGCCTAGCCACCAGCTCTTCCCAGACCCCCGGGCTTTTCCCGTGACCCCAGGACAATCTTCCAGTGTGGGAGGCGGTGGCCGACCTGGAGAGGATGCGGGGTGTCAGGGTGCTGAACGCCCACAGGCAAGGATCTCAGTGCTGGCCAGTGCCTGATGCTGTTCTCTTCCGCGGGCCTGGCCATGGCTGCTATGTCCCCCATGTCCAGCAGGAGTCCCGAGCCCCGGATGTAGCTCGCCCAGGGCAGTCCCCGCGTGGCCCCCAGCCATCCCTCCATGTCTTGGGTTATGGGAATCCCAACCCAGCATTCGGGGTGGGAATGTGTGCGCCTCAAGTGCTGAGATCCCAAGAGCAGGAGTTTGCAGGGGCTGCGCCCCAATACCTATTTGAGCCACGTAGCACACACCTATAATCCTCGTTACTCAGGAGGCTGAGATCTGAAGAATCAAGGTTTGAAGTCAGCCTGAACACACAAAAATCTGAGATTCCATTTTCACTTAGCTAGCAAAAAGCTGGACTAGAGGCATGGCTCAAGTGGTAGAGCACGCATTGGGAGAAAGCAAACCCAGTGAGAGAGTGTAAGGCCCTCAGTTCACACCCCAGACCTAGGGAAGAAAACAACACCCAACTATTGGGGGAAGAGCTGGAGTAAGAGATAAAGGGGCTAAAAAAGAAGCTGCCTCTCCTGGTGGTGGCATGTGCCCGTCTGAAGCTGAGCCCAGCTGAGCTGCTTCCCATGGACAGCTGGGGCACGGGCCGGGCCCTCTGCGAGCCCCCGATTCCTCAGGTGAGAACAGAGTGGTCTCCAGCTGGATTCTCAGGCCACGCCCACATCGCCCTGACTGCCCTCCCTTCTGGCCTCCCAAACTCCACGCAGCCTCAGCTGGAGCAGCCCAGCCCTTACTGCGAGGGGCAGGCAGAACCGGCGTCATGATGCTCTTGTTCATCCACCCAGAAGATTCCAGACACATCACCCGCCGGCTCCTCCGGCTCCCACAGCAGGACCCCGAGCCATCAAAGCACAGTGATGATGATGACGATGATGGCGCCGAAGATGGTAAAACACACTGCACACTTGCTAAGTGCCAGCCCCATCTGGGATCCCCCGAGGATATGGAACTTAATCCCCAGGACACAACCAGGAGGGGGAGGCCACGGACACACCCCTGGGGTCTCCACTCCACAGCCTCCATCTGTCACTCCGGGTTGCCTTCCTTTGAGATAATAAAACTGGAGTAGACACCCTGGTTCCATCCAAAATGGGGACATGCAGCTGGGCAGGGTAAGATCAGAGGATGCACATTAGGTAAAAGCGTTCAAGGAACAGAAAATGCTACTGGAAAGCTAGACGCCAGTGCTCACCCCGTCATCCTGGCTACTCGGGAAGCTGAGATCTGAGGATGGCAGTTTGAAGCCAGCCCAGACAGCAAAGTCTATGAGACTCTTATCTCCAACAAACCACCGAAAACCCAGAAGTGGCACTGTGGCTCAAATGGTAGAGCGCTCGCCATGAGCACAAGAACTCAGGCAGGCCCTGCATTCAAGCCCCATGACAGGTGTGTACACCTGTTTCTCTCTCTCTCTCACACACACACACACATGCACGCACATGCACACATACACACACACACATACACACACGTGTGCTTCGATGAACCCATTTCCTGCTACCATAGGAAGGACAGGGGCGCTGGTCACCTCAGGGCGAGAAGGTGAGGGACGCACAGCCAGCAGGATCTGGTCAGGAAGCTGTGAAGCAGGCCGGGCGTCATGGTGCTGGGAGGTAAGGTGGGATTTGAACTTCCCTCTCCATCTCTCACTTGGAAGCTGAAAGGCACCTCTCCTTTTGTTTTCCCCCAGTCCTGAGGCTTGAACTCCGGGCCTGGGCGCTGTCTCTGAGCTTTTTTTTTAAGATGATCTTTTGTTGTTGTTGTTGTTACTGTTTTTGGTTGGTCGTGGGGCCTTGAACTCTGGGCCTGGGCGCTGTCCCTCAGCTCTTCAGCTCAAGGCTACTGCTCTACCGCTTGATCCACAGCACCACTTCTGGCTTTTTCCGTGTGTGGTGCTGAGGAATCAGACCCAGGGCTTCCTGCGTGGAGGGAGCGCTCCGCCGCCTTCGCAGCGTGGGAGGCACGGCAGACCCACGAACGCCTCGCAGGCAGCAGCAGGTGGGCAGCAAGCCGGCCGCGCAGCACAGGGCCCGCAGCACAGGGCCTGCTGTGCACTTGACAGTGCACTGTCTCTCTTCTTCCCAGCACCACCCGCGCTGGGAACAGGCCTGTGCCTCCCCGGGATGAGGGGACCCCCTCTGGTCACTTGGCAGACCCAGAGCAGCTGAGGCTCCAGGGCTTCTCCAACCCGCGCAGGGCTGCGGCGGGTGGCCGCCACCCTGATCTCACACACTCCGCAGATGCCTGGAAGGCAGCCGGCCACCCCTCGTCCCCCACTCCTGCAGCGCTGCCCTTCAGCTCCCTGAGGGGCAGGCTGATATTCTTGGCGCCAGCCGGGGGACATGGCCCCCCCAGAGCTGAGCGCTCATGGACCCGATCGCCTTCCGGAGCCGGCTTCAGCATGACTTTGACACTCCAGCTCGGAAAAAGCAAATGGCCTCAGCCGGAAGCAGAGGCGCTCCGAAGTGCTCAGGGCTCCTTTGGGCAACGAACAAAGCGCCCACCTAACTACCTGCCTCTCTGATGAGCGCAGGCCCCGGGGTCCCAGCGCCCCCTCCCTGCCAGACTCCAAGCCCCCCACTTCCATGAGCAACTCGGACCCCCACAGGTTCTAAGCCACTGCCTCAAGCACCCAGTCACCCATTGCTGGTGGACAGAGCAACGAGTCCAGTCCATCTTTCTCATAGGAAAGATAGGGCATTCAAGGCCCAGAGAAGGACATGCTCTGGCCCAAGGTCACACAGCAAGTTCAGGTTCAGGCTGAGTCCACCTGAAACTCAAATTTCACAGCAGGTGCCCCCAAAACACTGAGGACTTCCAATCAACTGCAGACACATTTTCCCCACCTGAGTCCTCAGGTCCTGCGTGTAAAGGTTTGTCAGCAGAGCTAACACTGCACCTGTCAGCGAGCGGAAGGAGGCATGGCCAGTAGTTCTGCTGGGGACACAGAAAGAAGGGGTCCTTTAACCGCATGTGGGTGTCACACAACCTAAAACTGCCCGTGATGTTTGTCCTGAGGGCCTGATTCCTGGGCCACCGCAGTCCCCGTCCCAGACCCCCGAAGCTGCATCTGGACCCTAAGCTGACACGGGTGGGACCACTGCTCCGCTCTCTGCACTAGGCAGGCGCTCATCCCAAGAATAGGACGGTGTGGCCTAGCCTGCACCATCCACAGAAGGGCTGCAGGGTCCCCGTGGACTGGGGACTCACAGAGCAGAGGAGCATCTGGAACACCGCTGGCTGCCTCCCACCTTGCCCCTGCCCCCAGCCCCTCTCTAGGGACCCAGGGACCCAAGCCTTCTCCAGGCCGGAGGTTCTGATCCCGAAGATGGCTCTTCTCCTGGAGTGGCTCCACAGCATAGGCCTCGGTGCCTCTTCCCCCGTCCTGTCCAGGCTCCCTGCGCAGGGCTCCCTGCCCAGGGCCGGCCAAGGCTCTGCTGCCCCTCAGGCCCGAGGCCTGTGGAGCTGCTCCGTTCTCAAAGCCCCACTAAAGCCCTAATTCAGCAGACCACCCTCGGAAGCGCGCCCCGGGGGCAAGGCCCCGGTGGAGCCCCGCTTAGGCCCAGCCTTGGCCTTGAGAGTTAGTCCTGAGAGACACGGAGCCAGGGCTCCCAGAGGGACCAAGCGTCTCCCAGCTGAGGTCAAAGGCAGCAGTCAGCACAGATGGGCATGGCCGGCCAGGTGCTGGGGGAGAGCACTGTGCCCAGACCATGGCAAGGGTCAGCTGTTGCAGTATGTATGGAAATGAGTAACAGCTGTGACACAGCAAATGCCCAACAATGCGCTTTCCAGAAAGACATTTCATGCATTCACTTCATTCATTCACTCCCTCGTAAAAGAGAAACAGACCGGCTAGGACGTCTGCCACCCAGCGTTCGGCTGCGAGCATCCCACTGGGCTGCGTTTATGTCACCTGCGCCCTGGAAGCCTGCCCGGCAGGGTGGGGCGGAGAGGAAGCAACCTGAGCCCTTCTCCCCCGCCAGCCTCTCATCATGCTTTTTGCTTTTCTTTTTTCTTTTTGTGTCTGTCCTGGGTCTTGAACTCAGGGCCTGGGCTGTCCCTGAGCGTTCATGTTCAAGGCTAGTGCTCTACTACATGAACCACAGCTCCACTTCGGGCTTGTTTTTTTTTTTTTTTGGTGATTAGTTGGAGATAAGAGTCTCGTGGCCTTTTCTGCTGAGGATGGCTTCCGTCCTCAGATGTCAGACTACTGAGTGGCTAGGATTACAGGTGTGAGCCACCAGTGCCAAACACAGTAGGCATTTTAAAGAAAGTAACTCTTCCCTCCACTTTCTCATATCCAAGAAGAAAAAACTCAGTTCTCCGTGTAATAAAACATTCCCCCCAGCCGGGCGCTGGCGGCTCACACCTGTCATCCTAGCTACTCAGGAGGCTGAGATCTGAGGCTCATGGTTCAAAGCCAGCCTGGGCAGGAAAATCCATGAGATTCTTATTGCCAATAAACTACTCAGCAAAAGCCAGAAGTGGCTCCATGACTCTAGTGCTAGAGTGCTAGCCTTGAGCACAAAGAGGCTCAGGGACAACTTGCAGGGTCTGAGTTCAAGTCCCAGGAAAGGCACAAACAACAACAACAACAACAACAAACCCCATACAACCTGCCTCTCACTCATGCATGGCCTCAGGCCACGCGACCTCCCCGAGCCCTTATATGAGCAAGGGGAGAGAAAGGGGTCTGGTCCCACAGAGGCCACCTCGGATCCACAAATTGTTCCTAGGAGCCGGTGCCATACCACGTCCTAGCCAGCCCTGACCCCCCTCAACGCCCTGTGATGTCAGGGGCCCTCTCCCCTCTCCCTGGGGAGGGAGCTGCCCCTCACCCTGTGGGGAGATGCCAGCCTGTGGAGCAGAGGCGCTGGGGCAGATGGAAGGTTCTGGAGTATGTGTGCCCCTCCCCCAGCAGGCTCCTGGGCCCTCTGTACTTCCTGGCTGGACTCTGCCCTGTCCCCTGACATCCAATCCACTGCTGAACGAAACCATTCAGGGAGACAGAAAATCAAGGCAGACTATGGGCGTATGTAAAAACAAATACATAAAAGGAAGAAGAGCCTAGAAGTCGGGTGGTGGGGATCACGCCTGCAATCCTAGCTACTCAGGACGCTGAGGGTTTGTTTGTTTGTTTGTTTGTTTTGTTGGTCGTGGGGCCTGAACTCTGGGCCTGGGTGCTGTCCCTCAGCTCTTCAGCTCAAGGCTAGCGCCCTGCCACTTGAGCCACAGCACCACTTTCGGCTTTTTCTGCTTCTGTGGTGCTGAGAAATCGAACCCAGGGCCTTGCAAAGCAAGCGCTCTACCACTGAGCCACTTTCCCAGCCCCAGGAAGCTGAGATTTGAGGATCACAGTTCAAAACCAGCCTGAGGAGGAAAGTCCCTGAGACTCTTATTTCCAATTAACCACCAGAAAACTGGACATGGTGCTGTGGCTCAAGTGGTAGAGCTCCAGCCTAGCACAAAGAGGCTCAGGGACAGCACCCAGGCCCTGAGTTCAAGCCCCAGGACCAGCACAAACAGGAAAGGAGAGAAGAGGGAGGAGGGGAAGAAAGAAAGGGAGAGGAGAGAGAGAGAGCGCGAGAGCATAGAGAGCGTAGAGAGCGTAGAGCACGTAGAGCACGTAGAGAGCGTAGAGCACGTAGAGAGCGTAGAGCACGTAGAGAGCGTAGAGCACGTAGAGAGCGTAGAGCACGTAGAGAGCGTAGAGAGCTTAGAGACCAGCACACAGGAAGTGCCCTGCCCATGGTGAGCTCATCAGCTTCGCAACTTATGGCTCTGAGCATGGCCCCGAGGTCCCCACACAAGAGCTGAGAGCTTCCCGAAAGGCAAATCTGACTAAACCCAGACAAGGCACGACCCAGGGTACGACCCAGACCCCAAAGCCCAGCCCTGAGAGCCCTCAACACCTGGCCGTGCCCAGCCCGCCCATCATCACCTCTGACTCCAGCCACACAGGCGCCGCCTTCGGCCGTGTCCACTGACCACACAGCTGCCTTTCCCTCCTCCGCCGCTGCCTCTCACCCAGGCTTCTACTGAAAACAACCAGAAAGAACACCTCCTCCCGACGGGCCTCCCTCCTGGTCCCCACCTCTGGAGACTCTGCCCCAGGCTGACACTAGTTTGCACAAATCCTGGCCCCCCGCCAGCCAGCCGTGTGTGCAGCAAGCGCCAGGATGCTGGGGCCTCTCCCGGAGACAGCCCTCTGCTCCAACACCTGCAGTTTTCTGGGGGGAATCTGACCCTGGGGTCCATAGAAGCCAAGAGACAAATACTTCTAGAAGCTTTCCATTCTGAAGGAAGTACAAGCACTACAATTTCTCAATAACTTGGCTATTAAAAATAGAAATTCCACCTACAGACAGAAGTCTGTTGGGGCTCACTGGAATCTGGAATAATCAGGTTGCTCATGTGGGGGGTGGGGCAGGAAGCAGCAGGGCTCAACGGAGCACTGTTTGAGGCAGGCGGCAGCCATCTGCAGCTGGAACGGCCACCCAAGGCCCCAGGAATCTCTGGAACTACAGGAATGCCCAACAGTGTTTTGCCTACTCATTCCCCCACACAATCTGTGAACAGCTGAGAAAGGCCAAGCACAGTGGCTCACACCTGTAATCCCAGCTACTCAGCAGGCTGAGATCTAAGGATTGTGGTTCAAAGACAGCCTGGGCAGAAAAGTAACACTCTTCTCTCCAATTAACCACCAAAAAAGCCTCGTAATGGCCACGTAGGGGAAGAGCCTGGGCCAACAGGAGGCAGGAGAAAGCGAATGAGACAAACTCCAATTCAGGGAATTCAAGTGGGGCAAGCAAAAAGCCACTGAAGCCCCTGGGCGCAGGTCTGGACTTAGGGATATGGTGGAGGTGTGGCATCTCCTCATCTGCTGAGCTCATTCTGGAAGCTACAAACCCACTGAACTAGAGGACCAAAATGGGCTAGGAATGGAGCCATAACGCGGGGGTGGGGGGGAGAAGGGGGGGGAGACGCTGTGGGGGCACAGGGGTGAGGTGGGCAGGACTCAGAGGCAGATGAGAGCTCCCCCTCCTGGCCATGGGGGAAATAGCAGCCTGGATGTGTCCTAGTCTGGAGGCTTGTAGGAAGAGATCACTACAGGCCACACCTGTGAGACTCCCAAATGGAGATGTCACACTGCACGGTCAGGAGCTCAAAAACCGTCCTGAGAGCAGAGATTGCACAGGCAGGTGTATGGAGGCTGGAAAAAGCAGAGGGGGTGGGGATAGCAAAGGGCAAAGGGCAAAGGGCAGGGGCAGGAGCCGGGCTCTGGAGTGCAGGTGAGGTTGTGAGGGCTGAGGCCTGCCCACCGGGCCCGAGGGGCCGGATGCCGGAGGGGCTGGATGCTGTGGCCGCACCGTGGGGTTCCAGGGCGGGAACATGCTCACTGGCTGTGGGACCTGGGGCAAGTCGCGTCCCCGCCTGTGCCTCCACTCCCTCACCTGTAAACGGGGTTGTGGTGGTAAGATGACGAGTGCACAGCGGGAGGCCACAGGAAGCAGCAGTGTGCGAGGCGGGGACAACAGCACAGCCACTGGGAACAAAGGCATGCTGGGAAGACAAAGGCATGCTGGGAAGAAAAGGTCTCAGCAGGAGTTGGGCGGGGCAGAGCAAGGTGGGCGATTCCCAGGAAAGGGCAGCAGCTGCCAAAGTGTCACACAGAAGTGACAAGAAGCCAAGATTTGCCAGGCACCGGCGGCTCATGACTCTAACCCTAGCTACTCAGGAGGCTGAGATTTGAGGATCACGGTTCAAAGCCAACCTGGACAGGAAAGTCTTGAGACTCTTATCTCCAATCAACCAATAGAAAACTGGAAGTGGCGCTGTGGCTCAATAGGTAGAGCGCTAGCCTTGAGCTGAAGAACTGAGGGACAGCACCCAGGCCCAGAGTCCAAGCCCCACAACTGACCCAAAAAAAAGCCATGATTTGGGTCCCAGCAACTTCCAAGGGACCAAAGGCCAGGCCTGCGCACTGCAGCTGCCTGTATCTTGGCTCAGCGACTGACCTGCCTCCTCCGTGGACCCTGCCAGGCTCAGCTCCGCTCTGAAGCAGGCCTGTGTCCCCAGCCAGCACCCCCGAGTGTTGGCGTGACTGGTCTGCCCCAACCCCAGCTAGGTAGTGCTAGAGCAGGGGCTGTGTTCACCCACCTCTCTGAACCACTGGGTCTGCCCTGAGTGGCTGGCGGGGAGGGGAGGGATGGCGGGGGAGGGATGGCAGGGGAGGGGGAGGCATTGGGTTGCCAATTCCTATCGGGGTCCCTGCTCCTGGTTGCTTCACTGCCAAGCCCCCTCACGAGAGGGACCTGCAGACCCCAGTGCTGGAGCTCACACCTGTAATCCTAGTCACTCAGGAAGCTGAGATTTAAGGATCACAGTTCAAAGCCAGCCCAGCCAGGAAAGTCTGAGTGACTCCTCTCTAATCCACAAAAAGCTGGAAGTGGAGCTGTGGCTCAAGTGGTACAGTGCCAACCTGAGCAATAAAGCTAAAGAACAGTGCGCAGGTCCTAAGTTCAAGCCCCAGCACTAGCATCTTTCAGGTGTATCTTTTAGAACCCCAGCACCCGAGCACAGTGCTCCCCTCAGACTCCAGATCCCAGCCCCACACACTGATAGCAGGGGGGATGGGAGCCGCCAGAGGTACCCCAGAACCACTACTTAGAGGGGGTCACCCACAAAAGATGATGAGGCGACACTGGCAGGCGTAGGTCTGGCCTTGGGCTGTCTCCAGAGCCTCAGCAAAGCCCCGTGCCTGTCCTCACAGCGCCCTTCAACGCCCCACACGGGGACTGCTGGGGACAGCGGAGGACGCGGGGAGGAATGAGTCTAAGAAAGGAGCCGATTGGGTGGCTGGAGAACAGAAAGTCAAAGAAATGGGGCCCAAGACAGCTCCACTGTTCCTGAAAGTTCTATGACATGTTTCCAATTCCCCAGAAACCCCTGGGACCTTCCATTCCCCAGAAGTTGCCGAGACTAAGAAAGCAGAAGCCCGAGTTCTATAACGGACACCGTTCAGTGCGCACCTCCCTGCTAGAAGGGAAGGATGAACTAGAAGCAGGGACACCAAGTCTTCTTAACTCCCTTTCCACCCCAACCAAGAGCTGAATAGAGCCGTGCGTGTGTGTGTGCGTGTGCATGCGTGTGTGTGTGTGTGGTGTACTGTGGCTTGAACTCAGGGCCTGGGCACTGTCCCTGAGCTTTTTTGCTCAGGGTTACCACTTGAGCTGTGGCTCTCCTTCTGACTTGGCAGTGGTTAATTGGAGATAAGTCTTGTGGACTTTTTCCTGCCCAGGCTAGCTTTGAACTACAATCCTCAGATCTCAGCCTTCTGAATAGCTGGCTGAGTAGAGCTTTCTGTTCAGTGGAGAAGTCTATTTCTAAGCTAGGTCACACAAATCCTTTTTTTTTTTTAAAGTGTAAAATAATCTAATAGCCAAGAAAAAAAGAGCTTTGTGAAATGCAAATCTAATTTCTGTCCCAGACAGATCCACCGCCTCTTTGCTGCCTCTAACATTCTAAATAAAATCTAGCGCCTTCGCCAAGAATAACTTCTACTTACTGAGTGTCTGAAAGCTGTGCCAGACCAATGCGATAGATGCTGTGGAGATGAGGCCCCAAAGGCTCGCGCTGGATGGAGGCTGAGGAAAATGTCCCAGGGCAGCAGGGTAATGGCAGAGCGTTAACTGAGAATACTCAACGCCACTGAGCCATGTATGAGCAAATTGGATGGTATGTGAATTTTATCTCCATAAAGCCTTTCTAAAACATACGCTTTCAGCGCTTCTCACAGTAGGTTCCTAGCCCTGATCAACAATGTGGAAACTGAGGCTAGGCAAGGTCAGAGGACGTTCCTAGACCCAGCCTGTGTGTAGACTGACTAAGGAAATGCATTTTTCAAAAGGGATTAGGCAGGATAGATTAGGGGAAATGAGGCATGGGGAACAGAATTCAGAAAGAAGCCATGCCATCTAGAAACACAAGACTAGGGGTTGGGAAGGTGGCTCAGTGGTAGAGTGCTTGCCTGGTATGCATGAGGCCCTGAGTTTGATTCCTCATAAGCAGAAAAAGCCGGAAGTGGCACTGTGGCTCAAATAGAGCACTAGCCTTGAGCTGAGGGACAGCGCCCAGGCCCAGAGTTCAGGCCCATGACCAAAAAAGAACAAAAAAAAAAAGAAACACAAGACTATCTTCCTTGGTTCTAAATTATACTGTTTCTGAATATCAAAGATGAACCTGCTAATAGCAGGATGTATTCTTTCCTCAAAGGGATACCCAAATATAATGGTCAAATATTTACAGCATAGGTCAGTCTCAGAGGCCCTGAGCTCCAATAATAAAATACAGCACAAAAAGTGACTAAAAGCAAAGATAAACTTATCTTTGTTTAACTTTAAGTCAGCCAGCCCCTGCCTTTATCATATATAAACCCAGATGTCCAAGGGCTGGGGTCTCCCTGTGAGCACCAGTTCTTGTCTCTGCCTTTCTGCCTGCTTGCTGTCTCACTTAACAGAAGCTCTGCCAAGTTCTTACCATTGTGACTTGTCCAAAAATTTATCCTGTGATCAAAATCAAGGACCTGATATTTCACAAGCACTCACCTGAACTCAGTGACGGCACAAGGCAGTTCTCAAAGCCAAAGGCACAGCAGCTGCCCGACAGGATTGGTGGGAGGAGAGGAGCCATCCTGGGTCATCTAGCCCCTGGGGACACAGAGGCCCAGGCACCTGACCACACCCAGCCTCTAGGTCTGTGCTAGGGACCCACAGGACACAAAAGGCAAACACACACACACACACACACACAGGAAGCAGTAAACAGCTTCCGGTTTAACACCTTCATTACTGAGCCTGGGATTCCTGTAGCTCTCAGCTTTCCCACAGGCCATCTGCCACCCTCCCCATACAAAGTCTGCTTTCTCCTCTGGAGGCACCATGAAGGGACATCTGAGCTTGTCGCGGGGTTGGTGGAAGTATATGGTCAGCCCTGTTTGGGGCTGTCTTGGCTGCTCAGCAGGCTGAGATCAGAGGATGCCGGTTCTAAGCCAGCCAGGCGGAAAAGGCAGCTCCAGAAGTGGGCTGCGACTTCCATCTGGAGCTAAGGCAATCACTTTGGTGTCACACAAGCATAAGGACCACATATCCCAGATTTATTAATGTTCAACAACAATAATTTAAAGGCAGAAAAGGATCCCATTACAGGAAATGAAATATCGACAAATGATGAAAACTGATGAGCGGTCAAACAATACAATCAGTTACCAATGTTCAGAGTGGCGCCAATGGTCAATTGTGCATCTTCCACATAACATCCTGTTTTTCCCTCCCCAACAAAAGCAGATGAAGCCAAGCTAGCTCTATGAACTGCGCAGCGAGTCCCTACTTCTACCTGAAAGGAACGCACACGGGCAGGGCACCAAGCGCTGACGTGCCGCTGCCCCCGCTGCCCCCTCCACCACGGAGACCACCAGGTGGCCTGGCATTTAGACAAATGGTAGAATTACAGTAACAATGTTAGCAACTTTAAGATAATACTGGGCCATTTTTTTTTCAATGTACAAATAGGTTAAACCTAAAAAGACATACTTTTTAAAAAGTTCTAAATTTGAGGAACAGAGTAAACATAAGTCGATCAAGTCTCAACAGTACCTATTCACACACAAAATCAGAACAAACACAACTTTTAGAAGAGCCCATTTCAGTCCTGGCGGCAACAACAGCAGGAACTTGGGAGGGTCCTTTTCTTCAGGGCTGATCTAAAAGCTTGTTAATACTGCCTTAAGTCAGGCCTACCATGCCCTTTCTAAGAACCTATACCTACCAGAAACTGGACAAAGTACAATTGGAAAACTACATTACTGCCTTTCCCAAGAATTAAGACCTAACCACTGGCAGTATGCCCAGATGAGGTCTCAATTCCTAATGATGCAGTTAGAGGTCTTTGCACCAAACGCCATGGTATTTTCAGGAAGGTCTTGGCTGGAGCATATATGGTAATGGCACACCTGGGCTATAGGATCATATATGCCCCTCCATCCCCCACCCCTCCATACTACCCACCCGTCATTAGCATCAGTAGGTGCCAGTCTGTCCTCTAGAGCACACGCTTTAAAGTTGATCAGAGCCTTTCAATTCATTCAGGAAAACAAGCTTAGAAACTGCATATTTAGCTGATGCAAGTTTAACTCTTGAGTCACTTAATAAATTGTGAACGAGCTACCATTTGTGGTCAATTGAACACTTCTTGTATTTGTGTCAAAACCAAATAAAGACAACTTTTCCCTATACAGTACGAACAATGTTGATTTGTGTACAAAAAAAGTGCCAGTTTTATTTACAAACTAGTTTTAAGTAAACTTTCAAGCCTGCTCTGGAGCAGTGAGGTTGCAGATCATGAGTCTGAGGCCACCTCCCTCTGAAGCCTGGACTGCGCCCAGCGCTAAGGTGAGTCACAGCCTGCCTGCAAAAGCCAACTGGGACGAGTTCTTCCTAACAATCCAAGCAGCTTTTGTTTGAAATAGGCTTTGTCTTTCTAGATAACGCTGTAACATCAATCAACAGGATTGACTGAGGTAGCTACACAGTTTTAGATGCTGTTAATGAACCTTAATGACAATTCATGGTGTAGCTTTCTTGATTCACTTTAGCTGATTTTGGGGGGGGAAGAAGGGGGGAAAATCAGCAAACTAAGAGCATTCAGTTCATTCAGAAGTCAGCATCCAAGGTGAAAGAATTCTCTGTTGGACTGGACATCACTCCCATTCTCTGATACTCGCCTACTCTCTTCTCAAAGAAGTTAGTCTTCCCTTCCAGTGAAATATTCTCCATGAAATCAAATGGATTTTCTACTCTGAAAACCTGGAAAAGTTCACATCAAGATATAAATACCAAACACTACCAATTTCCAAAAGGCTGCAGCAGGCTATAAGATGATGCTTTACCTTGCTAAACCCCAGCTCCAACATAAGCCTGTCTGCCACGAATTCAATGTACTGCTTCATTAGTGTGCAATTCATCCCAATGAGCTTCACAGGCAAGGCCTCTGTGAGGAACTCCTAGAGAACAAAACAAAGCCACTGAGTGTGTAGACTCGCAAAGACACCTTCCAGCAAGCTCCAGTGGCCCGCACCTGTCACCCACCTGTTCTATCCTAACAGCATTGATAATTATTTCCTTCACTCTCTCCTCCGACGGTTTGTGTACCAGGTGTTTGAACATCAGGCAAGCAAAGTCACAGTGTAAGCCCTGGAAGAAAGGTCGAGATCACCACAAAGCAGATTTCTAGCAGTAATGTGGAACGTGGACTACTCTTCATTTCCATGTGTGACTGGCCTGGCTATGCTCAGAGCACCACTGTGGAAAGGAAGACAACTGTCTACCTACTCTGATGTCCCTGAGGAGCTTCAGTCCCTCCCACTGCCCTCAAAGATACCAGCAAGTAAGATCCAGGACCATCCTTCCTTGCTGCTCAAGGGAGACAGAACTTTTTGCTCATCTTTTTTCATGTGTGCCAATAATGAGACTTGAACTCAAGTTCAGGATGTGCTCTTTGTGGGGTAACAAGAGGATTTGCCTGTGCTGGTTTTTGAACCCAGATCCTTAGGTCTCAATCTCCTGAGTAGTTAGGATTACAGGTGTGAGCCACAGGGCACCCAACGTGCTGGCCTTTGGTCAGCATGTCTCTAATTTGCCACTACTCCCAGCATGAACAGCCAGCCAGCTTCCAAGATGTGCAGGAACTAGTGATTCAATTTCTCTTTTGTGTGTGTGGGGGGGGGTGGGGGAGGCCAGTCATGGGGCCTGAATTCTGGGCCTGGTTGCTGTCCCTCAGCTCTTTAGCTCAAGACTAGCACTCTACCACTTGAGCCACAGCGCCACTTCCGGCTTTTTTCTTTTTGCTTATGTGGTGCTGAGGAATCGAACCCAGGGCCTCATGCATGCAAGGCAAGCGCTCTACCACTGAGCCACCTTCCCAGCCATAGTGATTCAATTTCAAGTGAGGAGAATCTGCATCTCCATTCATTAAATAAAACCCCAGTAAATGTCAGCGCTCATCTTCGGGAGACCAGCCATGTCTGATCTGCCCACTGAGCTCTCTGCCAAGATCATACTCAAGTCTTTCAGATAGGATTTTACTAAAAAAGCTGGCACCTTCGCCCTTCAGTGTAACCGAGTTCACACAGCAGACCCAAACACAGACCCTACTTCGTCAGGAAGCTTACCATCTTTTAAGAACAAAGGTTAACATACAATACCAAGAAAAAATAATCAAACATCTTTTCAAGCGCCCTTTGAATTTTGTGCATTCAAGCCCACAGAATAATGGCTATGAACAAATGCATTATACAAAGAATCTGAGGATTATCATACCATTAAGAGTATTGCCAGTACATGAGTATATAAACAGCTGAACTCACTTTAAATGTAGCTTATAGGACTGAGGGTATAGGTCAGCCATATATTACTTGTTTGAATCCCAGCACCACCACGAAATAAAAAAGCAGATATATATATACAAACACACTTATATACTATGTAACTTATGTAATTATATGTATATATTATTTATGTATGCCACTGATAGCTTGGGTCCCTGAAAGCAAACACAAGGGCATGCTAAGGGGTTGCAAGTGCTTGGGCACAGGCTAGCCCGTTTCCTGTTTTACCCACCTCGTCTCTGCTAATAAGCTCATTGGAAAACGTGAGGCCAGGCATAAGTCCTCGCTTCTTCAGCCAGAATATCGACGCGAAAGAACCAGAAAAGAAGATTCCCTCCACCGCGGCAAAGGCTACAACTCGTTCTCCTAGGTGGGGGGAATACCACAATGCTTCTGGTGAGGAACTGCTGGTATTGGCCACTACTGGACACAGCGCCATTCAAGGAGGGCCAAGGGAGTTCTTACCATAGGTAGCTTCTTTGTCCCCAATCCAACGCAGGGCCCAGTCTGCCTTCTTCTTCACACAAGGCATTGTTTCAATGGCATTGAAGAGAAATTCCCTGTGGGCATATGTATGTGAATATATGTGTATGTGTAGATGGATTGACAAGATCAACAATGATTAGACATCCAACCCCAAGCTTCAATGACAGAACACTGATGATCCACATTTGAGTATCTACAAATTCCACCCCCAAGGAAAGCCCCAGTTTTCCCCTCCAGACTTAAAAAAAAAATCACAATACTCATTTGTCTTTTGCCAATTAACTGAAATTTAAGTAAGGAGTCTTCAGTTCATGACCCCTACTTATTCCAAAACAGTTCATTATACCCAGAGCAATGGTCTATTTATTATTTAGTCTAGATCATAGGCTCTATCCTCCTTAAAGCTTAAGGACCAGAAAGTCTTGGCTGCCATTCTTTGCCAACCTCTAAATGGGTGCTCCCCAAAGGTGATTTTTCAGGTTTCAAATTGTCCAAATCTCTTTTCTGCACTGTCTTCTATCATGCTAGCCTAGCCTTCCATACTCAATTGTTCCAAGCAGGCCACAGAAGCCAGAGTTTAAATCTCATTCCATGTTTGGCTCCTCTCCTAAAACCTGCCCTAAAATCCACAAACAGCCCATTTCTGCCTCAGTCCTCTGATCCACCTCCACACAAATGTTTCAACTACCTGTATTTTGCTACCATTCCCTGATGTGAACTATCATTTCAGCCAGCTGCTCTATGCCTAAATCAATCTTCAGGCCCACTGCTGGCTGTATAAATGAATCCCCTTACACTTCTACGACTTACTTTCTATATTGCATTATTAGATTCTCAAGAGAATCATTTTATGTCTTCCTCCTATCATTCTGCCCCAGGCCTGAGGCAGGTTCAGTACTTTTATCTCAGTAAAGATAAGCTGCTGCTATGGAAGTGGCGCTGTGGCTCAAGTGGTAGAGCAGTGCTCGCCTTGAGCTGAAGAGCTGAGGGACAGCGCTCAAGCCTAGAGCTCAAGCCCCACGACCGACCAAAAAAAAAAAAGATTAGCTGCTGAAGCTGGGCACCGTAACCCTAGCTACTCAGGAGGCTGAGATCTGAGAAAGCCAGCCCAGAAAAGACAGTCCACAAGTCTTTCATCCCCAATTAGCCACCATTAAGCTAAAAGTGGAGCTATGGCTCAAGTGGTAGAGTGCTAGCCTTGAGCACAAAAGCACAAGGACAGTGCCCAAGCCTTGAGTTCAAACCTCAGGATTAACACCAAAAAACTTTCAAAAAGACATTAGGGCTGGGAAGGTGGCTCAGTGGGAGTGACTGCCCCTCATGCATGAGGCTCTGGGTTCAATTCCTCTGCACCATATAAGCAGAAAAAAAAGCCAAAGTGGCACTGTGGCTTAAGTGGTAGGGCTGCTAGCCTTGAGCTGAAGGACAGCGCCCAGGCCTCAGTTCAGCCCCCACGACTGGACATTAGTTGTTCCAACTGTAAAAATGGAAGGCAGGTGTGCTGGTGGCTTACTACTAGCTACTTAGGAAGCTGAGACCTAAGGGTCAGGGTTCAAAAGCCAGCCAGGGAATGGAAGTCTATGAGACTTTTCTCTCCAACTAGCCACCAAACAACTGGAAGTGGAGCTGTGGGCTCAAAGCGATAGAACACTAGCCTTGAGCAAAAAAAAAAAAAAACCCAGCTCAGGAGCAGCACCTAGGCCCTGAGTTCTAGCCCAAAGGGAAAAGAAAGGAAAGCTAACTTGGTTAAGCAATTGGTTGGTAAAGTGGTTTTAGGCCCTTTGCTCAGAGCAGGCTTGACCATAGGTGCTAGGGTGCTGGTGCTACAAGTATCTATGACTTAGTGTATTCTATAAGCCTTAACTAAATTACCCAGAACCAAAAGCAGTGAACAGACGCCTGTTGGCACACCCTCTTGCACACGCACCTTTCTTTGGAATCTTTAATGTACGTGTCAATCAGGAGACTGTACATTTCGGAATGAACAGACGCCTGTTGGCACACCCTCTTGCACACGCACCTTTCTTTGGGATCTTTGATGTACGTGTCAATCAGGAGACTGTACATCTCGGAATGTATGTTTTCCATGGCAATCTGGAAGCCATAGAAACAGCGGGCTTCAGTAACTTGTACTTCTTGGCTAAATCGCTCCACCTAGAGGAAATAAAACACAGAGCTAAGCTGAAGAACCTCATCTGCAGGGGTAACTCAGTCAGTGAATGCTGGCAGCATCACCCTCCCCTCTGTACCATTAAAAGGCTTCTTCTAGCTGGGCGCCAGTGGCTCCTAGCTACTCAGTAGGCTGAGCTCTGACAATCACGGTTCAAAGTCAGCCGGGGCAGGAAAAGTCCATGAGACTCTCATCTCCAACAAACTACTAGAAAACCAGAAGTGACACTATGGCTCAAGTGGTAGAGCGCTCACCTTGAGCTGAAGAGCGCAGGGACAGTACCCAAGCCAAGTTCAAACCCCACGACCGACAAAAAAAGTTTCTTCTAGCTGGATGCCAGTGGTTCACACCTGTAAATCCTAGCTACTCAGGAGGCTGAGATCTGAGGATCACAGTTCAAAGCCAACTGGGCAGGAAAGTTAGGACTTTTCCCTCTAATTAAACAGCAAAAAGCAAGAAATGGAGGTATAGCTCCAGTCATAGAGCACCAGCCTTGAGAAAAAAAGCTAAAAGTGCCCATACCCTAAGCTCGAGCCCCAATACCAGCACATATGCAAAAAAATTCTAGGTTTAATATGATTTTTCATGGTTTATTGATAAAATTCAGCATTCCATATGGCATGTGATCAGGAAATGGATATTTTGTAGGGTTCCTGTCAACACTTGATTGTTGACTCATTCTTTTCTAAGTCATTCTGCCAGTCAACATTGGGGAAAATACCATAGGGAAAAGCAACTGCAATGTGTTGTCAAATAAAATGGAACAAGAAAAAGGAAAAGTGCTTGAATTCCTTAAATCTTCAAGTCAATGGAAGATAAGTGTGAAAACTCACCAAGTTTTCATTCACTATGCCATCACTTGCTGCAAAGAAGGCCAGAATGTGAGATATAAAATATCTCTCCTCAGGCTTTAGGGCTTCCCAGTGCTGGATGTCTTTGGAAAGATCCACCTGAAATTCAGAAGTTGACCATTTTAGGAAGTGGAGCTGTGGCTCAAGTAGAATGAAAGCCCACAGAACACAAACTCCTATGGTTCAAGCCCCACGACCCATCCACCCACCCACCCACAGAAAAATAGGAAATTGGCAATGTTAGCAGATCCAAGTGTGCAAGAGCTCCGGCCAACACTTGAAAATTTGCTTCTGAAGTCGCCTACATACAACTCTTGATGACACCATTCTGCATCCCCCGTTCCCCTCCCCTAACACCAACCGTCCAGGAGGAATGCTAAGTGCCTGTCAAATGAAGTTCCCGCCAACCCCCCCCCCCGCAGGGTGTTCTGGACGGGATTACCTCCTCAGCTGTCCAAAAGGAAGCCTCGGCCTTCTTATACATCTGCCAAATGTCGTGGTATTCGATTGGAAAGACCACAAAGCGGCGGGGGTTTTCTCTCAGCAGCGGTTCGTCCTCCGCGCTGGGGGCAGCTGGAACGTTAGTTTTCTGGGGGGAGGGATAACAAGGATTTAAGTCTTGATCGAACCTACGGCACTGACGCTTCCCCTGGCCACGCACTTTCTCGTGACCGGCAGTTTCATGGGGTTCCGATGCTCATCAGCTGTCACACGGCGGGGCTCGAGCACCAGAGGGGGAGCGCGCCGCCGACGGCCGGCGGCTCCCGGGCAGCCCCG
>NW_012267236.1:21312703-21326391 GCF_000151885.1 Dipodomys ordii
CACTCACCGGCTCGGCGGGCTCCTGGAAGATCCTCCTCGCGGTCTTGCTGGCCAGGACGCGGGTCCCGGTGAGGGACGGGGGCTGCGGGGAGACGCGTGTGAGGGGCGGCGGGAGCCCCCTCCTCCCCGCCCGGCCGGCTCGCCCCGGCCCCCAGCTCCCCGGGCACTCACCGTGTTCTCCTTGTCCGTCAAGCTGAGTCCCTTCAGCGGCGACAGCTGTAGCTGCTGCTGGTCTGCGATGGTGGCGAGCGGGACGCGGACGGAAAGCATGGCGGCGGCGGTAGTGGTGGCGGCGGCGGCGGCGGTAGTGGTGGCGGTGGCGGCGGCAGCTGAGGGAGCGACTGGAGCAGCAGCTGAGACCCGGCGCACAAGCGGCGTCCCGGACCCGCGTCCTTTAAATCGCCGTCAAACCGCGCGCGCGCGCCAGAGGGGCGGGGCCCGCTCCCGCGCTCCCTATTGGTGGGGCTCGGCCACGCCCCCTTCGCGCAGAGCGCGGGAGATTCAAGCGCAGCACCGCGCCGCGCGGGAGCATCCGCAACGCCCCGGGAGGACCCCGCCACCCTCGGCCCAGACACCGCCTCCCGGCGTCTCCGCGGCCCGGAGCGCGCAGCCGCTTGCCGATCCGGAACTGTGTGCGACTGCGTGAGGCGCGGCGATTGGAGCCCGCGCGAGAGCGGGAAGCGATGCCCCCACCCCGCAGCTCCACCCCCCCGAAAACGTCTCTGGACATGTCCGCGCGCAGGCCGGCAGACAGTTTTGCAATTGAACTTGTTGTAAGTTGCCTGAGAAATGTACCTAGCTGGCTGCGGGAGAGGCCTGGCTGCCATTCCTGTGCCTGGAGTGGGGGGACCGGGGCGCCATCCGAGACCAGCGGTCTCAGGGCTGCTGAGCCCCCCAACTGCAGTCACCAGGACTGGGACGTGTGATCTGATCTCGATGTCCCCAGGGTAAGACAGGACTTGGATCCGACCTACCCGGGGTATGAAGGCGGGAGGAGGCCCTTCCCTGAGGACAGGACCTTGTAACTTGTGCGACCCTCTGTGAACCTTCTGGCCCTCAAAGCCAGGGGGAGAAAGCCCTTCCAATCCCCCGTCTTTAAAATCTCACTTGGTCTCAAAGTTGGAATCTGGCCAGAAATCCCAGAACCTTCAGAGAATGGTGAGAGCACTAGGAATTCATTCACGACTCCCTGAACAAATCTCAGGAAGGGGAGTTTGAAAACAGGCAAGGAAGGGGCCGGGGCAGGAACTCTGACAGTTTTCATTTCCTTTCTTGGTGGCTTTCTGTATTGCCAGACCTTTGCCCTGCAAAGGGCAAAATTCCAGAAATAAGTCAAGAGAAAGAAACAAATTATTAAGCTGGGAACTGCAGCTCACAACCCCTAGGCTCACACAGAGAGACCCAAGAAAGACCCTTTCCAAAACCTCTTGCAGAGAACAAGTTAAAGAGGATGGGGTAGGGAAGCACCAATCCCCCAAGTCTACTTCTGCCATCTTTTTTTTTTTTTTTGGTGCCAGTACTGGGGCTTGAACTCAGGGCCTGGGAACTGTTCCTTATCTTTTTGGCTGAAGGTTTGCACCCTACTACTTGAGCCACACATTCACTTCTAGGCTTTTTGCTGGCTAATGGAAATAAGTTTTCTTTCCCTGATTGGCTTCTTCAAACCACCATCTTCAGATCTCAGCCTCCCAAGCAGCTAGGGTTACAGGCATGAGCCACTGGCACCTGGCCTTACTTCTGCCATTCCTTGGAGTACTAACAGCTGTTCAAGGTCCTCACACCATAGCCAGCAGTGAAAAACACTTCTCTTACATGAAGCAAAAACTAAAATCTTGGACTAGCACCACCAGTTTAAAGCAACTGGCAGATAATTATCCATTTCTCCTATTCCAACATCTGTCTCCAAAGAAATGATTTTTTTTACTGTTAACATTAAGGCTGAAGCTATTATATCCAACAAAACTATTAATATGTTTTTTGGTATCATCTAATACCTAACTCACACTCAGTTCCCGGAATCAATACCCAAAGTACAGCTGGACACCAGTGGCTCAGGCCTGTAATCTTAACTACTCAGGAGTCTGAGATCTTAGAATCATGGTTCGAAGCAAGCCCAGGCAAGAAAGTCGGTGAGACTCTTATCTCCAATGAACCACCAGAACCCGGAAGTGGTGCATTGGTTCAAGTGGTAGAACACTTGCCTTGAGCTGAAATGCTGAGGGACAGCGCCAAGGCCCTGAGTTCAAGCCCCAGGACTGCTAAAAAAAAAAAAAAACCAAAGTGCTGATCTTGGTTGCTCTCTTAGGCACCGTGTGCTTTATTTAGCTTAAGATACACAGTAACTGTACGTTTAAGGTAGGCAGAAATGGGGCTCTCGTTCTGGATTATTCTCTGAATATCCGTGAAAGAAAACTTGGACAGCGGAAGAGGCGGGACGCGCTTTTGTCGCCCTCCCTCCCCACCCTGCCCGCAGCCTTGGAGTTCGTTTCTCCTCCCTTTCCCCGTTCTAAGCCAGCTGGTCTGGCTTCCACCAGGAAGCCCGTGAGGATACGGGGAGTGGGGGTCCCCGCCACACCGCAGGACGGGGGGAGGGGGTCCCCGCCACACCGCAGGCCGAGTGCGGGCATCAGGTTCCAGACTGACCCACTTGGAAGGGCCCTTTCCTTCCCGCGCCAAGTTTGACAAGACGTCTGCTCCACAATTGGTCACAGGCGACTAGGCCCCGCCCGCTCGGTCCGCGCTCTGCGACCACGCCCCCACAGGGCAGTGCGCCTGCGTGAATGCGGCTTCTCAGCTGATGCTTCCGCGTCTCCAGCACCGGAGGCGGAGGCCCAGGCTGTGCCTTCCGAGTCCACTCCTCTCGGACCCTGGGCTGGGAGTCTCGGCAGTAATGGCCACAGCACCCACACCCCCGCGCAGGTGGATCAGGTGATGTCGGATCCTTTCTAACCCAGGACAGCAGTGGGCAGTGGGGGTTTCAGGCCCGTGTATTAGGTGAGGAAAGGAAGGCCGCAGAGCAAAGGAAGCGCCCCATCACCCGCATCCAGCCCTGCGGGGCTCAGTCTTGGTGTCAGGCTCCAGCTTGGCTTTTTTGCTAGAGGCTGGTGCTCTACCACTTAAGCCACAGCTCCACACCCAGCTTTCTGACTGGCTCTGACCCTCCATCCTCAGATCTCAAGTGAGATCTCCCAGCTTAGAACGCTGTCAACATAAACTCGAATCCTCCAGGGTTTACCTGGCACCCGAGGCCTTGCCACATTCGCTTTCTGGCCCCGGCACTCACTAACTTTTCAACAGGCTACTTCCCAAAAACAGACACATTCTCTACCACCACCAAAATGCTAGAAATTCAGACAGAGGAAAAACAGCAATAACGCAGCAATATAGCCTAGTATCCAGCAGTAAAAGGAGTTTAAAAGTGACAAAACCAAAGTGAGTTTGCCTGTGTCAACACTAACCAAAGAGAAAAGCCATTAGATTATAAAGGAAATTTTCTCACGATCACCTTCCACTGTCACAATCTACTCTGTTAGAATTACAAACTTGAACAGAAGGTACCTCAGCCTTATACATAAAAAGACTTCTGTCACTCAGTGTGGTGGCACATGCCTGTAATCCCAGCCACTTAGAAAGTACAGATCCTGAGGACTGAGATTCAAAGCCAGCCTGCTCATAAACAAGCTGGGGTGTGATGGTAAAACCACCTAGAATTCCAGCTACTCACAAAACATCAGTAGGGGGCTGGGAAAGTGGCTCAGTGGTAGAGTACTTGCCTTGCATGCATGAGGCCCTGGGTTCCATTCCTCAGCACCACATAAACAGAAAAGGCCAAAAGAGGTATGGTGGCTCAAGTGGCAGTGCACTAGCCTTGAGCTGAATTGCTGAGGAACAGCGCCCAGGCCCAGAGTTCAAGCCCCATGACCAACCAAAAAAAAAAAAAAAGCCAGCCCAAACAAATAAGTATGTGAGAGTCTTATCTCCAATTAACCACCCAAAATAGCCAGAAGTAGAGCTATAGCTCAAGTGATAGTTAGCCTTGAGCAAAAAAGCTCAGGGATAGCACTCAGGCCCTAAGTTTAGGTCCCATGACTGGTCATGCGCATGCACATGTGCTAGAGCTGTGGCTCAATCATAGACCACCAGCAATGAACAGGGAAGTTGTAAGAGGAAGATCATGAGGCCCTGAGTTCAAGCCCCTGAACCAGCTCAAAAGAAAAAGGAGAGGAAAACCTAACAAAAACCTGATGCCCTAGTATCTTTTAGTGCACACATAGTTTACTAGGGTGCCAAATTCTCATCAGGTGCCCTGCTACTCATATTGCAACATTGTTCTCAAGGAGGAAGTAGAGGCATGGCTCAAGAGGTAGAGCACCAGCCTTGAGCAAAACAGTTCAGACTGAGTTCAAGCCCTAGTATTCACACACACACACACAGATAAAAAGAAGCTAAATAAACCTCACTGTTGGCAAGATTTCTTTTCTTTCTTTCTTCCTTTCTTTCTTTCTTTTTTCTTTCTTTTTCTTTCCAGTCATGGGGCTTGAATTCTGCCGGGGCGCTGTCCCTCAGCTCTTCAGCCCAAGGCCAGCACTCTACCACTTGAGCCAAAGTGCCACTTCCTTTTTCTGGTGGTTCATGGAAATAGTCTCACAGATTTTCCTGCCCTGACTCACTTTGAACCGCAATCCTCAGATCTCAGTTCCCAGAGTAGCTAGGATTACAGGTGTGAGCCACTGCCCCCGGCTGATTTCTGATTGTTCTTTTCTAATTAGGTTGACACAGTCCATATTCGAGTGGTCCTGCTTGCTTAAAAACGTCTTTTGCAGTGTCCAGCTAAGTGCCTGACTTGTATTTGGTTTTATCTTTTTTTTTTTTTTTTTTTGGTAGGTCGTGGATCTTGAACTCTGGGCTTGGGCGCTGTCTCTCAGCTCTTCAGCTCAAGGCGAGCGTTCTACCACTTGAGCCACAGCACCACTTCCCATTTTCTGGTGGTTTATTGGAGATAGGAGTCTCACGGTCTCTCCTGCCCGGGCTGGCTTTGAACCTTGATCCTCAGATCTCAGCCTCCTGAGTAGCTAGGATTACAGGCGTGAGCCACCAGCGCCCAGCATGATCCTGCACTTTTTTAATTGCACAGCCTTACCCCAACATGGAGATACTCTGCTAAACTGTAGATTCTTCTTTTCGGCCATTTGAAGCATTGGGTTTTGCTGATAGTGGAAACTTGGCTTCTGTGGTAGGCGCCCGTGTTCTGTGAGTAGCTACAGCCAGATGACCTCTCCCTCACAAGGACTCCATCTCTTCTGTGTGACTAATAGAATGCTGGGGGCTTCCTAGGAGAAGACTCCTCCCAGGTGCCTTCCTGACTACCTGGATGGTCCTTCCAAGAGCGATTGGCCAGAACAAACAGCCTGTGGAGACATCTCCAGGGTGGGGCCTGGAGGCTTCAGTCAGTGCCCATAGCTCACGCCTGTAATCCTAGCTGCTCAAGAGGCTGAGTCCTGAGGATGTCAGTTCAAAGCCAGCCCAGGCAGATAAATCTAAGACTCTTATCTCCACCTAAGTACCAAAAAGCCGAAGTGGAGGTGTGGCTCAAGTGGTAGAGCACCAGCCGCCTTGAGTGAATAAGCCAAGCAAGTGAGGACCCCACTTCTGGAAGTTTCTCCCACCTTCCTAAAATAGAGCAACTAACAGAGACCAAAATGTTCACAACAGGAGCCAGTGGGGGACATTTCATATTCAAACCACAGTGAGCATGGCAGTTCACTGAACACCTTGCTGCCCGGAGAGTACAGCGGTCCCTCACTTCCCACCGCTTCATGGGGGGGGGGGGCGTGCTACAGTGTTTACTCACCATTATCTTTTTGTGCTGAACTTGGGACTTGAACTCAGGGCCTGGGCACTATATCTGAGTTTTTTGGCTCAAGGCTAGCTCTACCACTTGAACCATAGCTACTTCCTGCTTTTTGCTGGTTCATTGAAGATAGGCGCCTCATGAATTTTCCTGCCTGGGCTGGCTCTGAACCAGGATCCTCAGATCTCAGCCTCCTGAGTAGCTCGGATAACAGGCGTGAGCCTCCAGCACCAGGGCAGATCTTGAGCAGCTTTTGAAGAATTATTGTTTCTGCATTAGTCTGGGATTTGCCTGCCCTTTCTCCTCCACCATGTGCCCGGAATACCCCACCTATGTCAGCTAATTCTCTGCTTGGGGCCGCTGTCGCCTGTAGATAGGAGATCTTTGGGTCTCTGCGCCCTCACACCTAACCTGGCCATTCAGTGTGTGGTGACTAGCCAGGCACCAGTAGCTCATGTCTGTAATCCTAGCTACTTAGAGCTGAGATCTGAGGATCGCACACAGTTTAATGCCAGCTCGGGCAGGAAAGTCTGTGAGATTCTTATCTCCAATTAAACACCAGAAAACCAGCAGTGGCGCTGTGGCCCAAGTGGTAGAGTGCTCACCTTGAACTGAAGAGCTGAGGTACAGAGCCCAGGCCCAGGGTTCAAGCCCCACAACCAAAAAAAAAAAAGTTTGGTGGCTGAATTCATTCATCCTATATCTGTTACCTCTAAGCTAAACAACTACCATCTGGTACCCACCTCCTGTTTCCTTTCTAGGGCTCAGTTCCAAGATAGAACTGAGTTCTGGGTGCTGGGTTGTGGGTGCTTCGCTGGCAGTGCTGATTTCATCTGTGTTGTTCTCTCAGAGGATGTGCAATTCAGAGTCCTTGTCTCGGTGCCTCAGATCAGGTCATCGGCCTCCAAGGAACGAGACAAATGGTGTGTGCTTTAGGCTTTGGCCTTCCTGCAGCTCTTAGGAAGCAAAACCACTTACAGTGGGCGTGTTCCCCTTTGGGCCTCACTCCCCACCCAGTCTGTGTCAGTGTCAGGTGGTTTGTGGTGAGCTTTGTTTATATCAAAGGAAAAACATGGTCCTGTTGCCTCTGTGGCGGCTGTGGCATTTAGTGACTCAACGCCCCGTGGTCCCAGTTGCCTGTCACAGGAGCTGGAGGACCCAGGAAAAGCCACGTTCTGAAGAGGCCACAGGTAGGCACCTGTCATCCTAGCTGATCAGGAGGCTGAGACCTGAGGATTGGGGTTCAAGGCCAGCCCAGACAGGAAGGTCTCTGAGGCTCTTAGCTTCAAATTAACCACCCAAACGCCAAAGGTGGAGCTTTGGCTCAAGTGGTGGAGGTCTAGCCTTGAGTGAAAAAGCTCCGGGACAGCACCCAGGTCCTGAATTCAAGCCCCAGGACTGGCATATGCATGCGCGCACGCGCGCGCACACACACACACACACACACAGACGTTATGTCCTACCTAGGCAGTGGGTTTTACTATCAAGAGACTTGCTCAAGACCCATAAATAAATAGATGGTGTCTGAGACTTGCTCCTGTGCCTTATTTTTAGGGGGGGCGGTGGTTGGGGGGTCACTATTAGCAGTTTCTTAGGCTGCTTTATTGAAGCATCAAGGACAGCAGCCACTTTGGCTGCCAGTTCAGGGCCCTACCTCCCCTGGGAACACGCATCCCTGAGGCAGCCTTCCTGAGCTAGGATTTTAGACCCCCAGCCCCAGAGTTCAGCAGGAGGCCAGAAGCCACCACACCCTCTCCACCATGATGCTGTCTCTCCACAAGGCCCAGATCCATCATGCACTAAAACCTGGACAAAATAAACCTTTCCTCCCTTAAGGCGTTTACCTCAGGTCTCAGGCCACAGTGGTCCACAGCGTCAGTCCCCCAGCCCTGCACCCCTCCCGCCAGTACCTGGCTGGAGCCTGAGTCCAGCGCTTCGCTGGAGGCTGTACCATTAGTGGTCACCAGAGGGCGCCTGCAGACTGGATGGTCACTCAGAAAGTGGCACTGCCTTCTAGGAGAGGGGTTACACCTCCCTTCACCTTCCGACCTGACAAAGAGCTAGGAGGTGTTGTGTGAAGGCCTGGCAGTGGCACAGTGGTCCCTCATGTAGAAGACACAGGAACACAGTCGTAGGCACCAAAAAGCGCCTGGACGTGGGGGGCTGTGTGGAGTGCCTCTCCACCAGCTGGCAAAGCCCAATCAGCCACCACTCAACCATCAGCCACCTCCACCCCAGGCCTGTTCCATAATGTTCCAGCCACCAGTCAGGCCTTTGTCCTCCTGGCCTGTGGCCAACCACGCCCGAGACCCGGGACCAAGCACCGCTCCACACCTCTGCTCACTCCCTGCCTGTGCGCATGCCTGGACACTGATCCTGTATGCATGCATGCATGCATGTATGTATGTATTTATGTATGTATGTCAGTTGTGGCGCTTGAACTCTGGGCCTAGGCACTGTCCCTCAGCTCTTCAGCTCAAGGAGAGCCACAGGGCCACTTTTGGCCTTTTCTGTTTATGTGGTGCTGAGGAATGGAACCCAGGGCCTCATGCATGCAAGGCAAGCACTCTATCATATAGGGCTATTGTGAGGGCCTTTGCACAAGCCAGGGGCTGGGTCTGTAAAAGGCCCTTAGGCCCACAGCCTCTCAGGAAGCGAGCTGTCCCTGGCAGTGGGTGGAGGGATTGGCTGGTGAAGGAAAGTGGCATACTCAAGGTCAGGTAACTCTGATTGCCAGGGCTTGTGCGGAGAGCACTGGCATTAGTCATTCCCCAGCAGTGGGCTGGCACTGCAGCTCACTTAACCAGTTAATGAGCAACCAGGAACCTAGAAGCTCTCAATGTTTAACCTGAGCTTTAAATGGAGACTTCTATTCCTCTGAGCAAATTAATGCACCAGCCAAGTCAGATCTCTACTGAGTAGGAGTTAACATCTTCCTGGCTCTGTGGGAGCCCCAGCTGGTGGTGTCCAGGAGTCACCATCCCTGGGGTTCCCGCGTTGGAGAAGCTGCTATCCACACTGCTGATTCGTGCTTCAGTGTGGACATTTCCTGTTGGTTGCAGTTTGTGGCCAGTGACATTGCCAAGATCAACTGTGATAAACATTACAAACTTTCATGGCCAAACTGTGATTTCACAGGCTTGTTCTGCTCTCCTCCCCGCCCCGCCCCCCACCTTCAGGTGATCCTTCCAGAAGGTCAACCTCTGCCCTGCTGTGGAGAGTGAGCCAGGGTAGGCTCATCTCTGCACAGCTGACCTGCAGAAGAATCCTGGCCAGTGAGAACAGATATTGTATTTGGCTTGCCGGGGACTAGCCGGTCCAGGGATCTTTTTCAACTACCAGGTCCCCAACCCCAGTAGAAGGGACAGTCCTTCCCCAGAGCAAAGCATCATCCTAGCTAGAAACAGGGAACCCAACTCCCTGCCTGTGCCGCCAATCATAGCCTGTCCAGCCAATCACAGCATGCCCAGCAAGTAAGCTCCTCCCCCCATTGGTCTCCCTTCCCCCTCATTTCTTCTCATGGAAAAAACCTAGCAGGAGTTCTCACATTACAGCTCAGTGGAAACACACTGCTACCTGCCTCACACCTTCCCTTAAACACAAACAGGGGTGCAGGTGGGGAGGGTAATACCCCCATCTGACATAACAATCTTTTACTAAGCTGGGCATTGGTGCTCACACCTGTAATCCTAGCTATTCAGGAGGTTGGTGTCTGAGGAACCTAGTTCAAAGCCAGCCTGGGCTAAAGTCTGTGAGATTTTTAAAAAAAATTTTTTTTTGTGCTGATCCCGGAGCTTGAACTCAGCGCCTGGGCACTGTCCCTGAGCTTTTTTTGCTCAAGGCTAATGCTCTACCATTTGAGCCACCGCTCCACTTCTGGTTTTTTGGGGTAGCTAATTGGAAAGTCTCATGGACTTTCCTTCCCCAAGCTGGCTTTGAACTGTGATCCTCAGATTTCAGCCTCCTGAGCGACTAGGATTACAAGTGTGAGCCACCAGCACCCAGCTCCATGAGATTCTTGTCTTCAGTTAACCTGCAAAAAGACAGAGTAGACTGTGTTCAGTGACAGAGCCCAGCCTGCGTCCTGAGATGAGGCCCCTACTACCAGCACCGGAAAAAAAAAAAAAAGTCTTTTTCAGTTACCCCTCTGACAGAATTCCTCCTCCAGCTCTGACAGACACTGCATGTGGAAAACCCGCTTCTCCTGCCCTCCAACAGCACTCTACTCCTGTTTCCCATCTTCCAGAATGTAGTAAGAGTTCATTTGAAATTGTTCCTTCCAGGTTGGGAAGCTGCTAAGTGGTAGAGTGCTTGCCCCTCATGCATGAGGCCCTGGGTTCAATTCCTCAGCACCATATAAAACAGAAAAAGGTGGAAGTGTCGCTGTGGCTCAAGTGGTAGAGCACTAGCTGTGAGCTGAAGAGCTGAGGGACAGCGCCCAGGCCCAGCGTTCAAGCCACACCACCTACAGAAAAAAAAAAGAAAAAGCAATTGTTCCTCCCTCCCTTTCCTTAGCCTTGTTTTTTTTTTCTTTCATCGTAATGTATCAAGTGACAGATGCAAACAATGCACCTGACCTGTTTTGAAGTGGCCGCCGAGATGTTTAAGCAATGACAACCGGCTGATTTACGCAACGTTCTCATTGTGATCCCATCCCCCATTTTGTTTAAACGGGGTGTGTCCTGCCCATGCTGGGGTGCGGGCTGCCTCAGCCGTGAGCGCCACCTGCCAACTCTGAGTAAATATTGCACATGGATTCTGCAGTTTATTCATTGTTCTTAGTGAGTAATGTTGACTCTCTCTTACATTTTTTCCCCTTTTTATGGTAGTGAAACCAGATGCAAAACTGTAGATACTTTGGGGGGGAAAAGACAAGTATTACCTGGGATCTTGCTGATCAAACGTATCAGCACCAAAGAATAGCACCTCATCCTCTCAAGTTACCATTGAGTATTGAAGGAGGAGCTTGGCTTCCTCATGTTTCCAGTCCTGTCTCTCCTGTCTTATCATAGCTGAATAGAACTGTCTTTTTTTATGGTGACGGGGAACCCAGAGCCTCATATACACCCTCAGTTCACAACTAGTACCTTTGTGCAATCAGTAATAACCAACACCTACCTAATCCATCCGTCCTGTCATGGCTGGCGTTGTGCTGTGAATGCCGGAGCACTGTGGCGGCCCATCTGAGCAGGGTGGAGTAGGATGAGGATGTAGGATGGTTCTTGAAGATCCACTCCAATGGGGCTCCGGGCAGGGTGAGGCGCTACCCAACTACAGGAAGGCTGGCCACAGCTGTGCTAGGGAAGGGAGGGAGGGGACTGGAGCCATTTCTTATCGCCAGGCCAGCTCTGCTTAGCGACCTGAAAATATCATCAGCCGTGGTTCTCTCCTAATGTTCTTTTTTCTTTTTTCCTTCCTTTCTTTTCTTTCTTTCCTTCCTTTTTTTTTTTTTGTGCCACTCCTGGGGATTGAACTCAGGACCTGATGCAGCCCCTGAACTTTTGTGCTCAAGCTTCATACTCTACCACTTGAGCCACAGCTCTACTTCCAGCTTTTTGGTGGTTAATTAGGGATAGGTCCCACAGACGTTCCCGCCCTGGCTGGCTTTACACTGGGACTCTCAGATCTCATTCTCTTGTGTAGCTAGGATTACAGGCGTGAGCCACTGGTACCTAGCCCAAAGTTTTTCTTGATTAAAAGCAAGCCTGAGTTGAAGCTATAGCTTAGAGGTAGAGTACTTCCTCTGGGTTAAATTCCCAGCTTGAAGAGGGGAAGGGAAGGGGTGTGTCTCTTTTCTTTCTTTCTTTTTTGTTTTTTGTTGTTGTTGTTGGTCACGGGGTTTGAACTCTGGGCCTGGGTGCTGTCTCTCAGCTCTTCAGCTCAAGGCCAGCGCTTTACCACTTGAGCCACAGCACCACTTCCAGTTTTCTGGTGGCTTATTGGAGATAAGCATCTCACAGACTTTCCTGCCCAGAGTGGCTTGACCCGAGATCCCCAGATCTCAGCCTCTTGAGTAGCTAGGATTACAGGCATGAGAACAAAGAGGTTCAGGGACAGTCATCAGGCCCTGAGTTCAAGTCCCATGACTGACAAAAAAAAAAAAAGTTTTTTAGCTGCCAGAGTCTTTCCTTAGGAAAACAAACTCTCCAAGAGTCCTGGAACTTCACGAATGGTCTGGGAGCAGAGCTTACTTCTCTCCAGACATGGTTTTGGGGTCTCAGTCATGTGGGAAAAGCTCAAGTTCCTCTGCTTAGTCTGGGGTGATTCTCATAAAACGCAGCCTGGGTTTTTAGCGTATTTGGCAGGAGCCAGGTGTGCAGATGTGGCTGGCAGAGGGGCGCTCGGAGCAGGAAGGACACAAGCTTTGGCTTGGGGCCCACTAAGCAGAGCTAGGCAGACAAGTCTGAGGAGTCAGGGCCAGAACCCAGAGCGGTCTTAGAAGGCCAGCACAGGGAGCAGTGGGTATAGTTAAACTGTAAGTCACGTGACTGGACTGGACTGGAGCAGAAATCATGTTTTCCTTTAAATGATTAAACTTAGTTGAACTTAGTTCAAGAAAATTTTCTTTTCCACTGAATTTTTTTTTCAGGCTTAAAGGGTTTTCAGATGTGATTTGTTTTCTTAAAGTGCAAAACTGCTATCATTAGCTTCCAGACTAGACACATCTGTGGACTTGGAACACCCAACAGCAGCAAATAATGGATCTGGCCCATTGCCCGCAACTGCCTGGTTAAGAATATGGGGAGGGGTGGGGGGATACAGATGCTTTCTTCTTGTTCCCACTTTTTCTTTTGGTGCTGGTACCAGGGCTTGAACTCAGGGCCTCAGCTCTCGCTTGGCTTTTTCTTCTGCTTCTGGTGATCTCCCACTTGAGTCACACCTCTACTTCCGGCTTTTTGCTGGTTAATTGGAGATAAGAGTCTCCCAGACTTTTCTGTCTGGGGCTGGCTTTGAACTTAGATCCTCAGATCTCAGCCTCCTGAGTAGCTTGGATTCCAGACAAGAGCCACTGGGGCAAAGCTTTCTTAATTCTCTTGATACATGAAAATAATTGGACGTGGATTTGAGCCGTTTGTTGGGTGTGAAGTTTGTTTTTATTTCACAGATACACTGGATGGTAGGTAGTCCTTAGCAGGGCTCCCCAATGCTCCTGGTGGCCATCTGACAAAGTTTGCTTTAATTGACCTTTATACTGACTGACTGACGTTTGATCTCACGTACCCATGAGGGCTGGTTCACGACCGCCTCGGGCAGGGACTTGAACCTTCCCAGGCCACACCTTTTGATGTGCGGAGCTCATACCTGGCGCAGGTGGACCTCCGCAGTTGTACCTGGGCACGGCAGGACTTCAGGGCATCCGGACACCTTCCGCAGCCGTCTGAAGCAAGCAGGCTCCACAGTCCACCAGGAAAAGGTCTGACTCGGGGGTCAGTCTATAATGTCCGTTTCCGAAGCCGCACAGTAATGGCTGGGGAAGGTGCGCCCACATTCCATTTCACAACAGTCTGAACCAGAGTCAGGGTCAAAGCCAAGGTCATCCTCAAGGTCATCCTCCCGATGGTCCCACCGCCCCGCCTGGGAAAGGAGTGCTGGTTTTTGGTGTTGTTTTTCCAATCATGGGCCTTGAACTCGGGGTCCTTGGGAGCCAGCCTCCAGGTGTTGGGGTACAGGCGGACACTCCCCTAACATGCTCCGTGGCTCCTAGGTCTGGGAACCCCGGGGAAGGGGGCGGCAGGTCATCCGGGGCATGGGACCAGCCCACGGGTGTGGGGGAGCGAAAGCCGGGTGGGCCGGCCTCGGAGGGAGGCGGGCCGGCCTCGGAGGGGGGCGGGCCGGC
>NW_012267236.1:21332989-21341741 GCF_000151885.1 Dipodomys ordii
CAAAAAGAAAAAAGCCAGAAGTGGTGCTGTGGCTCAAGTGGTAGAGCACTAGCCTTGAGCTGAAGAGCTGAGGGACAGCGCCCAGGCCCAGAGTTCAGGACCACTACCGGACCCAAAAAAAAAATGTTGATGGGCATATGGAGAAAAAGGAACCCTACTGTGTGCTGCTGGTGGGAATGTAAACTAGTAGAAGCATTCTGGAGAACAGTCTGGAAGTTCTTCAAGAAACTAAGCATAAGGGCTGGGAAGATGGCTGAGTGGTAGAGTGCTTGCCTTGCATGCATGAGGCCCTGGGTTCAATTCCTCAGCACCACATAAGCAAAAAGAAAAAAAAAAAAGAAACTAAACATAAGACCCAGCCATACCACTCCGGGCATCTACCCTGAGCAGCACAAGCCAGGACACTGTGAAGACACTTGCACACCCATGTTCATTGCCGCGCTATTTATTCACAACAGCCAAGTTGAAGAAACAGCCTGCACTGGATGAACAGATCCTAAAATGGTACCTAGACACATGGCATTTTACACAGCCATTAGAAAGAAAAATATGTCATTTGCAGGGAAATGGATGGATGTAGAACAAATCATGTTGGGCGCCTGTTTTCTCTCTTATGAAGAAGCTAGATCTAAAATACACTGGGATATGGTAAATTATACAGGACTCCAGGCATTCATACACAGACCAGAAGAGGATATTCTTAGAACACAAAGGCACAACGTCTATGTGCATCTGATCATATAATACTCATGGAAATGCAGTTTTAAAAAGGGGGCTATGCTACTGATGCAGAGAGAGAAGCTGAACACAAAAGCGTTGTGTGAACCTAGATGACTAGAATTTTAGGACAGTGTCCAAGTGGATCAGTAGGGACCCGGGGTGGGGGCGGGGAAGGAAGAGCACCACCAGGGCCATGGACAGCTTTGAGAGCCTTGAGTTCGGTTGGCCTGGTCTGTGCTGTGGTTTAGTGGGCATGGGTTACACATTCGTTCGTGTACGTTCACAACTTACACACTGTGCTCTTAGTCATCTACTGTTTGTCCTATGTCTGTCAGGTGACTGCATATATGCACAGTACTGTTTAAAGTGGAGCGTTCAGATTGCGCACAGTGGCTCACACCTGTAATCTAAGCTATGTAAGAGAGAGCAGGCGGACAGTGGTTTGAATTCAACCAACCTCTGGCAAAAAGTTCATTGAGACTTATCTCCTGGTCCCAACATTCATGTTCCTGGTTAATTCTGTAAGGCTTTTGCAGCCCGAGTCCATGTTTAAAAAAAAATCTTGGGGTTGGAGGAGTGGCTCAGGGGGTAGAGAACCAGCCAGCAAAAGCATCAGAGTCCAAGTTCCAGTCCTGGTCTCAGAAAAAAAATCTTTTAAAAATGTGTGTGTGTGTGTGTGTGTGTGTGTGTGTGTATGTATGTGTGTTGGGGCTTGAACACAGAGCCTCTCTTTTGCTTGGGTTTTTCAGTCAGTCAGTGTTCTACCACTTGAACCATATTGCCTTTTCTGGCTTTTTGCTGGTTAACTGTAGATAAGAGTCTTTCTGCTTTGTCTGCCAGGGCAGGCTTTCAACTTCCTTCCTCAGATCTGCCTCCTGAGTAGCTAGGATTAAAGCACAAGCCCCTACCCTGGCCTCCAGTTCTTTCTTATACTGGGCAGCACTAGGGGTTGAACCCAGGTCCACATGCTTGCAAGGCAAGCACGCTGCCACCGGAGTTCCATCCTCAGCCCCTGCACTTTCTTTGGTTTGTTCTCATACCTGGTGAATACTTAGGATGAAAACTCTGAGTGCAAACCGACTTCTCACAGGTCCTTGGAGCCCAGGAGGTTTGGATTACAGGTGTGAGCCACAAGCTCCTGGCTTCATGTCTTTCCTTTCTTTTCCTTCCTTTTTCTTTCTTCTTTTTCTTCCTCATTCTCTCTCTTTTCCTTCCTTCCTTCCTATTAAGTAGTTATACAAAGGGGGTTACGGTTTGATTAAGTCAGGATGTTTTTCTTCTTTTCTTTTTTCCTTTTGCTAGTCCTTGGGCTTGAACTGAGAATCTGAGTGCTTTCCCTGAGCAATTTTGATCAAGGCTAGTGCTCTACCACTTGAGCCACAGCTCCACTTCTGGCTGTGTGTGTGTGGTTAATCAGAGATAAATGTTTCATGGACTTTCATACTAGAGCTGGGTTTGAACTGCAGTCCTCAGATCTCAGTCTCTTCAGCAGCTAGGATTACAGGCGTGAGCCACTGGTGCCAACTATCTTAGTATCTTTTTGCCTGTGATGGCCTCAAACCTCCCTATTCTGCCTCCCTAGTAGTTGGGATTACAGGTGTGAACACTGTGTCCCAGCCTATTGATAATCTTTGGATGCCTTTTCTTTGTTTTCAAGGGGTCTCCAGAACAGAAGGCTGAAGACCACCCTGAAGGCAGCCACGCCTCTGAGTAAGTACGGGGAGGGTGTGTGGACCAAAGCTCCCCAAGCCTTCGGGTCCCCAAGTTCCTCCAGGGGCAGCCCCTCTGAGCAAGGTCATGACCTGTGAATTCTCAAGTGTCCTGCTACACACAGCAACTTCTTCCCCAAAGACTGCCCTTGTTCCTAAGGAGCTCACAGATCCTCAGATCTCAGCCTTCTGAGTAGCTAGGATGATAGGCGTGAGCTTCTGGCCCCCAACCAGAACTCACGGGTCTTAACAGTGCTGGGCCTTAGCCGGGCACCAGTGGCTCACGCTTGTCATCCTAGCTATTCAGGAGGCTGAGATCTGAGGATCACAGTTCAAGGCCAGCCCAGGCAAGAAAGTCTGTGAGACTCTTATCTCCAATAAAGCACTAGAAAACTGGAAGTTGTGCTGTGGCTCAAGTGGTGGAGCGCTCGCCTTGAGCTGAAGAGCTGAGGGACAGCGCCCAGGCCCAGAGTTCAAGCCCCACGACCACCACCACCAACAAAAAAATCCAGTGCTGGGCCTTAGCTCATCATCCTGTCCCCAAGTTCACACGGGAGCTCTGGTTTGTCCCCCCCCCAGCCTGGCAGCTGCAGACCTGCCCTGTCCCCACACGCGCACTGGGCTCCCACGCTACCCACCTGCCAGACTGCCGCGCGGGGCACAAGCCCACACACCACAGATGCTCCGGAGTCCGAAGAGTCCCGCAAGCCTCGGGTCACCGAGCGTCGTCCTGTTCTGCCAGCAGCCTCAGTGACACCCAGAGGGCACTGGCCCGAGGGGGGGCATTGGCAAGTGGACATGGGACTCTGGTTCCCATGGCATAAGGCCCCATGTACATCCGTCCCACGTTGTCTGTGCCTCCAGTGAACTCAGGGTGAGGCTCCGGTCTCCAGAGCAGGCGGGGAGGCTGTGGAGGAGCGAATGACTGCGGTGCCTGGCAGCGCTTGGACCTGCCCCCAGATCTTTCCCTCCTCAGCTTCCCCCGCAGAGTAGCCAAGGCGGGTAGCGTGGGGGGAAGGCCGAGGCTGGCGTATGCTGGGCTGCTGTAGGAATGCCAGTTTGAAGGTCCCGTTTCCTACCTGCAGAGCCCCCGCTGGCAGCCACAAGCTGCGGGAGGGGCAGTCGGCCATCTGCTACGACCGTGCGGAGGAGGAGCTGATGGCCAGCATCGAGCGCGAGTACTGCCGCTGAGCTGCCCAGCCCGGGCGTGGAGGAGGCGGACCCCTCCCTCCCCAGCCACCTTCAGATGTGGCTGAGTCCGGATCTGACCAAGCGACCTTCCCAGGCTCCCAGTGAAGCGTCCTGCACGTGGCCAAGCGCGGCCCGTGGGCACGGAGGCCTGCCAGCCTGTGGGTTGGTGATGTTGCAGGAGGGAAGGCCGCATGCCCTGTGGCAGAGGTGTGGGCCCCTCATTCTGGGGGGCCCGGAGTGCTTCCCCACTCTCCGGGTGGGGCAGGGCCTCACTGAACCCCTCTAGTCCCCTGTCCTAAAGCTTCTGGAAGGTTCTACGGTAGAGCTTACCCGGGGTGGGGGGGAGGGAGGGTGCCCTGAGTCTTTACGCTGACTTCTCAGAGTTAGCCTGGTGTACCCCAGTTCTCAAGGGGTGAGGCCAGCTGTAGCTCCTGCATTTCTACAGGCTCTCAGGCAGGAGGAGCTGCCGGTGGCCCTGCTGTAGTCTGAGATTTCAAGTCCTGAGCTGTGCACCTTGCGCTGCTCTCTCCCTGGCCCTGCTGGCACATGGTAGGAGAGCCCCAGAGCCCAGAGCTTGTGGCATTGGCTACAAGCTATGCATTAGCCTGCTGGGGTGTACAGAGCTGTCACTTTGCCTTTCTGGGCCTCAGTTTCCCTCCCTGGGAGGGAGATGCTTCCTGGGACCCCTGTGGCTTGCCTGCCCTGCTGAGGAGCCAGGTCTTCATGCAGCGCACTCTCCAGGGTCCCCTCAGCCAGCCCGCAGCCTGGCTAATGCCCATGGACCTTCCCCCTTGGTTCCTTGTTGATAACTGATTTGCTAACAGCCTTGTGAACACAGCTGCCTCCAGCTGGGAGGGCGTGGCCTGTGTGGGGCGGGGCTCCCCCCCCAGCAGCTGGCCGGCCACAGGGGGGGGGGAGGCTGTCCACCAAGGGGTGCCAGGGTGCCTGGCAGCTTTTGCTGCAGCCAGAACAGGCCCCACTTATCTCATTCCCGCACCAACAGCGGCCTTCACAGCATTCTCCATTTCCCGAGACCTTGCCCAGGCGACCTCAGGACGAAGCCCAGCACATCTGTGGAACCAATGAGAAGACAGCGCCCCGCCTGGCCTCAGCCACAGGCCCTTGCCACCGCAGCAGTCCAGCTCCAGCAGGGCCTTTCCCAACTGGACAAGAGTGCCTTTGATCCCCGTGCACCACGGGGACACGGACTGTAGGCCGGAGCCCAGAGCCCTGGAGCCCAGCGCCTCCCAGAGCCAGGAGCTGCTCCTCACTGAGCCCCACACTTTCTTCCCAGAGACCAAAGTCCTTTCTGTTTTTAGTAATACAAATAATACAAATCCTTATTTTTTTTTAAAGAAAGGGTCTCATCTCATAGAAATAAGATGCTATTGCAGATGATCAGCCTTTGAACGGCAAGCTTATGTCACCGTTTCCTTAGACTAGGGAGTGTCCGATGGTTCCCAGGAAGAAAGACGGTAACACTGCATTTCCTGTAGGAATCCAACAGTCTGAGAGCAGAGTGTTAAGAACAGTATGGGCTTGTCTGTGCCATGCCAGCGTGAATGCAGCGCCCGCAGCCTGCAGTCACAGCGCTGGTCTCTTTATTAAAAAAAAATTTTTTGGCCTAAGTCTGGGACTTGAACTTGATATCTGACACTGCTGCTGAACCACCTGAGCCACGCCTCCAACCCCTGGTCTCCGGAATTCAGGAAAAGTGTCTTCCAGGAAGCAAGTCAAGAAAGCGTGTGCTCTCTGGTCCTGTAGGACCTGGGGCGAGGTGGGGTCCAGGGAGGAAGGGGGGGGACTCTTGCTGCGCTGCCCACATGTTGGGAAGCGCGCCCTGCACAGCCTCTGCCCTGAGCCAGTCCTGGGATCTGCACGAAGACAGGACGTGGCTACGGCAGAGCTAGAGAGAAGCTCAGTTCCAGGAGGCAGTGAGGACGCAGTACTGTGCGGGAAAGGAGGAGCATGGACACGGCGCCCTGGCGTTGTAGGAGACCCCAGAGATGCTCCCAAGGCTGGAATGGAGGAAACCTGCCCCTCTCCATCAGAAATGGGGTATGTGGGGGGGCTCAGAGCCCCTCTGATCCACACTGCTGAGTCCCAGGGCTGTCTTTCCCTGGGTGCAGCTCAGGCCCTGCCTAGAGCCCCTCCCTCAGAACTTGCAGGGCATGGGTGTCCATTGCCCTGTGCAGAACGTGTGTGTGTGTGTGTGTGTGTGTGTGTGTGTGTGTGTGTGTCCCTCAGAATAACCCAGGGGTCACCTGGGAAGCATCAGACTTGGGTATTTTTCCTGTTTCGGTTCTGGCCCAAATTAGGCAGGAGGACGGTGTTCTCAGTCATCAGGTTTTTAAGTCACCGAAGGCCAAAGCCCTGGAGGACACCCCATAATCCGACCTTTCCTGGGAGTGGCCTGGATTTACGGGATAATTCAGCCCTTTGGGTGAGAGGATAGCCGTTCTCTGGTGTGAACAAACCTCCAAGGGAGGAGCTGCCTTTTCTCTGGGGTGTGGACCCCTGGTGGTGCTTTATGTCTACCAGAGGCGCATGGCATGTGACCCACACCCCAATGTGGCACCTCTAGGAGCCAGGCAAGAGTTATCACAGACGCCTGCGCTACAGAGCAGACTGACCTCACCGGGCCTCTGATCAGCTCTCGGCTGACTCAACAGCGACCCCGTGTGGCCATGGATAACACTGACCTGGACCTCAGGTGAATCTGGGATACAGAGGTTAGAAAGCCCCGGGGAACCCACAGAGGCTGCAGCAGCATGGCCTGAAAGAACATGATGCGACACCTTGAGTAAGTGAGATCAGCAGTGGCAGGGTTTAGAGCTCTCTAAAACAGGCTGGCACCAGGCTAGGTTCTGTGCTCCTCGTACAACAGGTGTGTAGAACACACCCAGTGGGCAGATCACCCCCAGCTGCCTGCCAGGAAGCAATGCCATCTGGATTCATCCCAACATCCCAGCAGAAAACCCCAACTCAGCATCCTGGGAACCAGAGACACGCACAACCAGGCCTCTATCCGCAGCAAGAACCCAGGGGTAACAGGGACCTGGACTCCAGGCCATCCTCACCCCTCTTGCCAGATTCCAAGGCCCATGGCATTGTGTTTCCCGTCCCCTACGGTTAATGTGACGGGTGGCCAATTGGTCTCTGCACTGGGAAGCCTGTATGGAGGACCAAGAGGTGGGCAAGGAGGCGCTGGCCCCGCGTGGGGGAGAGCTGGTCTAGGCCTGTGGGAATGGCAGTGCCACAGGCGCCATGTGCCTGGCCACACTCTGCTGGGTGTGACTCCTCTCAAGAGCCGAGGCTCCAGCCTGCTCCACAATCCACGTTCCTTCAGGGACCCCGCGCTTGGCGTCCCCGCACACGCGATTGTGAGCTTTCCTCAGTGTCACACAGGTCACTGGTCACCGAGTGGGAGCTGAAGCCGCTGGGGTCCCCAAGTGCACAGATGCAGTGCCAGGACGCTAAAGCCTTAGGGCTTTAGCAAGAACATCCCATAGAAAAACTGCCTAGACCTCTCGAGTCACAGCTCTGTCCCCCACCCAGGGCCTCCCTGAGTGCCTCTTTCTCCAAGAACCCTTTTAGAGAGCCCAGCCTTAGTCTCCTAGTCACCAAGGGGGTGACAGCGCAGTGCTGACTAGTCCAGCTGCAGGCTTGGTGGGTGCTCAGGGGAAGGGAACTCGGAGAGGAGAGGGGCAAAAGCTGAGGCACACAGTGCTGCACACCCACGCCTCTCTCTAGGACTCAAAGGAGTACAGAGGCACTGGCGGCTCACGCCTGTAATCCTAGCTACTCAGGAGGCTGAGATCTAAGGATCATGGTTGAAAGCCAGCCTGGGCAGGAGAGTCTGACTCATTTCCAATGAATTACTAAAACCCAGATCAACTGTGGCTCAAGTGGTTAGTAGCCTTGAGCAAAAAAGCTCAAGGACAGCACCCAGGCCCTGAGTTCAAGCCCCAGGACCAGCACAAAGACAAATGAATAATAGATAAATGAGGACAGAGAGGTGGGCTGCTTCCGTATCTCTGCCCTGGGGACCCCGTGTGGCTCCTAACTCCTTGAAGGAGGAGACTTGATGAAGTTTGTGTCTTCCTGTCTCAACTCTGGGTCAGGAGCTAGGATAATTCATCTCTGAATTTCTGACCCACCACAACAGTTCATTCAATGCATACTGGCTGGACGGACGGATGGGACAGACAGGACGTAGGGAAGTGCCCAGATGTGTACAGGCAATATGCGGTCATACAGCTTACATTTATGATGGCAAATTAATTTGCAATAAATAACCTAAGGTCTATAACTGTTTTGCTTTTGTCAGTTGCGGGTCTTGAACTCAGGGCCTGCGCGCTGTCCCTGAGCTCTTGTTCAAGCCTAGCATCCTACCACTTTAAGCCACAGCTCTACTTCTAGTTTCCTGGTGGTTAACTGGAGGTAAGAGGCTCATGGACTTTCCTGCCTGGGCCGGCTTTGAACCGTGATCCTTTACGAGGATTACAGGCGTGAGCCACCGCCCGGGCTTCGGGCATTTTTACCAGCCACTGGAAGCTCTAGTGTTGAAGGAGTGGAGGCAGTCCTGACACAGCTCTTCAGCGGCTGCTCACCGGAGCCCAGCGGTGCCGGGGGAGGAGCAGAAGGCCCCTGCACGCGTGCTGCTCTGGGCTATTCTCTCTCCCTCTCCAGCACCACTGGCCGCATCTTGCTGCCTGGGAATCAGCTTTGCTCTCAGGCGGTTCCTCTTCAGGCTCGGCAGGAGCCGCACGGCAGGAGTAGTCTGTGTGCAGTGCCAGCTCTGGGAATCCTGGGGCCTCCAGGAGCCTCCAGGAACTAGGGCGACAGTGACTTCCCCCCCCCAGGGAGCTCCTGATGGAGCAGGACGAGCTGCCTGGCTCTGTCCCAGGATGGGGCCCAACTGCTAGGAGGATGTCTCCAGTTCTCTCTCTAAAAGTCCCTAACAAAGGGGACAGATTAAAAGCTAAGGAGCAGGGATGTTGTGACCACAAAGTCACTACAAATCTTGGGGTTGGGCTGGGAAGGTGGCTCAGTGGTAGAGCGCTTGCCTTGCATGCATGAGGCCCTGGGTTCGATTCCTCAGCACCACATAAGCAAAAAGAAAAAAGCCG
>NW_012267236.1:21341791-21359037 GCF_000151885.1 Dipodomys ordii
CCCGCACCCCGACTCCGTCCCTGCCATCCCCCCGCACCCCGACTCCGTCCCTGCCATCCCCCGCACCCCGACTCGGTCCCTGCCATCCCCCGCACCCCGACTCCATCCCTCCCCCCGCACCCCGACTCCACCCCACTCCCCGCGGTCGGCCCCGCATCCTCGCTCCTGCGGCCCTGCGTTTCCTCACCCAGCTCGGGTGAGGCCCGGCCTCCCCTTTGGGGTGACGGCGGGGCTGAGCCCCTGGGTGGGAGCGGTCCGGTCCGGGCGTCCTGGCAGCCGGGCGCAGGCTGGGTGGGGGGAGTCGGGCGATGCCGGGCGATGGGGGGCGGCGATCTCGGGGGGCCGGGCGGGGCGCCCCCTGCCCCGGGGGACACGGGGAGGCCGGGGTAAGTGGGTGGCCGCCGCCAGTGTGGCCTCGGGGGTCGCAGCCCCTCCCTGGCCCGCGCCCCAGGAGAGGAAGCAGAGCGGCCAGGCGCCGTTACATAACCCGATTCCTGCGGCCGCCTCGCCTCCTCCTTATGTAAAGACTTCCAGAAGGGTCCAGAGCCTGACCAAAACTGCAAGAATGGGCTTCCCAAAGCCCTGTCTAGGGGGACCCCTTGGCCGGCCCTGTCTTGGGGGGACCCCTTGGTCAGTCCTGTCTTGGGGGAGCCCCTTGGCCGGCCCTGTCTTGGGGGGACCCCTTGGTCAGTCCTGTCTTGGGGGAACCCCTTGGCCACACTCACATGCCACCCTCCCTAAACAAGCCCTGGTGAAGACGGGCTGGCAGAGCCAAATGGCCCTGGAGGCTCAGGTAATCCTAGCTACTCAGGAGGCTGAGGTCTGAAGTTTGAAGCCAGACTGGGCAAGGAAGTCTGTGAGACTTTTTTTTTTTAATTGTTGGTCGTGGGGCTTGAACTCTGGGCCAGGGCGCTGTCCCTCAGCTCTTCAGCTCAAGGCAAGCGCTCTACCATTTGAGCCACAGCACCACTTCCGGTTTTCTGGTGCTTTATTGGAGATAAGAGTCTCATGGACTTTCCTGCCCCAGCTGGCTTTGAACCATGATCCTCAGATCTCAGATCTCGGTCTCCTGAGTAGCTAGGATTACAGGTGTGAGCCACCTGCACCCCGCAGGCTGTGAGACTCTTTTAACTCCAAAGAACCACCAGAAAAACGGAAGTGGAGCTGGGGCTCAAACTGGTAGAGAACTAGCCTTAAAGGAAAAAGCTGCGGGACTGAGCCTAGGCCCTGAACTGATGCCTCAGGACTGATTAAAAAAAAAAACAAAAAAGCCAGGCCCGGGTGCCTCACACCTGTAATCCTAGCTACCCAGGAGGCTGAGATCTGGGGATCACGGTTCAAAGTCAGCCCAGGCAGGAAAGTCCGTGAGACTCTCATCTCCAAAGAGCCACCAGAAAACCAGAAGCGGCACTGTGGCTCAAGTGTTTGAGTGCCCAACTTGAGCAGCTGGTACTGTCCCTGATAGAGCCGAGGGACAGAGCCCAGGCCCAGAGTTCAAGCCCCATGACCTACCAAAACAATTAAAAAAAAATCCACTTTGGATCTCCATGGCTTTGGATGAGGTCCAGTAAGGAGGGACCAGGTGTTCCCGAAGGCATTGGAAAGCTCTTGGACCGACGTTAGTGAGGGAAGGAAGGTGTGGCCATGGGCTGAGGAGGTTTTTGACCTGTGTTCCAGACTCCATTACTTGCTATGTGTGGACATCAGGGCGTTTGGACTTTACTGTGAGGGTGTGGGGGTCTTTGAAGAGTCAGGGGTGGGAACTTGGTGTTGGAAGGTTTCACCTGGGCCTCTAAAGTCATCCAGGTGACGGAGGCCTGGACCCCAGCAGTGCAGGATGCGCTTAGGAAGTAAATAATCCTGGGGATGACCTTGTGGGTATCTCCTGTATTGTTTCTCAAATGAATGAATCCTAGAACTTACTTTATTGGAACCATGGAGGGAGCTCTGGGCCTAGTTTGTTAGGACTGGCGATCTGTCTAGTCATTCCCAGTTTCCAACAATGAGTGTGTGAGCGGAGCGGGCCCACACACTGGGAAGTTTCAGAATTTCCTTTTGCCGTCTATGCCTTTCATGCTTTCTATCTACCTGCCCACGGAGAATTACCAGATTGTTATCATCTCAACGAAAACCCAGGAGCCAGGCCCCGGTAGCTCTCACCTGTAATCCTATGTTATTCAGGAAGCTGAGATCTGAGGGTTGAGGTTCAAAGCCAGCTAGGGCAGGAAAGTCCATGAGACTCTTTTTTTTTTTTTGGTCCGGTTGTGGGGCCTGAACTCTGGGCCTGAGCACTGTCCCTCAGCTCTTCAGCTCAAGGCTAGCGCTCTACCACTTGAGCCACAGCACCACTTCCGGCTTTTTTCTTTTTGCTTATGTGGTGCTGAGGACTCAAACCCAGGGCCTCAGGCATGCAAGGCAAGCACTCTACCACTGAGCCACCTTCCCAGCCCCTCCATGAGACTCTTATCTCCAACAAACCACCAGGAAATGAAGTGGTGTTGTAGCTCAAAGTGGTAGAGTGCTAGCCTTGAATGAAAGAGCTCTGGGACAGCACCCAAGCCCTAAGTTCAAGCCCTATGGCTGACCAAAAATAAAATAAATAAGGGCTGGGAAGGTGGCTCAGTGGTAGAGCGCTTGCCTTGCATGCATGAGGCCCTGGGTTCGATTCCTCAGCACCACATAAGCAAAAAGAAAAAAGCCGGAAGTGGCACTGTGGCTCAAGTGGTAGAGTACTAGCCTTGAGCTGAAGAGCTGAGGGACAGCGCCCAGGCCCAGAGTTCAGGCCCCACGACCGGACCCAAAAAAAAAAATCTTGGGGTCACGCTGGGCGCAAGTGGATCATACCTGTAATCCTAGCTACTCAGGGGGCTGATTTGAGGATCACAGTTCAAAGCCAGTCTGGGCAAGAAAGTCTGCAAGACTGTGCTCCAATAAATTACCAAAAGACAACTGGGGGGGGGGGCATGGCTCAAGTGGTAGAGTGCTAGCCTTGAGCCCAAAAGCTCAAGGACCCGAGTTCAAGCCCCAGGACAAAAAAAAAGTGCTGGGTGCTGGTGGTTCACACCTGTAATCCTAACTACTCAGGAGGCTGAGATCTGAGGATCATGGTTCGAAGACAGCTCGGGCAGAAAAGTTCCTGTGAGACCCTTATCTCCAACTAACCACTCAAAAACTGGAAGGAGCGCTGTGGCTCAAGTGGTAGAGTGCTAGCCTTGAACACAAAGAGGCTCAGGGACAGCCCAGGCTCTAAGTTCTAGCCCCACAACTGGCAAAACAAAACAAAACCTTGGGGCCAACAGAGCAGCTATAGCAGATAAATGTCCTAAGGCTGATGGCCATAGTCTGGGTGCTGCTATCCAGAGACAAAGGGGTTGGGAACAAGAGAGACTTTTCCAGAATTGATGGATGCAAAAGGTCTTATGACTTAGCAGCTCCCAACATACCTGCGTGTGTCGGACAGCAAGGACAGGACTGGGAAAGGAGGTCGCACACCCTGCCCAGGGGGTGGCACTAGACACTGTGGGCTCTTTCCACGAGAGACCCATGCTACCCACCCCCGTGGGGACCGAGGCGGGCTGTTCCCCAGCACCCAGCCAGAGGTAGACACGCCCGCAGGCTGCTGGCAGGGGCTGAGTTCTTCCACATGCTGGCCGGCAGATTCGGCAGCGGGCTGGGGGAGAGCTCCAGGCTGGGCTGGAAGGGGCCTGGCTGGGCCCGGGCTGCGGCTGGGCCTCAGGCTTCTCCCTGGAGGCCGGCAGCCAGTGAGGGCTTTGGGCACACAGGACCTGAAACAGCTGTGTGGCTGCCGAGAAGGGGGAAGGGGCCTGGGGAGAAGGGAGCGAGGCCAACATCTGGGAGACAGTGGGACCCACTGTTGGGTGACACTGGGTGCGGTGACCAGGGCACGTGCCCTCGGGTGGAAGCTGTGGCAGGCAGGAGTGGGGGCAGGGCAGGGCGGCTCAGGTCTCACACGGGTGCAGGGCTCTTTTAGACAAGGACTGGCTCTGTGGTGGACACGCAGGTGGGGAGGTTGAGGCACAGGCAGGGCAGGTGTCAAGCGCACAGGTGGGCACAAGAATCTGAGGTTCAGGCGAGGCTCAGGGAGTGTCCCCGGTTAGGACCGCGTGAGTCTGGGCTCGGCACGGAGCACGCTGCGAGTGGTGAGCGCAGCATGGCGGCCTTCAGCCCCCAGCACCTCAGCCCAGGGTGCCGAGCCCTGAGCCGCCCTGGCACCACCCACGGGGGAGCTTCCGTGGTGCGTGCGGGGCCATGGCTGCCACGCCATGTGGGTTGGCGGGAGAATGTGTCCAGAGCAAAGGCAAAGACCTGCACCCCGGTACTCCCTGGAGGGAGTGAGGGAGGGAAGGACTTAGTTCTAAGCACCCCTCCCAGGTCGCCTCCTGGCATGGGGAGAACAGCACCGCCAGAGACAGCCTGCGACAGTTTGCTGAGAAAGAACTGTCCAGATGAAAGCTGAGAGCAGGCGTGCGCGGGGAGCCCAGGCCCCGTGTGTGGGGGGGAGCCCAGGCCCCGTGTGTGGGGAGCCCAGGCCCCGTGTGTGGGGAGCCCAGGCCCCGTGTGTGTGGGGAAGCCCAGGCCCCGTGTGTGGGGGGGAGTCCAGGCCCCGTGCGTGGGGAGCCCCGGCCCCGTGCGCGCAGGCCTGCCTCCCAGGACTGCCTGCGAGAAGGAGAGGAGGAGGGAGGTGAGCGGCGCGGCCGATGACAGGGACACGAGGCCGGGTGCAAATCAAGAAAGCTTTATATGATTCCAAGAAAAACGTTACATCACACAGAGGCATTTAAATAATGTCCTTTACATAAAACATAATCATGAAACATTTTAAATTTTATGACTACCGAAAAGGCTCAAAGTCAAGAAAGATGAAGCAAAACTGCTCAAGCAATAAAGTGCACGGGCCTGCCTCGCACAGCCCCTGACCCGGGCCCCGGCAGAGGGGGGTGGGGGAGGGAGGGGACGACGGGAACAGGATGGACAGACGGACGGCCACCAACCAGGGTTCTCAGATGGGACCTTACAAAACTGAAGTGTTCCAACTTACAATCGATCTTTCAACAGACAATGGGGAGGGGGGTGTCTCTTACAGAGGCATTTCTAAATCTAAACAGGAAATAGAAGCTTAAATTAAAACCATTCCAACGTATCTCTTCGGTAGAAAAGAAAGAGATACTGTTCAGAGAACAAAGTGCTGTGCAACGAACACCAAATCCTCAAAGACTCCATTGCCCACCGGAGCTGCGGCCGAACACTGCTGAGTATCAGAGCCGACGCCATTTAGAACACAGACGGTCACAAGTGTTTCTGCTGGCTTAGGGCGGGGAGGGAGGAGGCGGGGCAAAGGGGCGCATGAGCTATGTTCTGTCCAGTTACGTTGTGTGATTCTCTTGCATTGCACCTGCTTAGGTCAACAGGAACATTCAACTCCAAACAGTCCAAAATGTGAAAATTTCCTAATACATACATACATACATACATACATACATGTGTTGACAAGCAGTTGCTACAAAGGGCACTTAATGGGTATCAACTACATACCATGAATGAGCAGGTAAGGGTTACAAAGACCTGAACACAGAACCTAGTTTTACTTAATTATCCATACTTCCCCTTACCATCATTTCAATAAATTCAAGTGCCAATAACTAAAAGGCAGATATAAAATTAATATATAAAATGAATGCATACTGCGCAAAAAAAAAAAAAAAAGAATTCCGAGGCTACGCAAATCACTCGTGGTGCGTTCCCTGTTTTGGTGTGCTTCTGTTGAACTTAGCCTTTCCCCAGCACAGCGTCTGTGGCGGCGTGGACCCGCGCAGCTGTGGCGCCTTTCTAGGTAGACTGTAGAAACCCTATTTTGGTAAGCTTGTTCCTTCTAACAAAATGAACTAAAGGGCCGTGAGGTGGCGTTACAGCGACAGGGCACACCTTTCCTCTAGTTTTCCACACTTAATAAAGGAATCCATGTGTCGGCGCACACCTCTCTTTAGATGACCTGAGCTTTGGTAAGATCAGGGATCAAGGAGCACTTGCTTTTCTCTCAGCAATCATTCTGCTCACACGGAAAGAAAACGGACAACTGTCAGCCCGTCACTGCCCAGGCAGCCCTGTCTGAGTGTCTACAGCCGCTCCCTTGCTCTATGCGGGTCATGCGGGCCCTGCCCAGGCCCTGCCACAGCTGGCCAGGGACCCGACGACTCTCCGGCATCCCTCAAACACTGCACCATGGACACAGGTGACGAGTCCTAGCCAGCTGGGATGTCTGTTCCTTGGGCTGCAGGACTATGGCATGGGATTCTCTAGAAGCTACTATGCTAGTCAGTTGACTAGGAAATGTATTTTTCCCTTTTAAGAGACCCTCACTCACCAGTTATGATTCCAGAAAGTTCTGAGGTCTAAAAGAGCTTTTTAGACCTCAGAACTTCTGAACAATGCACCAAGCTTCCTAAAAGTGGGGTCATTATACAACGTTGTTACTGAACACAGGAAAAAAAAGGCTGTAAATCATCTTATCTAGAAACTGGTGACTGGAGCACCGACAATATAAATATTTTTATAAAAAAGTATAAAAATTAGTACCCTGTCTCATTTCTACAAAACATGAATAGAAAGGTTGCGAATAATCCAGAATTTGTAAACTTTATTGCCGAAATGTTTGCTTGAGTGCTGGTGATTCAGACGGTCAAATTTTCTTCCATTTCCTCTAAAACACAAAACCAAACAAAACCCTTCTGAAACGACAAAAGACACAGGCCCTGGCCAGAAAAGCAAGGCAGCGCAGTCGCCGCGCCGGCCGGTGGTGGGTCCAGTGCTGCCTCTCAGGCGGAGGCTGGCAAGGGCGGCGGGGGACTGCCGGGGCCCTCTGCCGAGGCAATCCTGCTCAGCTTGCCCACCTCCGCCTGCCAGCCCGGGATCTTCTTGGTGGTCATGTGGCGCCGGGCGTGCTTGGTCAGGTGGTCGCTGCGCATGAAGCGCCGGTCGCAGACGGGGCACACGAACTTCTTCTCCCCCGTGTGCGTTCTGCGGTGGCGGGACAACTCATCTGAGCGCGCAAACTTTTTGTCGCAGCCGTCCCAGCTGCAGGTGAAGGGCTTCTCTCCTGTGGACAGGCAAGTGCACACGTGACCTTCGCCGGACTCTCAAAAGGGGAGGAGTGCTCTGTGACCCCACCACCGAGTGCCGCAGAAGGCAGGAGCCCTCCAAAAGACATTTCTTCCAATCACACCTAAGGGTAACGCGCTAGGCCTCATGATGGCAAAGGTCAAGCCTAGATCTCCCTCAAAACCGTATTTGAAAACATTCTGTGTGTACATGCATACATACACACGCATGTGTAAGTTTATTTATTTATGGGTCCGGTTGTGGGGCCTGAACTCTGGGCCTGGGCGCTGTCCCTCAGCTCTTCAGCTCAAGGCTAGCGCTCTACCACTTGAGCCACAGCGCCACTTCCAGCTTTTTTCTTTTTGCTTATGTGGTGCTGAGGAATCAAACCCAGGGCCTCATGCGTGCATGGCAAGCGCTCTACCACTGAGCCACCTTCCCAGCCCACATGCATGTGTAAGTATAGGTGTGTGTGTATACACACATACATAGGTGGTCCTCCTATACAGACGAGGCTGGCACTCCTGCTGAGTCCCAAGTGCTAGGATTACAGGTGTGTGCCTCCTCGCCCAGCTTTGAAAACGCATTTTAAACCTGTGTGCGTGTGTTATGTGTGCGCACGTGCACACGTGCAGTCGGGGGGACTAAACCCAGGACAGGGCCTGCCCTTCCTAGGCAAGCGCTCTTCAACTGAAGATTCAACTGAATCCTTCAAAACAGACTTTAAAATATGAAAATAAGTTTCACTATAGCTTGGGGCAGGAGGAAGATTTCCCTCCTCCTCCTCTTCGACGTGGACTTGCTCTGTAGCCCGTTTTGGCCAGAAACACCATTCTCCTGCGTCTGGGGAGGAAGATCCCTCTTGCTTTGGTTAGTACTGGGGTTTGAGTTCAGAGCCTGTGTCTGCAGGCGGGCGCTGCCGCCGCGCCACGCCACCAGCCTCTTGCTCTGTCTTTTGGGTAGGGTCATGGAAGCTGCCTGCTGCTTGACCACCATCCTTCCACTCGCCACTGCAGGTTGGCTGGAACGATGGATGCTCACTCCCACACGCAGCTTACTGGGATCTTGCTACCAGACTGCCTAACTGTACTCTCCGACTTCCACCTCCTCTGAGCAGCTGGACTACAGGCGGGAACCGCTAAGACTGGGGAAAAGAGAGTTGCACATTCCTCCTAAGGTCGTCTTGGGTTTAGTCGTGTCCCCCTTCCCCGCCCCGCCCCCCATCTTGGAGCCACAGTTCCACTTCTGGCTTTTATGGTGATTAATTGGAGGTAAGAGTCTGATGAACTTTGCTGCCCAGGCTGGCTTTGAACCATGATTCTCAGAACTCCAGCTTCCAACCTCCTGAGTGGCTAGAATTACAGGCAGGAGCCATTAGCGCCTGGCTGTCCCAGAACTTTTGTGCGTAAGGCTAGCACTCTACCACTTGAGCTATAGCTCCACTTCCAGCTTTTCTGGGTGATTAACTGGAGATAGTCTCATGGGCTTTCCTGCTGACTGAACTGTGACCCTCAGACCTCAGCTTCCTGAGCAGCTAGGATTATAGGCGTGAGCTACTACTGCCTGGCTCCTCCTAGGCTTATTATTTTTTTTTCTGCCAGTCCTGGGACTTGAACTCAGGGTCTGGGCACTGTCTGTTTCTGAGCTTCTTTTGCTCAAGGCTAGCACTGTACCACTTGAACCATAGCACCACTTTCTGCTTTCTGCTTACGTGGTGCTGAGGAATCGAACCCAGGGCGTCATGCACGCAAGGCAAGCACTCTACCACTGAGCCACCTTCCCAGACTCATCTCCATATTTCTTATTAAACCTTAGTTTCAAAATGGCAAGGTTAGTACTGTATTCAAATAGACACCTTTCTATTAAAAGCTGCAAGGATCTAGCATTCAATCAAAACTTCACAGTTCCTGGCAGGCCTCCCTGTCCCAGCGGGTGCTGGGCTGGTGATGGGTGAGACCTCAGGCAGGCAGCCCTCCTCAGTGGGAGGAAGGCACAGGGTCACGCACGGCACTCTGCACCCTGGGGCCTTCCCCAGCACAACGGGGCAAACCCGCACCACCCGCACGATGGCTGCAATTATGCAGCTTTGTAAGCGTGTGAACTTCATCTAGCAGGTAGTGAGTAAATGGTTTTAAGTGAATGAGTATTGAAGAGACACAAACATGCTTTTTGGTTGGATTAATAAGCAAACACCCTTATAGATAGACAGGCCTTAAATTCCATGGATTTCAAACACCCCACAGTAGGGGCAAGCTTGTGGAAGCAGAGGTGTGGCTCAAGTGGTAGTCAGTCACGAATGGAAAAAGCTGAGCAAGCACGAGGCTCTGAGCTCAAGCCCAGGACGGGCCCACACCAAAAAAAGCATGGTTTGAATATGTCCCTCAAATTTCCATGCTGGGAACCTAACCCCAAGTCCAAAGCCAGTGGCATTCGCAAGGTGGGCCCCGTGGTAGGTGGCCATGGATTCACACAGGCCCCGGAGGGGAGGAGTTACAAGAGCATGCGCTCTGGCATGCTGAACACCAGTGAGGCCTTCTGCCCTGCTCTGAGGCAGTGCAAGGCCTCACGGGAGGCTGGGCTTGTGCTCTTGGGCTTCCCAGCCTCCAGAGGTTCTGGAAGCTTGCGCTCCCCAGCCCTCTCTTCTTTGCTAAACTCCTGTCTGTGGTATTGTTAAAGCAGCAGGAGACAGACTCAGGCAGTCACCTTCCCGCAGCCGGTCCTGTCCCCACCATTGCGGACAGCATGCTCAACGTCCAGGCCTGGCAACCCGACAGGCACTGACACAATTCCCCATCTCGTTTTCAATGCATCGAAAATGACTATCGATTCCCTCCACATTATTCTACTTTTCACTTAAAAAAATATTATTTTTAGCGGGGCGTCGGTGGTTCATGCTTGTAATCCTAGCTATCAGGAGGTTGGGATCTGAGGATTGCAGTTCAAAGCCAGCCCGGGCAGGAAAGCCTGTGAGACTCTTATGTCCAATAAACCACTAGAAAACTGAAAGTCGCACTGTGGCTCAAGTGGTAGAGCGCTCGCCTGAGTGGAAGAGCTGAGCTGAGGGACAGCGCCCAGGCCCAGAGTTCAAGCCCCATGACTGACCAAAAAAAAAAGTTCTTTGTGTGCCGATCCTGGAGCTTGACCGCAGGCAGGCCCTGGGTGCTGACCCTGAGCTTCTTTGCTCAAGACGAGCCTTCTAGTCTTGGTCTGGGAAGGTGGTTCAGTGCTTAGAGTGCTTGACTTGCATGCATGAGGCCCTCAGTTCAATTCCTCAGTACCACATAAGCAGAAAAAGCCGGAAGTGGGGCTGGGGCTCAAGTGGTAGAGCGCTAGCCTTGAGCTGAAGAGCTGAGGGACAGCGCCCAGGCCGAGTTCAGGCCCCATGACTGACCAAAAAAAAAAAACCAAACAAACCACAAGACTAGCGTTCTACCACTCAAGGCACAGCTCCACTTCTGGATTTTTGGTGAATAACTGGAGGTAAGAGTCTCATGGACTTTCCTGCCTTCACTGGCTTCCAACCTCGATCCTCAGCTCTCAGCCTCCTGAGTAGCTAGGATTACAGGCGTGAGCCACCACCAGCGCCTGGCTGAAGGGATCTTCTTATCCAAGTAAATTTGCCCAAATCTTCTATTTCTCCTAAAAAACGCCAATGAAATGTCTACAATATGGCACAGCAGGGGCTCTTCGGAACCCTTTGTTACTTAAATTGAGCTTGGAAAGCATGAAGGAGCTTGCTTAGACTGCCATGGTTTTTGCTGGTTTGTTGGCAGTTCTGCCAGGAGAGATGGAACCGACGATAAAACTCATCTCATCACCTCCACAAATCTGGAAGTGCTGCTGCCGTGTGCAGTGCACCCAGACAGACTCAGCAGACAGTAGAGCATCCCACACCAGCAAGCCAATGAAAACAGAGCAGGTCAATTCCTAGAAGCACCCCTTCATTCTGCAACACCCCCCCTGCTAAGGGCCAACCCACTTACTAGCGTTAGGCATGAGCAATGTATATCCAGTGTGATTAGACCAGTCCATAAGCAACAAACAAAGGGAGATGGTGAGACACCATGAACCACCAGGATCAAAAAAGAAAAAGGCCAAGAAGCGATGAGACCGTTGGAAGGCCTCCACCAGCTACTCGCGGCCCAGGGCTGCGGGAGAAGAGTGGAAATAGGGAGTATCACAGAAGGCTGGATCTGCTCTGGCAAAGAGGCAGGTGTAGGGGCTTATTCCTAAGCCAACATGTACTCCACAGCATGAAGGAACAGTAGAGTTCCTTCCGGAATGTCTGAACACTAGACAGCATTCCATTCTGTGAGCAGGGGCCGCCACGGGTCAGAGGGAACTGTGCCCCTCAGAGCCAGTCCACCTCAACAGGATTTTCAAATGCAGCAGAGCAGTTACCCCTGCTCCTCAGCCTTCCCTGTATCGGAGCGCATGAGGCAGACATTCTGGGGAGAGGGCTCCATGGTAGGGGAGTTTCAAAACATACAGGCTGGGCACCATGGTTCAGGCCTAGAATCCTAGCTAATGACAATGTATATCTCTTGGTCACATGGGTCTGCTTTCCAGTGCCTGTGGCTAACAGCTCCCCCTATGGACAGAACCTTCCCATCTCTGCAGAAAAACCCACTGGACAGAATTGACTGGACAAGCAAGAGACTACTTGGTCACTGTGGTGTGGCTTTTTGTTTTCGTCGGGCTTGAACTCAGGGCCTGGGCGCTGTCCCTGAGTTTTTTCGCTCAGGGCTAGTGCTCTACCACTTGAGCCACAGCTCCACCCAGTTTCCTGGTGGGTAGTTGGAGATGAAAGAGCCTCATGGACTTCCTCACAGACGCAAGCCACTAGCACCTGCCTGTGACTTCTTTTAAATATTCTCTAAAGCAACACACCCATATTGTTCAGCTATTCTACCATGTGAATTTGGCCAGCTGGACTTTCTCCAAACCACTGCTATACTTAATGTCAATGCACCTTTTCTAAAATGCACCGTGGAGAAGGGAGCACTGTCAGTCCTGAGGGTCAGGGGAGGGCCCTGGAACTGATGCGTCCACTAATCACAATCCAAGTCATGACAAGCATGTGAGGTTTTTTGTTTTTGGTGCCAGTCCTGGGGCTCAAACTCAGTTCCTGAGATATTTGGCTCTGAGACTAGTGCTCTACTACTTGAGCCAAAGCTCCACTCCTGCCTTTTTGTGATTAGCTAGAGATAAGGGTCTCACAGACTTTTCTCCCTGGACTGAACTGCGATCCTCAGATCTCAGCCTCCTGAGCAGTTAGGATAATAAGTGTGAGCCACCAGCACCCGGCTATGAGCATGTTATATCCCCCTTTCCCTCCTCCAGTGGTCCCCTGCCTCCCTCCCCTCAAGGGAGGTGTTCTGAATCCACCGTCACCGCCCTGCGCCAGTACTCACCCGTGTGTGTGCGAAGATGGGCCTTGAGGTGGGAGCTTTTGAAGTAGGTCTTCCGGCAGCCAGGAAAGCTGCAGATGTAGTTCCTCCTTCGGGAAAAGTCTACCTGAGGGGCACAGTTTGGGCTAGAGGCAATGAACACCGGGGCAGGAGCCAGGGGCAGCAACTTGGTGTTGCCAATAGCCACGACGCTGGACGGGCAGGCGGCAGGCTGGGGAAAGGTGGCCTGCGGCAGCACCAGCATCACACTTCCCTGAGGCACAGGCGGGCCCACGAGCACCTGCGGAGGCGCCGGCGTGGCCTGGGGTAGGATGGGCTTGACAGTCCCCGAGGATGGCAGGAGGGGGGGCTTCAGGATAGCTGACAGCACGGTGCTCGGTCCGGACATGGGGATCATTTGGCAAAGGACAGGGGGGCTGGCGACAGGGATGGAAACCACAGGGGTGCTTTTCCTTGGTAAGTCATTTTCAACTTTCTTTGGTGAGCAGGCCTGCGCTGCCGCGGGCCACCTGGCCTGCTGGCCTTGGGAGGCGGGCAGCAGGCCTTCCAATGAGTGCAAGTGAGGCTGACAGGAAAGGAAGTTAGTGGTGAGGACATCTGCTGCCAGGTGTGCATCCGCCAAAGCCTCAGGACGCCCAGCGCGTCCCGCAGACCGCGCCGCTCCTTCTCTGCCCGTGGCTGACCGCTGCTCGTGAGCCTGGGTGGCGGGAAAGCAGGCCGGGGCGGGACTCAGCCCAGTGTGACGGGTCACGCTCGTGGCCATAGCCCTGCACAGCAGGCTGGGGGCAGGCTCCAGGGAGCCCTTCTCCTCGCTTCCGCTGAGCACCGACATCCCTGCCGGGGAGGGCGCTTTGGAATCCGTTACTTGGGAGGGTGCAGGTGTCCCTGTGGATGGCTCCATGAGCTCCGGGCTCTGCGGAGGAGTTATGCACTTAAAAGCAGAAAAAAAGTACCATGTGAAAGACTGTTTTGCTTTATACATACGTATATACACATACATACATACATGTGTGTGCGTGTGTGTAAATGCGCACACACGCATGCCGGTTTTGGGGCTTGAATTTAGGGCTTGCGTTCTGACCCTGAGCTTTTTTGCTCAAGGCCAGCACTCTATTATTTGAGCCACAGCCCCACTTCTGGCTTTTTAGTAGTTAACTGGAGATAAAAGTCTCATGGACTTTCCTGCCCAGGCTGGCTTTGAACCCCCAATCTTCAGATTTCAGCCTCTTGAGTAGCTTGGACTACAGCATGAGCCACCAGTTGTCCAGGTTGGTTATATTTTTTCTTAGTACTATGTCATCTTCCAAATTTACTAACAGCTCTTATTTTTACCTGAACTTTTGCGTTGGCTTTTTACCAGTGCTGGGTAGCAATCCCAGGATACTTTGGTTAAACTTCAAATGGAACTTCCTTGGTCACATTGCCCTAAATGCCTTAAAAAAAGGATGTGGCTAGCAGGTGTGGCTGGGTCAGGACTCTAATCTGAGCTACTCAGGAGGCTGAGATCTGAGGATTGAGGTTCAAAGCCAGACGAGGTAAGAAAGTCCAGCAAAAAGCCAGAAGCGGAGCTGTGACTGAGGTAGTAGAGCACTAACTCAGATCCTGAGCTCAAGTCCCAGGACAGGCAGACACACAGAAAGTATGCATCTAGAGAAGGCTGGTCTGAACCATTCAACACCCCAGCAGGTCTCCCGGCTGCAAAAGGCAGGCTTCTCCCATCATGGAACCCCCTCCTTTCCTCCAAGCAACACTTGTGCTCTATGGGAGGGAGTGATAAGCCCCTCCAGGCCCTGCATGGCTACTGAAAAGAGTAATTCCAGCATCAAGACTACACAAAAGCAAATCCATCCTTCCAAACTAGCGCTTTCCACAATACTTGCAGATTCTCAAAATGTTAAGTGGCTTGAACCCACCGTCTCTGTACTGCTCCCCAATAATTCCAAATCCTCTCCAGCTACTGCATGGAAGGGCCGATTCTGAGGACTCTGAGCAACCCATAGCCAGGCCAGAGCTCACAAGCTTTGCCCTCTCCAAACCTGCGCTTCTGCAGTGGCAGCTTCCTGCCTGAGCCCTCCCACATTTTTGTTAGTAATGTATAGGTCTCAACTTCACTCTAACATGCCAGTTTCTCTAGGCTATTTCTTACATGTAGTACATTACGAGTTAAAATTAAAAGACAGTCATTTCTGCACCTAAATCACACATAAAATCCATTTTCCTAGCAGGCAGAGATACCAGTTTTGGCAAGCAAGACAAGCCAAGGCCCAGCTTTTCTCATCTCTCTCCCTCTCCCCCCGCCCCCTGCCACCCCCAACATGGACCCTAAGCTGGGTCCCTGGGAAAATCTAAGACCCCACCTCAAGTCTCCCTAGCAAGGTGAGTTTCACTTTCCCACATCCATCCTCCATCAGATGCACGCGGCCATGCAGCTATTGCAGTTAGGGTCAAGCAACGTTTGCAAGAGAGGAAGGGTTACCCTTTTGCCTCCACAGAGGACAGGCCAGCACCCCAGTGAATCTTTCCACAGTTTCTTTTTCCCCCCCTGGTCCTGGGCTTGAACTCAGGGCCCGGGTGCGGTCCCTAAGCCTCTTTATGCTCTAGGCTAGTGCTTTAACACTTGGGCCACAGCGCCACTTCTGGCTTTTTCTGAGTAGTTTATTGGAGGTGTCTTCTGGGGACTTTTCTGTCTGGGCTGGCTTCACGATCCTCAGAGCTAAGCCCCCTGAGTAGCTAGGAGTATAGGAGTGAGCCACCAGCTCCCGGCTGCCCCCCCAAGTTCTTCAACACATTTACTGATGTACTGATGTCACTCTAGGAAGCTCACGAAGTGTGCCCCGCCCCACCACCCACACACACTTACCAGAGTTGAAAAAGAGTGGAAGTCCTTTGGCAGCTCAGGTACGGTGGCATCCATCAGCACGCTGTTGCTGACATCCCCAGAGTCGGAGATAGGTGTGAGGGGTCTCATCTTTAACAGGTCACCTTTCTGGACTCTCTGACCCCAGGAGCTCATGCAAACAAGAGCCTCGACAGCTTCAATGTCTGTCTGCTCCAAGATGCTGCATGTGGACCTCTCGCTGTCGTGCCGCTTCCGCTCCAGGATCGACTCACAGATGCCCATGATAGCAACCTGAAGGCAACACAACACAGTGACCTCTCAGTGCAGGAGAGAAACCGGGAAGGAATACTCACAGGCACGGCTGAGCGCACCAGCAGCCTCCACTACTCGACTAACACATGTACCACTACGGAGCAGAGAGCTGTGTTCTAGTATAAACCTTCAGTGGTACGTTCATGGCAGCTTTGCTTTGATTGGACTTGGATGGAGCTGATCAAGGGTGGCCCATGCCTGTGACCCTACCTACTCAGGAGGCCAAGATCTGAGGATCATAGTCAAAGCCAGGGCAGGCACAGAAGTCTGTGAGACTTTTATCTCCAATTAACCAGCAAAAAGCCAGAAGTGGAAATGTGCTCAAGTTTAGAACACCAGCCTTGAAAGAAAAAACAACAGGAGAGTACAGGGCCCTCGATTCAAGCTTTAATACTACGAGTGAGCACAAACATACACAAACAAAGACTGGACTTGGTTAGGAAGTGGTTTGCACTGATTCAGATTCTTTTTTTCTTTCCTTTTGTGTGTGTGCGTGCAAGTGCGTGTGCGCCAGTATTAGGATTTGAACTCAGAGCCTAGGTGCCATCCCTTGGCTTTTCCTGTTCAAGGATGACATTCTACCACTTGAGTCATAGCTCCATTTTTAGCTTATGGTTAACTGAGATAAAGGTCTCACGAACTTTTATCTGGCTGGGCTGACTTTGAATCTTAATCCTAAAATCTCAGCCTCCTGAGTAACTAGAATTATAAACACAGGCAACCAACACCTGGTTAAAACTATGACTCTTAAAGACTAAGTTTTTTTCTTGCATAAATGATACTTAAGGCTATCTCCAGAGTATATTAAGCTAAAAAGGCTAGCAGGAAGGTGTGTCACCGGGAAGATGAAGGGAAGAGGAGGCAAAATCTGCTGGTGTGAGGGGCACTCAGATGAAGTTGAGTTGGCAAAGTCATCAAAGTAATATCTCTGCAGTAGTCATCAAAGTAGTATCTCTACCATTTGAGCCACAACAACTCCACCTCCAGCTTTTCTGGGTCATTAACTGGAGGTAAGAGTCTCCTGCACTTTCCTGCCTGGGCTGGCTTTGAACCATGATCCTCAGATTTCAGCCTCCTCGTGTGAGCCTCCGGTGCCCCGGCTTGCAGAAGCATTTTTAAAGATGGCAGCACTCACCCATATCCCCAAGCTCAATCTCCCAGGGTCGGAGGGGACTAGCTCTCCGGGCTCGAACGCAAATAATGCTGTTTCCTCAGCAAATTCAGAACCATGCAGTCAGGGTCACGGCTGGCAGCAGGAGGTCGGAGGGCATCCTCCCGCCTCGCCTGCCCCTGCCCCTGCCCCGGGTGGGGAGGTGGGGCGGCGCTCTGACACCCTGCTTCCGGTGGGTGGGCAGCGGTAAGGCTACCTCTGCAACTCCCCCCCAGCAGGGTGTCACAAAACCAGCCCTGAGGTCAAAGACGGCCCTCCCGGCAGGTGGAAGCGGTCTCGCCATCACCTCGCGCCTCGGCATCGCCCGATCCCGGTCCGGCCCACGGTGCAGCGCCCAGAACCCAACAGGTAGAGCCCCGCCCTCGGCGGGCAGCGTTCCCGCCAGGCGCCGCGGCCC
>NW_012267236.1:21359657-21396978 GCF_000151885.1 Dipodomys ordii
GCGCGCGGGCAAACCAAAATACACCGCGCCCTGGAGGGGGCGGGCCTGCCTCCCCCAGCCAATCCGCGCTCGGCTCGAACGCGGCCGGCCAATGGGCGCTGAGGAGGGCCGCGTGATCGGAGCCTGGCCGCGGCGTGATCAGGCCGAGCGAGAGGCGGCACGTGTTTTGGTCGGGGGCAGGGGGCGGGGCCTGAGGCCTGGAAAGTAGGGGAAAGGTCCCGGCGGCGGCGCGGCGGCGGCGGGGAAGTCCCTGCTTGGCCGGCGCGCCGGGGACACGGACGGCGCGGACCCGGGCCGCCTGCAGCCCGCGGAGCTGCGCCGGGTCCGGCAGAGGAGGCCCACCCGGAGGGCTCAGTTCTGCCGTAGGAGCGCGTCCCGTTCCCGTTCCTGCAGCTCCGGAACCCGGTACCCCCGCACCAGGCGTCTCCGGGCGGCCCGGGAAGCCGAGGGGTATCGGAAGTGTCCCGGTTGTTCCCAGGGCAGGTGGTCAGTCTCTGGCTCGGGTGACCGACAGCTGGCCTCTGTACTAATAATGTGCACACTCAGGGCATGCGATGCGTTTTCACGGCTCTAAATTCTTGGAAAGCAGGAGTCGTGGTGTGTGCGTGTGGGTGCGTGCGTGTGTGTGTCCGTGTCCCATCTGCAGGACAAAATGGGACACCCTGGAGCCCCTGTTTGCAGAGCTCTGATCCGCCCAGCGAGAGGCAGAAAAGCTCACAGCACGGGAGAGCAGCCAGGAGCCTGGCACCCACCGGCCAGCACCGAGCTAGACCAGGGCAGAGGAGGTTGCCTAGAAAGAGAGGGAAATGTTCCAAGTGACCGTGGAAATGTTTACAGATGAATTAACTATGTTTAATTGTTTCCCTAAAGTCCTGTAGAGTCTCTTAGGAAGGAAAACAGATCTGCCCAGAAGTTCCTCTGCCAGTTAAAGTTGGCTGTTTTGCCTGGTTGCCTCTACTTGCACTCAGGCCGGAGCACTGTTGCTGAGCTTTTTCTGCTTAAGGCTAATGCTCTGCCTCTTGAGCCACAGCTTCACTTTTTTTTTTTTTCGATTAATTGAAGAGTTTCAGATTTGTCTTCCTGGGCTGGCTTCCAACTGTGATCCTCAGATCTCAGCCTCCTGAGTAGCTAGGATGACAGGGGTGAGCATTGGCATCTGGCTTTCCAATAGCATTTTCTGTTCCTAGAATGCTTTTACTAATGCGTATCCTCTGACCTTACCTGTCGTTCCCCAGTAGGTCTCCTGTCTCCTGTCCCAACAGTCCAGATGTGGCCTCAGTTCTTGCTCCTCTGCCCTCTCCTTGTCTATTGGCTCTATAGCACATTTCCTGATCTGTACCTTTCCTGGTTGGTTGCTTGTTCTCTGCCTGTCTTCTCTAGGGATCTTGTCTCACTTGTCCATGTAGGTACATGCTTAACAGCTGTTGATGGACTGAGTGACCGAAGGTGAATACCTGCTGGCCTCTCCAGGCATCCCTCAGACACCTCTGAACTATTTTACCAAATCTGGGGTTCTCCTGTCCAAGGTGGACATTCTGTACCTTGTTCCTTGATCTAGAAGTTCGAGTTAGCTCTGACTTCTCTTCCTTTGTTGGTTTCCTTTTTCTGATTAAGTGTTTTTTCTTCCCAAACACCTCTCAAAACACCTCTCACCCACCCCTGCCGTGGGCTAGGCCACCAGGCTGGCTCACCCGAGTGACTGTCACTGCCTTTCAAGGGGTCTCACGGTCTCCAGCCTGACCCCCAGCACGCTGCCCTCACACCACGAGAAGGATCTTCCCACAGTAGAGATAGCAAACCTTCAGTTGGCATCCAACCAGCCAGAGATCCCTTAATCTTCCCAACCAGACTGCAGCCAGCACTTCCTGCATTATTTCCAACAGATTCCCCTCATTGTCTCTCCTCAGCCTTCTTGCCCCCTTTCCAGCCCCAAGCGTTCAGTGTAGGCCAAGTCACCATCTTTGTTTTACTGGTGGCCTGAAACATGCCAGTGCATATCTACTTAGATCCTGCTGCTCCCTCAAGTGGCTGTTCGGCTTGCACAAGGCTGTACTGGTAGGTCCTGGGCCCACCTGGATCGCGCTCTGACAATATAACCTTAGCCACGTCCCTGGCCTGCTTCACTCCTGCAGACCTCAAGACCTGGCATAGCAGCTGGGCTTACCCCAGACTGTCCCTGTACTTGGAGGTCAGGTATACGCTGGGTGGGAAGTGAGTTGACTCGGGGCCTTTCAGGGATAAGCCCCAGTTGTTCCCACCGCTAGCCCATCTTCTGGTCAGGCAGGCAGGTGGTAACTGGTAGGGCCATGCCGGTAGTCAGAAGGATGTTGATATTGTTTATAAGCTGGAGACCATGGCAGGTAATCCATTCGATGGTCACTGAAACCCTTATCACTCCTCAAAAGAGTGTGGTCTACTGGGCAGACTTAACCATGAATCCCCAAGCCAGAATGCCACCACTCCTGTGTGTCTCCCCAGTCTGTGTGTGCATGCACACTACTGTCCAGAGCATAGCATACTAAACCCTTCAGAGCCTGGCTCATGCACTTCACAATAGGTCTGGACTATTACTATAGAGTACCAAGCCCTAAAGATCAGTTTCATTCTTTGTAATGGTTAAGTAATATTCCATAGCATTGAGGGTTTAGGTTGCTTGCTATTTGCAGGAACATCGTGACTATCCATTGTTTGCCCATTTGCAAGAATACCTGTAGGACTAGCTCCCAGAAGGGCAATGGTGGAGTTAAGGGCTTTGTGCACCTCCTTCCCTTTTCTCGCTTCTCTGCCCTCCTATCCTACCCTTCCCTCCTCTCCCCTCCTCTTTTCTCATTGAAGTTTTATTGCTTTAAAAAATGTTTTTGTGTTATTATGGCCATAGGAAAATATAATAATTTATGTGTTCAAGTTAATGAGCCTATGTGTGTACTCGAGTGCGTGCGTGTGCTAATCCTGGGCTTGCCTCAGGGCCTCAAGCTTTCTTGCTCATGGTTGGTGCTCTACCATGCCTCCAGTTTGGCATTTTTGCTGCTTAGAGATGAAGTCTTGTGTATTCTTCTGCCCTGGTTAGCTTCGAATTGCAGTTCTCAGACCTCGGCATCTTGAGCAGCCGGGGTTTCAGTCCTGAGCAGCCAGGATTTCAGTCATGAGCAGCCAGGATTTCAGTTCTGAGGCACCGGGCCACCCAGCTTGCACTGCTTGATTCTTCATGTATTAAAAACATAGAATCAGGCCTGCCTGCAGCTCTGGGCCTGGTCCTTTCTCCCAGTGGGCTTTGTTTATTGGCATTGCTGAATAGTAGAAAACACCACAATGTATCAGTTTGTTGTTGACCCTAAGATTGTTGGAGGTCTGGAACTGTTATGCGCGAGGCTAAGGTGAAAATTCTGAGAGGGGTGTGTGTGGGTTTTATGACCAGAGATCAACAAGCTGCTGTCTAGCATGCTGCTGTGACCTTTCACCCCACTGAAGGGCGGAGTCAGGGGAGAAAAAAGTATGCAAATCAGGGAGGGGCTGATGGGGAAAAGGGGCTGGTGAAGGGGGGGGGGAGAAGGGGAACACAAGACAGGAAGCCATGGGTAGGCAGAAGAAGGGACTTGCTTTGTTGTGGGCATGGGGGGCAGGGATAAGAAAGGTAAGACGGCTGGAGATGCAGGGACATTCTAGAATTGAGGAGAAGAGGTCAGGGTGCTCCATGTGTGTTCCACCATTAGTGAGCTGAGGACCAGCCACGCACTGGAGGCGAGGCTCTGGTGAGGCCGAGGCTGGGTGTCCGGAGAGGCTGGAATTGACCCAGAGAGGGTGGGAAAGACAACAGACAGTCACCCCCTCCACCCCCCCCCCCCCCCACCCCCACTCCCGGTGCCAAGAACCCAGCACAAACGGCAGAACAGCCCTGAGTCTGTCTTATGACGTGCAGAATTGAGGTAGGATCAGCGCTCTGGATTTCTAGGCAGCCTCTGCTCTTATTAATTTTTGTGGTTTTGTTATGAATAAGAAAAAATATCAAGCCCCTCTCCCCCGCCCCTCCCCCCCAGTGATGCTCTGGTTGTAATGTGCGTGGCAACTTGCACGTGTTGGAAATTTCCTGTGTGATGTGTTGGGACCTTTAAGAAGCCATTATTTGGGCTGGGAAGGTGGCTCAGTAGTAGAGTGCTTGCCTTGCATGCATGAGGTCCTGGGTTCGATTCCTCAGTACCACATAAACAGAAAAAGCCAGAAGTGGTGCTGTGGCTCAAGTGGTGGAGCTCTAGCCTTGAGCTGAAGAGCTGAAGGACAGCGCCCAGGCCCAGAGTTCAAGCCCCACAACGACCACCACCAACAACAACAACAAAAAAGGAGGAGGAGGAGGAGGAGCAGCAGCAGCTGTTACTCCATGGGGGGTCATTCTCTAATGAGCAACCCGTGGGGCCCTTACAAAAGGAGAAGCAGAGCCCTTTGCTCAGCTCTTGCTCTTTTCCTTGCCCTCTCTTAGCACTTCTGCCCTGGGATGGCCCTGCAGCAAGCCCCTCACCAACACTGGTGCCTTGAACTGAACTTCCCAGCCTTTAGAACTATGAACCAATGTCGTGATTGCACTTGATCTTTTCAGGGTTATTGGAATATTAGCAGGTTGATTATAAAAGTGCCCAGCTTGAGATACTGTTTTATACGTGGTTCAAAATGGACGAAACATAGAGTTAAGAATTATGTACAAGGGGCTGGGAAGGTGGCTCAGTGGTAGAGCGCTTGTCTTGCATGCCTCAGGCCTTGGGTTCAATTCCCCAGCACCATGTGAGCAAAAAGAAAAAAAGCCGGATGTGGTGTTGTGGCTCAAGTGGTAGAGCGCTAGCCTTGAGCTAAAGAGCTGAGGGACAGCGCCCAGGCCCAGAGTTCAGGCCCCACGATCGGACCCAACAAAAAAAAATTATGTACAAAATACCATTTAAGATTATATCCTCCTTATTTTCCCCTGTCTTTTATGGCATGATGGTGACCACAGATGGTGTGCAACAACCTGACGTGTGACAGAAAGCATGACCCCAGCCCATGGCAGCCCCCAAATTGGTTCTGAACTCTTGTGGTCAGAGAAATTGCAGACCTGGGCGTCTCAGAGCAGATCTGCTTGGGGGCCTTCTGAGCCAGATGTGTGAATCCACGTTCAGCCAAGGCTGCTCTTCTTTCCCCCTGGAACTTGGAGGAGCTGACTGAAGGCCCACCTAGCCTAGCCGCTTCTGAGGAGTGACCGCAGGGACAGCGCTCTTCCCCCCTTGACCCTCTAGTCCTGCATTAGCCCTTCTCCAGGTCACAGGCCACTAGCTGAGCTTCACAGCTCTTTAGTGTTTCAGCCTTGGACCAGAGCCCAGCTCTGGAGCTGGCCAGGAACAAAGCAGTTTGTGGCCGCTGCTTTCCCTGCCCCCACCTGCCTGCCAGCTGGGCAGGAGGTCAGGGAGAGGTGGAGAGGAGGCTCCGCTGCCTGCGAGGCTGGGGCCACCCATTCTTCCTGCCATTCTCCTTCTCACGTGAGTTCAGGCTGCTGGAAGCAGCACAGGGTCCAGAACATGCTATAGACTGATTAGGTGCTTGGTAGTTGATCTGGTTGGCTAAACCTACTAAGTGATTGACCAATGGTGCCCCTCTGTCCACAGACCTGCCGAGTAACTGCAGGAGTCTGCAGCCATCCCTCGGCTCCTAGCTCCTCCCCTAGGAGCCCTGGGGCTGAGGACCAGAGGGCTTAGTAGCAGTAGTTGAGGCATGTGTCATCCTGGTCCATCCATTCATTTACAGATGGGGAAACTGAGGCCTAGAAGGTTCCCTCAGACCATGTTGCCCAGGAGAGAAATCATGATGCCTGATTTGGAACGAGAGGTTCATCAAACACCGAGCGTAGCTCTGCATCGTGCTAATGCTGCCCCTGTGCCCTTTTGACCATGTTGGCCCCAGTTTCTAGATGAAGGAGCTGAACAATAGATCAAGTAACGGTGGTCCTCGCCTGCTAGTCAGCGATGGGCCCGGGATCTCCATCGTGTGACTCAGGTTCAGGGTTTCTTTCCTTGCAGCCATGGGGCTGTGGAGCAGTGGAGAGCGTCTGCGCAGGGCTGCAGGCTGTGGGCAGCTCCCACCAGACTCAAAGCCATGCTCCTCCGGGAAAAGGACTGCATTGTTCCTGCAGGGGCTGCCGCGCCCCCTCCTCCTGCAGGGGCTGCCTCCTGCCTGCCATGCAGCTGGAGCACCCCAAACCCTGTGTGTTCTGTCTTTAGTGACAGCCAGGCCATGCACAGGGTGAAGGGATGACATTAGCCCAACCACCCTGCTCCCCAACCTCAGCTTTTGCCCAAGGAAAGACCCAAGTGGGTATAGCAGGCCCCCGGGCCAGGCGTTAGGCAGGTGCCTGGCAGAGCCTGGACTGGCCTGGCCTACAGGGGGGAGAAGAGAAGGGCCCTGCTTGCCCAGGGGCACAGGGACCTGAGAGAACAAGACCCCCTTCTCTGCCTTGGAGCACCCGTGAGCAACAGGAAGTCCCACCCACCAAGGGCCATGCTGGCGCGGCTGTGTGCAGCTGAGGGGACCTCAACATCCTGCTGGCCTGGACTAGACATTTGAGGTGAGTTTTAAATGACAAGTAGCACATAGCCAGCCAAGAAAGGAAACGGCCTTTTGCTGCTAACGATACATCTGGTCGACCTTTGCATTTTCCTCTCTCAGCACCTCACCTGGAGGAGAGCTCAGAAGGAAGCCGAGGTCCTCCAAAAAGCCCGGAAGGCATGTTGCCCAGGCGGGGACTCAGCCCTGAGCTTTTGGGTAAGGCTTAGAAAATCTGCATACCTAACACCACATCCCGAGTTGTTGATCCCTGGCTCAGGGATCAGGACACAAACACTACTGAGCTGCAGAGAGGAAGAGAGAGGCCCAGGTGGAAAAAAGCACCTGGTACCACCCAGCAAGTACAGCCAGCAGTAGGGCCCCAGGCCCCTCCCCACATGCCCTGGCCTGGTGCTGCTCGGCTTCCCTGCAACCCTGTAGAGGGAATGCCCCAGGGCCACTGTCCCACAGACAGTCCAGGGCAAAAGACTTGGTTAGGCCAGCATGGCCTTGGCAAGCAACCTCCTGACCTGGAAGGGGCCCGTGGCCGCTGGGCCCAGCCAACTGCCTACAACTGGGCACACTGCCAGCCTGGCTTCCCCAGTGACCCAGTGTAGGGCTGGTGTCAGCTAGTCAGAGCAGCAGAGCCAGCCAGGGAGGGAGCGCCAGGCTGGCAGGGCGGGGGGAGAAGGAGGGAGGAAAGGCAGAGCATTACCCAGGGGGCTTGGTGGTGTCCTTGAGGGGGCTGCTTGCTCCTGGTCCCATTTGCTGGAGTGCCAAGTCTCCACTCTTGTGGGACTGTTGCCGAGTGTCACACAGCCTTGGGAAGGGATGGCCTGGAGCTGGTCAGCCGCCCGGCCCAGCAGAAAGGGAGCGTAACCACTGGAAGGCAATGCCCAGCTCAGAGCCTGCCCTAGGCAGGCCAGGCCTTCTGCCACGGGCTTCCCTGGCACCACGAGACTCCTCCCTGTCAGCTGTGGTGGCTGTCCCCCTCTGCCTGGAAGCCCTCCATCTTTTCCGGAGCTCCAGAGCCGGCCTGCACGCAGTGCTGTCCTAGGTGTCTCCATGTGGGGATGGCCGCGTGCTCAGTCCATTTGCTATAATTACCGTTCCCCGCCTGTCTTCCCTCTGGCCCTGCCCCGCACACAGCCTGCAGAGACCCAGCCTCAGAGGCGGCTGCTGCGGCCCATCTGCTCTTCCCCAGAGCGGTGAGCCTCTCAGCCAGGGCGGGCTCAGGAAAAGGTCCCGGGCCTCAGTGGCTGGAGTGCCCCCTGGATACCATCTAGGCTCCGGCCACTTGAAGCATGGTGCTGGGTCTCGGGGGCGTGCTGCAGCAGGGTGGGGGGCATGAGGGGGCAGGGTCTCCCTGTGTGCCTGGCAGAGCTCACGGTTTGCCTCCACTGTCTTCACCATCCCTCCTTTCGTCTGCCCTGCAGGAACTCAGAAGGTGACAGCCAGCCCCATCATGAAAACCACCTTAGCTTTGTGTACAGTGCGGACTCGAGGCAGGAAGCTAGGAGATGCTGGGCTGCCCCAGCCGACTGATGCTCTTCCACTTGAGCAACAGCTCTATTTCTGGCTTTTTGGTAGTTAATTGATAAGAATTTCACAAACTTGGACTGGGAAGGTGGCTCCGTGGGAGAGCGCTTGCCTTGCATGCTTGAGGCCCTGGGTTCGATTCCTCAGTACCACATAAAAAGAAAAAAGCCGGAAGTGGCACTGTGGCTCAAGTGGTAGAGCGCTAGCCTTGAGCTGAAGAGCTGAGGGACAGCGCCCAGGCCCAGAGTTCAGGCCCCACGACCGGACCCAAAAAAAAAAAAAAAATTTCACAAACTTGCCTACCCAGCCTGACTTTGAACCTTGATCCTCAGATCTCAGCCTCCTGAGTAGCTAGGAGGATGACCAGGTGTGAGTCACCGGTGCCCGGCTTAGAGCTACTTACTTTTCTGCCTCCATAAGCTAGAGTTTTCTGCTGCTTGGACCCATGACTCCAGGCACATCTGCCATGGAGATGCTGGAACTGGCGCTATCCCCAGCACTCAGCGCAAGCACCAGAGCCAAGTCTGAGCCCAGGAAGGTCAGCTCTGTTCTCTCCTCCCCCTTCCTCTTCCTCTGCCTCCAGCCAGTCTCACCCTCTGGGGGCAAGAGCAGTTTCCCTGGGGACCAGAGCAGCCCAAAGTGTCCCAGGATGCCGGCCTAACACAGACACGCCCCTTCTCAAGCCTGTCCCACGCGGTCCCTTCCCAAAGTTAGCAGCCAGGCTGCAGGGCTGTGGGAGGGCCCAGGTGGGCACAGCATTAATGGCTGTTTGGGGCCTTGACCCCCAGCCAGGCACAGACACTGAGGTCTCATACACGGCCTCCACCTCACAGCCTGAACTTTCCTCCTCCTCCTCCTCCTCCTCCTCCTTCTCCTTCTCTTCCTCCTCCACCTCTCTTTCCTCTTCCTCTTCCTTCCCGGCCAGGGCCTTGTCCATGCTAGGCAAGTCTCTACCACTGAGCTCCATCCCCAAACACTCTGCCCTTTCTTATTTGAAGCTAGAGACCTGAGCATTGTTCTAGGAAGTTCTAAGCCCATGATCCTGACTCCATCTGAGAAGTCGGGGTAGTCACTGCAGGAGAGGAGAGGTGTAGATACCCACCCACCACATGGCCGCCCGGCCCCACGCAGCTGTGACTGTCCGGGACACCTCTCCGTGCAGGTGGATTTTCTTTCCCCCTGTGCCAGGCCTGAGCTCCTGGCGGCTTCGCGTGAGCATGGCTGTCCTTACGAGCTTTAGACAGGAACTCCCAGGGGCTGCAGCGACCTCCTGCAGCCTGGGCGCCCCAGGACTCCCCCTGGGGGGCCAGAGGTAAGAAGACCCTTCGCGGGAGGTCCAGGCACAAAGGCACCGGCACTGCTGGAGGCCACAGAGCCTCAACCTGGAAAAGCCCGGGCGCTGAGAGCAGAGGCAGACGGGAAGGAGGCGGTGGCTCGTGGACACCACCTCATGAGTCCGCTCATGACTTCTGCCTGCGACCTGAGGGACAAGAACAGGGGCAAGAGGGCCCCCCATGTTCCCATTCCCATGGGAGCCAGCAGGGGGATGGAAGTTAGGGAGCAGAGATGGTGGCCGTGGGACCATGACCGTGGTGCCAGCAGCCCGTGTCCCTCAACCTCGAGGGCATCGGGACAAAGCATCTTTTCTCACCCAGAAGGGGCCTGGGGTGGAAGGCGGCGGCAGCAGGGCAGGCGTGGGCTGGGGGCTGCACAGGCCGCAGGCCGGGTTGAGGCCTCGGGCCCGGCCCCGCCAGCCCCACAGGCCTGAAGCTCTGCTCTCACTCTGGGTCCTGGGCTGGGAGAGGTGGATGCGTCCACCAGCTGCGGGGCTGCACACCAGGGCCCGGGGCCAGCTGGGCGGACACCCACAGCCCGGGGCCTGGCTGCCCGCCACCGGGCAGGTGGTGCCTACCTGCGCCCAGCTCGCTGGCCAGCTGGGTCCTGGGGCAGGTGGCGGGCCAGCCTGTGTGTGGAGGGAGGGCTGGACGGGGAGTGTGTGTGTGGGGGGGGGAACCTGGTCCTGCTGGGCGTTTTCTGGAGCCACAGCTGGGGTACCGAGAGCCAGAATGGACGACTGGCAGCATGAGGAGGGCCTGAGGCCTCGTGGGGCTCCTGGTGACACTCGTGGACAGGAGACACGCGTGGTGTTGCCGTGTGCAGGGGCTGCTGGGGTGGATGGGCCACCCGCCACGGGCGGAGCTCTCCACACGCCCTGCACTGGTGACTCCCACAGCCATGGCGCTGCCACACCCCCCTCTTCCCGGAACCCCAGACACAGCCCCAGATCCCGCACCCATCACTGCACACTGTGGCTGGGCCTGGACTCTCCCTGAGCTTTTTTTGGCTTAAGGATGGTGCTCTACCACTCAAGCCACACCTCCATGTCCACTTTCAGCCTTTTGGTGGTTCCAGATAAAGACTCAGATTTACCTGCCTGGGTTGGCCTCACACTGTGGTCCTCAGGTCTCAGCCTCCTGAGGAGCTAGAATGACAGGCGTGAGCTACTGGTGCCAAGTCAGCTACAGACAGCTACAGATTCTCTCCCGCCCCCCGCCCTCTCTCTTGTGGGGCCTGAACTCTGGGCTTGGGCGCTGTCCCTCAGCTCTTCAGCTCAAGGCTAGGGCTCTACCACTTGAGCCACAACACCACTTCTGGCCTTTTCTGCTTATGTGGTGCTGAGGAATCGAACCCAGGGCCTCATACATGCAAGGCAAGCACTCTACCACTGAACCACCTTTAGCTGTAGCCTTTAGCTACAGATTCCTAAGCGAGGCCCCTCAGAAGTGCTGTGTATGCCTAGAAAAAAACCCAGGGCTGGGAATGTAGCTTAGTGGTAGAGTGCTTGCCTCGCATGCATGAAGCCCTGGGTTCAATGCCTCAGTACCTCTTATACAGAAAAAGCTGGAAGTGGCACTGTGGCTCAAATGGTAGAGCGCTACTTGAGCAAAAGAAGCTCGGGGACAGTTCAAGAAGCTCAGGTCCTAAGTTCAAGACCCAGGACTGGCAAAATAAATAAAAACCCAGCCGTGGGCAGAGGACTCCAGTAGCACAGGGAGTCCAGTGGGGAGAGCAGGAGTGGGGTGCTGGGCGGGCACAGGGGAGGGCCCGGCCCCAGCTCCAGGGCTCCAGCCCAGGGGAGAAAGGGTAGCAGGTGTTAGCCGGGCAAAGGGAACTGCTGACAGTGGAGGGCACTGGCCAGGGTGGCCCACGCAGGCGCAGGGCAGGCCAGGGCGGGATTGTGTCCCTGGGGACCTGGAAGGGGACGGAGTCTTAGTGAGCAGGATCATGCGGGCCTGGAAGTGGGAGCTGGGAATGTGGGGGAACGGCCAGCAGCTCCACAGAGGTGTGTCACACAACAAGCGAGCTGCGGAAGGCGTACATGTGGTCAGTTTTGTTTTGTCTATTCTCCTGCCCCAGGCAGCCACCGATCTTTCTGTCACCATAGGTTTTTGTTTGCATCTTCAGATTATATTCGAACAGAACAATTTAATGTGTAAAATAGGAAGATTTAGGGGTTGGGAAGGTCGCTCAGTGTAGAATGCTTGCCGTGCATGCATGAGGCCCTGGGTTCGATTCATCAGCACCACATAAGCAAAAAAAGCCCGAAGTAGTGCTGTGGCTCAAGTGGTAGAGTGCTAGCCTTGAGCTGAAGAGCTCGGGGACAGCGCCCAGAGTTCAGGCCCCACAACTGACACACACACACACACACAACAAAAAATAGGATGATTTAGTATGTACTATTTTTGTACATTTCTTAAACTCAGCACACTTGAAATCCACCCATAGCTTTGTGGTGATGTCAGTGGTTTCTTTCTTTATTGGTGAATAGTGGTCCGTTGTCTTCTTTAGCTTCTGCGAGGCCTCAGAAAACCAAAGGTCCACAGCGTCAGTGGCCGCCTGAGGGGAAGGGACAGGGTTCGAGCCTCCACTGACAGCCGTCAGCGGGTGACCTGAGCGGAGGTCCCCTGGGAACCCTCCTGGGAAAGTGGCCTTCATTCCACCTGACTTGGAAATTACCCAGCATTCCTCAGGGGACTTGTCAGAAAATATTTGGAAGAAATGGCCTAATCCCATGGCTGAGAACATGAAATACAGTTGGAGCAAATCCCAAGTTAACCAAAATGTTTAAAAGGAAAAACTGCTGGGTGCTAGTGGCTCATGCCTGGAATACTACTCAGGAGACTGAGATCTGAAGATTGTAGTTCAAGGCCAGGCTGAGAAGGAAAGTATTTTTTTTTTTTTTTTGGTTGGTTGTGGGGCTTGAACTCTGGGCCTGGGCGCTGTCCCTCAGCTCTTCAGCTCAAGGCTAGCGCTCTACCATGTGAGCCACAGCGCCACTTCCAGTTCTCCGGTGGTTTATTGGAGATAAGAGTGTCATGGACTTTCCTGCCCAGTCTGGCTTTGAACCGTGATCCTCAGATCTCAGCCTCCTAAGTAGCTAGGATTATAGGTGTGAGCCACCAGCGCCTGACTGGAAAGTCTTTTATCTCCAATTAACCACAAAAGAAAAAAAAAAGCTGGAAATGGTGCTGTGGCTCAAAGTGGTAGAGCACCAGCTTGAGCAAAAAAGCTTAATGCCCAGACCCTGAGTTCGAGCCCCAGTCCTAGCAAGCATGCACATAGGCAATTAGAGGTCATGACAGTATGGTCCATAAACGGGGTAGAAAAATGAGTCAAGGGGGCTGGGAAGTTGGTTCAGTGGTAGAGCGCATGCTTTGCATGCCAGAGGCCCTGGGTTCAATTCAGCACCACATAAGTAAAAAGAAAAAAGCCAGAAGTGGCGCTGTGGCTCAAGTGGTAGAGCACTAGCCATGAGCTGAAGAGCTGAGGGACAGCGCCCAGGCCCAGAGTTCAGGTCCCCCCAAAAAAAGAAAGAAAAATGAGTCAAAACAATTCCTGAGACAGTCTAGACAGTGGGCTTTTTGTTTTGTTTTGTTTTTGGGTCCGGTCATGGGGCCTGAACTCTGGGCCTGGGCGCTGTCCCTCAGCTCTTCAGCTCATGGCTAGTGCTCTACCACTTGAGCCACAGCGCCACTTCCGGCTTTTTTTCTTTTTTTTGCTTCTGTGGTGCTGGGGAATCGAACCCAGGGCCTCATGCATGCAAGGCAAGCGCTCTACCACTGAGCTACCTTCCCAGCCCCGCTTTTTTTTTTTTGACAGAATCCTTATTATTAAATATTTATACTATCTTCACATAGTTATACAAGAGAGTTTCTATTTAACATGTCCACTTCTGTGTAGACAGAGGGTCGAAATCAGTTAAAGTATGTTCAAAGAATGAAAGGACAATGCTTGATAAGAAATGTACTCATTATCTTGCCCATGTAATTGTAACCCCTCTGTACAGTATTTTTACAATAAAAACAAAAATTAAAAAAAAATGAAAGGAAACCATCTTTAAGGAACAGAGGGCACCAGTGGCTCACACCTGTAATCCTAGCTACTCAGGAGGCTGAGATTTGAGGATCATGGTTCCAGGCCAGTCTGGGTAGGTAAGTCCATGACTCTTATCTCTAATGAACCACCAGAAAACCAGAAGTGGTGCTGTGGCTCAAGTGGTAGAGCACTTGCCTTGAGCTGAAGAGCTCAGGACAGTCCAGGCCCAGAGTTCAAGTCCCATGACCGACCAAAGAAAAAAGAACAGAGAGCAGGATGTGACCTGCGCAGAACGGCACCGCCCCTTCTTCCTCACAGCCGCGGCTGACAGCGGTCCCACATGGCACAACATGGGGGAGAGGGCTGGGAGGGCTGCCAAGGAACCCCTCAATCCCCTGGATGAGCCCCAAGGGAGCTGCCAGGCTCCGAGGAAGCAGGTGATGGGAGGGGACAGTCCTGCCGACCCTACAGGGGCGCGAGCCGCATGGAGGCTGGACTGGGAAGGGCAGGAAGGGAACGCTGTCTCCACAGAGCCAAGGCTGCGCAGGCTCTGGGCTGGTGGGGTGGCTCAGGAGGCCTCAGCACCCCCCCCCCATCTCACAGCATTGGTTGTGAATCTGAGTGAGGCGCAGTGGGGACGGCGCCTCTCCCTCGCTCCTGGACGCTGACTGGCTCAGGCGTCTAGGGGCGCTCGCCCTGAGCCGCGGCTCCCGGCCTGAATGGCCCGCAGGATGTTTGTTCACTGCAAACAGAGAGAAAGAGCTCCTCACCGGGCGCCTGGCAGCAGGGCTGGTTGCTTGGCGCCCAGGTGATCTGTCTGTGCTGACAGGGCTTGAGGCCCGTCCTGTGCAGAGCCGCCCAGCAGAGCGCGAGGCTGGAGGAGGTAATGTGGCCTGTTGGGAGCTGGGGGCTGGGCCCCGAGGAGGCCCCAAAGAGCCTGGGCAAGCAGGGCTTCCGTCCAGGCCCCGCCCCCCTGCAGGGCCCACCTCCCATGGTGTGGTAGGAGCTGGGCTCCCCCAGGTTCTCCAGAACGGACACCAGGAAGGTAGCTTGCTCACCCCTGAAAGAGCATTCTCTGACCTGGGGTGTTATTAGTTGGGGTGCTCCAGAGAAAACAGAATAGGGAGAACACATACATATGATGTTCATTATACCACACATAGAATTCTTGGATAGATAGAAAGGTCTGTATCTTCCCTCTTAGTTTTCATATGTAATAGATTCACCTTGTTCATGGATGTGTTGTATGTGGTTTTGACAGCATAGTCAAAAAATAAGTTTAAAAAGTTAAAAAATAGCTGGGCGCTGGTGGCTCACGCCTGTTATCCTAGCTACTCAAGAGGCTGAGACCTGAGGATCATGGTTCAAAGCCAGCCCAGGCAGGAAAATCCTTGAGACTCTTATCTCCAAAAAAACTACCAGAAAACCGCAAGTGGCGCTGTGGCTCAAGTGGTAGAGCGCTAGCCTTGAGCTGAAGAGCTGAGCGACAGTGCCCAGGTCCAGAGTTCAAGCCCCACGACCGACAAAAACAAAAAAAACAAGTTAAAAATAAAAACTTCACGATGTATGCGTGCATCACACAGCTCTGTGGGTGTGAGAGGCATCTGTGTCTAGAGTTTCTTCTGAGGGTTCCTGCCCTTAATTTTTAGAAAACAGGATTCCCAACAGGAATCCTCAAGCCTCCTTCCACTGTGCTTAACTGAAGTGACAGAGGGAAGATTCTAGATTTGTTGAAGGGTGGCATGCTTTGAGCGGAAGTTGGGTGGTGTTACAAGAAAAATCAGTCAACCATCTGCACCACAGTACTGGGCACGCACAGCTTCCCTTCCCGGTGATCTCCTGGGAACCTTGTACCTGTGGATACCAAGGGTCTACAGCATACATATAGCACACATGCTATACACATGTACGACACACGTGAGTATGAGATCGTTCAACCACAGAGGCAGGGAAGCGCTGTCAGGCCTGCTCGGGAGGCCCGAGGCCGGTGCGGGGGACGTGTGTGCTGTACTTTCCGGTCTGGGCTGGATGAGCTGAGAAGCCGGAACAGGGGGTCTGAGGGCAGGAACAGCTGGCTGTCCAGCTGGGGAGAGGGGCAAACCTCTTGTTCTGATTAGATCCCTGAGGACTGGACGGCACACAGCCTCACCGGGGGGAGGGGGTGGGAAGGGGAGGAGGGGAGAGAGGGGGGCTTCCTAACCCAGTCTTGGTTTGTGGGAAGGCCCTTGCCCCGAGGGTAAAGCTAGGTTCAGAGCAGAAGTCTGAGTGGAGTGAGGAGAAAGCACAAAGGCCAGCCAGGCGCCCGATCCACACAGCAGCCGCCACCAGCCTCTGGCCCCTGTGATAAGATGGACAGAGCCACTGAGCGATGGGGCCCAGGCTGCACAGAGCCGGGACCTGCAGTCTGAGGGCTGGAAGGAAGATTGCACAGGCGTCATAGGAAGTCTTTCAGAGATGACCTCATTAACTGGAACTGTTCATTAAATAGACATTTTAGAGTCAGGCACCCATAGCACATACCTGTAATCCTAGCTGCTCAAGAGACAGACCTGAGGATCTTGACTTGAATCCAGCATGAGTAGACAAATCCAAGAGACCCTATCTCCAGTTAGTCAGCAAAAAACTAGAGGTGGAGCAATGGTTCAAGGGTAGAGCACTAGCTTTGAGCAAAAAAGTTAAACAAGCCAGGCACTGGTGGCTCATGCCTGTAATCTTAGCTACTCAGGAGGCTGAGATCTAAGGATCTCAGTATGAAGCCAGCCTGGGAAGAAAAGTCCTTGAGACTCTCAGAAAATGGCAGAAGTGGTGCTGTGGCTCAAGTGGTAGAGTGCTAGCTATGAGCAAAAGAAGCTCAGGGACAGCACCCAGGCCCCAAGGCATGCAAAAAAACAAATTTAAGCAAGAGCACAAGGCCCTGAGTTCAAGCTCCACTACCAATAGGTGCTCGGGTGTGTGTGTGTGTGCACACTGCACACATACACACACACCACACACACATATATACACACAAATACATTCTGATGTCCTTCATCAGATCTAGGGCCTGGATTATCTGAATTTCCTCAGGATACCTACTTTAGAAATTCCAGTGACTTAACATGTTACTGATAAATTTTAAAACTAAGTATTTTGGTAGGCTTTTTCTTCCCTTTTGGTTGGTCGTGGAGCTTGAACTCAGCTTGGGGGCTGTCCCTGAGCTTTCACTCAAAGATGGTGCTCTACCACTTTGAGCCACACTTCCACTTCTGGTTTGTGGGTGGCTAATTAGAGATAAGAGTTTCATAGACTTTCCTGCCTGCACTGGCTTCAAACCACTATCCTCAGATCTCAGCCTCCCAAGTAGCTAGGCTTATAGATGGGAGCCACTAGTATCCAGCTGTTAAGACTTTTTGCTTTTTTTTTTTTTTTGCCAGTCCTGGCCTGGGCACTGTCCCTGAGCTTCTTTTGCTCAAGGCTAGCTCTCTACCACTTGAACCACTTCCAGCTTTTTCTATGTGATACTGAGGAATTGAACCTGGGGCTTTATGAGTGCTAGGCAAGCACTCTGCCACTAAACCAGCTTCCCAGCGGTTAGGCTTTTAAAAAAGGAAAGCAGTAGGGTTTTCAGCATTGTTTATCTTCATCTTAAGTGGTTAACTTTTGGTAAGAACTGAAAGTCAGTAAGGAGTCCTTTGCTGATCAATTCCTTGACTCATTCTGGACATGTGTAGGGAAAAATTAACACGAGGAAGCAACCTAAACACATAATAAGAAACAAGGAGAAGGTGCTAATAAGGAGATGTGTTTTGCCTCTAATGGTTTAAAACCTCAAATTTTGCTTGGCTGGCCAGTGGCAGGGCGGCCGGCGGCTCGGTGAGGAATCCGGGCCATCCCGGCACTTGGGAGACGGAGGCCAGCCCGGGCGAGCAGCAAGACTGACTCAACACAGCAAAGAAGCCAGGCTGCTGAGTAACAGCGAGTGACGTATTACGAAAGAGACATATAAAATTTAATCCCTTTGGTTTAAAATACATCTTCAATGATACAATTAAAAACAAGCAAGACAAAAAAATCAATTTTGTAACACAACACATAAACTATTGTATATGACCCGTGTCCCATGATATCTGAGAAAATCAGCAATCTAGTTCACGTACTTCATTAGAGTATTTTCACCTAAGACTAAACTAGCAAGCCTGCTTAAACAGATGGCCTATTCTAGTTCCCTAAGCCTAAAGATACCCGTGATTTCATTTGTTATAGGATTTCTTTTATAAAATTACCATTAAGTATTTTCACATATTAAACATGTTTACAAAACATTCCCCTGCCACGGTGATATCACAAATTCATAAATGCTTTCTAGAGTGGTTAATGTACAAGAGTGGTGATCGAAGTTTGAAAGCTCTGACACTAGTGAAGCAGAGGAGAAGAACTCCACTGCGAGAGCTAGTGCCAGCGCCAGTGGGCATGGCGGCTGCTGCCCCCGCATGCACACGCGACTGCCACAGTCCTTTTTTATTTTGTGCCAGTCCTGAGGCTTGAACTCAGGGCCAGGGGCCATCTCTAAGATTTCATGCTCAAGGTTAGCACTCTACCACTTGTGTCACAGCTCTACTTCTGGCTTTTTGCTGGTTAACTGGACATAAGTGTCTCACAGACTTTCCTGCCCCAGCTAGCTTTGAATTGCGATCCTTAGATCTCAGTCTCCTGAGTTGTTAGGATTGGTTATAGGATTATATATTATAGGATTATACCAGCACCTGGCACATCCTTCTTTCCAACAGTGCAGACACACGACGACACTCAGCGGCAGATACCCTGTCATCTGAGGCCTTGTTAGGCTAGGGCACAGTCCTGCGTGGGAGAAAACACACCATTGTATCTGCTTGGGCTGCATTACCAGAAATAACTTAACTCTGTCTCTAGGGAAAGTCTTCCAGGGAAAGCTCACTGTGCGCCTCACTCTCTGTACACAGACACGGCAGTTATATATTATATATTTATATCAGACATGTATGTACACATTTACAGACACAGACCTTCAAAAAGATATTGCACTTATATACAATGCAGCTCTGTCTTATTTCACACTATACCCCATTTATGTTCTTCATAAGAAAGGCAGCTGATATGTCCAAGGAAGTTGCAAAGGAAGGTTCGGTAACATGTCATTTAGTAAACATTGTTGGATGAGATGGGAGGGGGGTTGGCCCCTGACCTGTCCTTAGGGACTGTGCCCACTTCCTGAGGCAAAGTTAAAGTGGGGTCTAAGAGCATAGAACCCCTAAAGCTACGCCTCTTGCCTTCCCCACTCCTACTATTAGAGAGCAGGTAGCCCGCCACGGTTTTGATAAATAACACAGCAGATAGCATCAAGATTCCCAGAGCCAGTTATGTCCTGAAATAAGAGTTTTCACCTTGCATTTCCTACATATATTAGAAATTCACACAAATTCATCTACGGATCTCTCTGTCATCTGAAAACCGCCCATGCAACACATTAACTGCAGCTCCATCCTCAAGGCAAAGGGAATTCTTTCCCCCGACATGCCAGGATCTGCAAGGGGGCGTGGGTGCCTCTGCTGGCCCAACGGCCGCCAGGTCTCGGGGACACCACTGGGCTCCCGTGGGGCTGCGGGCGGGCGCAGGCTCAGATCTCCGTCAGCGTGAGCTTGTACGAGCCCGCCGCCTCCTCGATCTGCAGCTGGAAGGTGTCCTCATTAGAGTAATGCTTCACAATGTTGTCATCCATGTTCACCAGGATCCTGGTAGGAGACACGGGGTGACAACAGAGTTACTGGCTGGGGCAGTACATTGGGGCTTTACATTACATTACACTGGGGCAGCGGAGACAAACCCGGTGCCTGGCTTCAAAGACAGATGACACTGGGGGAGGAGGGGACTGGTGACGGCTCCAGGGTGCACTCGGTGAGTGCAAAAGTCTGCCTTGTTTCTCCAGCATGGAGTAGCCATTTGATAAATGGTACCCAGTTTTAAAAAAACCAACTCCCAAACCTACAGAACGTTCAGGATGCAGCTTTCAAAAGCTTTATCGCTAATTCTCATTGCCAGATCCAAAGCCACAGCCCCTGACCTGTCTGAAGGCATCCTCGAAGCTGAAACAAGTAAGCCTTACCTGTCCTCTAGACACAGACATCCCACTGGGATCTGGCTGAGATTAAGCCAGAAAGTTCCTATGCTATATTCCCTGCTAATCCATGCCACATGGCACAGACACGCAAGACAGACCAGTGGAACAGAATAAATTCATTTCTGACAAAGAAGTAATGTTAGATAACTAGAAAACTAGCTCAGGGTAGCATGCTCAAGCAGAAAAGACCAAGGCTTGGAGCCAGGCGAAACTGCTCCGTGTCAGGGCTGCATTGTCAGCAAGCCAGGTGACCTCGGCGAGGCCCCTCGCGCTGCCCGGCGCCTCAGATCTCCCAAACGCAATGGGAAAATGCGATGAAGCGGCGGGTGGGGCGCTGCCCCTCGCAGCCTGCTCACACCTGGCACGGCGGGGTGGGCAGCAGCTTTTGATGCCCTTAGTGACTCTCCCCGTGCACCCAGCAACGGGAGCCTCTGCGCCGCAGCCAGGCCCGGGACAAGCAAATTCAGATTTGACTTGGAAACCAAACCAAACCAAACCCATCTGCCAAGATGAGCCTGGAAGGCAGACGAGGCTCAGGTGGAGAGGGTAAGAAGGAAAAGCGCACTGTGGCGGGGCGCCCCCCGCGGGCCCCGCCCCCCGCGGGCCACCCGCCGCGGCACAGGCTGCGTCCCCAGCACAGACGGCCACCGCTGCTGCTCACCCTTTTTTGCACTTCTTGAATATTTTCCCAATCTTGTCATGGGGCACATCGTATTTGTCTGAGATCTGAAAGAATGGAGAAAAATAATTACCAAGTGCTGTCTTCACGTTTAATCACATACACATACACACACGCACACACACACGCACCCCTCCCTCCTTCCCTCTTCCTTTTTACACACACACACACACACACACACGCACCCCTCCTTCCCTCCCTCCCTCTTCCTTTTTCTTTCTTTTGAGGCAGGATCTGACTGTAGCCAGGGTGGGCTCAAACTCATGATTGTCCTGCCTCAAGTCCCCTCATATACAAAGACGGGAAAGAGCCAGGCCATGTGGCGGCAGAGGAGGGATGCTATCACCACCTTTGAAGAGAGGTAAGCCTCATGCCTGAGAAAAATGTGCTGCCCAGCGCCAGTGGCTGACACTTGGCATCCTAGCTACGCAGGAGGCTGAGATCTGAGGATGACAGTTCAAGCCAGCCCCAGCAGGAAAGTCCGAGACTCTCATCTCCAGTTAACCACCAAAAAAGCTAGCTGTGGAGCTGTGGCCCACGTGGTAGCACTAGCCTTAAGCAAAAAAGCTCAGGGACAGTGCTCAGGCTCTGAGTTCAAACCCCAGGACCAGCATACACACATACATGTATGTACACACGGACCAGCATACACATACATGTATGTACACACGGACCAGCATACACACATACATGCATGTACACACACACATAAGCACATATACAATGTCTAGAACTAGGACAAGGTGAGTAGATTACCTGGTTATAGTTTTGTTATTTTTTAATTAATAGGCTCTGTCAATGGAGCTGTGGCTCAAGTGGAAGAGTGCTAGCCTTGAGTGAAAAAGCTCAGGGATAGTGTGCAGGCCCTGAGTTTAATCCCCAGGAGGGACACACACACACACACACACACACACACACACACACGCACACTCACACACGCACAGCTCTACCTTTCTAGTGAGGTTTTAGGTGTGTGGGAAGATGGGCAGATGAGACTTCTCGCGCACCGCCCTCCTCCCAGCATCGCTGCCTCAATGAATGCGTACCGCTGCACTTCCTCAAGCCCAGTTCACTCCCTGCGGTCTGACAAATGCATGGTGGCGCGCGCCACGCCATCACCAGCACCCTGGCCAAATGCGGAAAGGCCTCGCTCTAGAGGCGGGTGTGTATACATAAAATCAGCCCACAAAATCAGCAGGGGCTTTCAGACCCTGCCTGCCCTGATCAGGCAACAGAGCTCGCCTGGCGGGCTCAGGGCTGGCTGAAGAGGAAGCAGCAGCGACCACCACAAAGCAGGAGTCATGTATTCTCTTTTTTGAGCCAGTACTGGGGCTTGAACTCAGGGCCTGGGTGCTGGTCCCTTAACTAGTTTGCTTAAGGAGGGCGCTCTACGACCTGAGCTACAGCTCTGCCTCCAGCACTGTGGTGGTTAACACAGGGAAGAGTCGTGAACTTTCCTGCCCAGGCTGCCATTGAACTGCAGTCTTCACCTCTCAGCCTCCTGGGCACAGAGGTTTATAGGCCACCAGTGCCCGCTGACGTACGGATTTCCCTGCTGATTTTATTGTGTCTTGGCCCCGTGCCGCTCACTGGTGTCCTCCAGTGCCTACCATAGCACCTGCCGCGAGGCAGGCCCTGATCACGACTGTCTGGCAAGCTGGACACACAGCAGCCGTCAGGAGAGCGGGGGACACGCCACTGTGATCCCAAAGATTCCTACGGTCTGCAGGGGCCTGACGCTGGCAGATGTGACAAGGGCTGATGTCAGATTTTGGCAGGGCAAAGCCAGCACAGGAACTGGCACAGAGCGTGGCTCTGTGCCCATCGCCTGACACTGCCCGGGGGCACGAGGCTCAGCTGACTGCAGCCTCTGCCAGCCTCTGTGAGAAACTCACACCAACACTGATGACACGCGGCTTCTCAACTGCTCGGGCAAGGCCTCCACAGTGCCGCGAAGATCCGGCACAAAAGGCAGACTCATGGCCACCACTTTTTCTTTCTGTTTTTAGACAGGGTCTCGCTACGCGCTGCTGGCTGCCTGAACCAGACGCCTTCCTGCCTCAGTCTCCTTGTGACCACCAGCGTCACCACCACACCATGGGAGACCCTCCCTTCCCTTCCCTCCCCTTCCCTTCTCCTTCCTTCCTTCCTTCCTCCCTCCCTCCCTTCCCTTTCTTTCTTTCTTTTCTCTTTCTTTCTCTTTGTTGCTTGTGAGGCCTGAACTCTGGGCCTGGGCACTGTCCCTGAGCTCTTTAGCTCAAGGTTAGCGCTCTACCATTTGAGCCACAGCGCCACTTTGGGCTTTTTCTGCTTATGTGGTGCTGAGGAATGGAACCCAGGGCCTCGTGCATTCGAGGCAAGTGCTCTACCACTGAGCCACCTGCCCAACCTCCATCTTTTTTTTTTTTGAAAGGGAATGGCTGCATGTATCCTACTTACAGCCTCCATCAAGCCCTTCAAGGACGGGGTCTTGAGCATGAGGGCATCAAAGACTTCTTCTGACTCCTTCCGCACGTACAGCAACACTGGTTTCCGTCCAGAGCAAGAGGGTAGCCGGAGAACAAGACTACGTTAATTCACACAAGCATGGAGAAGCAGGCCGCACCCCGACCTCCGCCCCTCCGTGCTGGTTCAGGGCAGGATTCAGTGCGAGGCGCCATCTGTGCTCACTGTGGACTGAGAAGTCCCACTCGGTAATGGGGCCCAACATACCTCTCTTAGGTTCTTCTGCCCGGCCCAGCTTCGCGGGAGGGGGGACCGCGAAGTCATCTTCCGTTCCATACGGCCCCCTTTTCAAGGCAGACCTGTGGGTGACCGGATACAGTGTGTGACTTTCCAACGAAGAGTTGGAAATCTATCAGCGCTTTTATTTTTTTTTGGGGGGGGGGATCCAGTTGTGGGGCCTGAACTCTGGGCCTGGGTGCTGTCCCTCAGCTCTTCAGCTCAAGGCTAGCACTCTACCAGTTGAGCCACAGCGCCACTGCCAGCTTTTTTTTTCTCTGCTTATGTGGTGCTGAGGAATCGAACCCAGGGCCTCATGCATGTAAGGCAAGTGCTCTACCACTGAGCCACCTTCCCAGCCCCTCAGCGCTGACTTTTAAACTCAAAATGACTCTCGTTCTTTATCTGGCCCAGCTTCCTTATTGTTTTGCACAAACTCTGAGGTCCGGAGTAAGATGCTGACAGCGCCAGGGCGCGTGACGCTCCGTGGCAGGCCCGGGACCACTGACTGACCGACCTGCTCGCTTCCTCCATCCCGGCTTCACTAGACCCAGCTACCTGCTCAGGATGGGGCCTGCTCCCCAAGAGGAGAAGGGACTGGACAAACTTGCACGGCCTACCAAAGGAGGGTGCAAGCGTTTGTTCTGTTTCATTTATTCAGAGAGGGTCCTGTTACAGGAGCCTCTGTGGGTCTGGGACTTACTATACAGCTGAGGTTGGCCTCAAACTGACAAGCCTCCTGCCACAGCCTCTAAGCAAGCACTGCCACGCCCAGCTCGAGACAGTGTGAGTAGGCTAGCAGAACAGAACGAGAAAAGGAGAATTGGCAGTACTGTTTAGCTTTAAGGAATCACAGATTTTTATGCCTCGGGTAAGAAGGAATCTTTTTTTCTTTCCCTTTTTCTGTGTCAGTACTAGGGCTCGGTCTTAGAGTCTGGTTCTGAGCTTCTGTTACTCAAGCCTGGTTCTCTACCACTTGTGCCACAGCTCCATTTCTGGCTTTTTTGGGGTAGTTTATTGAAGATGAGCATCTCAGGACTTTCCTGCCAGGGCTAGTTTGAACCATGTCCATCTCAGCTTCCTGAATGGGTGGGATTACAGGCATGAGCCACTGAGGCCCAAGAGGGAATCTTTGCAACTTATGTGAGATGGAACACTACGGTCAAAGCATGTTGGTTGGGGCTGGAAATGTGGCTCAGTGGCAGAGTGTGTGCCTAGTGGTGTGAAGCCCTGGGTTCCATTCTTCAGTATCACATTAACAGAAAAAGCTGGAAGTTGCGCTGTGGCTCAAGTGGTAGAGTGCTAGCCTTGAGCTGAAGAGCTAAGGGACAGTGCCCAGGCCCTGAGTTCAAGCCCTAGGACTGGAAAAAAAAAAGTGTTGGTTCACAGTTCAGGTTTCTCCAGGCTGGCGGGATGATCGTGAGAGGACTGAGATGAGCATCAGAGCGTAGCTTCAAAGGGTTTAGCATACTTCCAGTCCATGGAAAGAAAAGAGTAGTGCACACAGAGTGTGAGGAAGGGAGCCCAGATCTGCGTGACTCCACGGGCCTGTGCTCACCGAGGTGTGCAAGAAAAGAGTCAAATAACTAAAAATGGAGAAAGGCATTTGAGACCACCTCAGCAATAGAGTTTAAGGCCTTCAAATGCCTGTGCGGCTCAGCTCCTAATATACAACAGGTATTCTATTCAGTGAAAGCGCCGGAGGGAGGCCCCAAGGCTAAACCACTGAGGGTGGGAGGTGGTGAAGGACGGAGGGGCTAAGCTGAGGAATGAACATGGAAGCAACACCTAGGCTCTCTTTCCCGTCATGCACTGGCTTTTGTTTTTCTCTCATCATGCATTGTTCTAGATCAAGAGAAAGGGAGATTTCAGCCCCAAAGCAGAACTTCCCACTTCTTGAAAATTTTAGTCCTAAAGCTGTCAGAAGGGACAAGAAGGCTGGAGGGTCGCCTGGCAGAGAGGGGTCGAGCAGCCCCTCAGTGTGCAGGCATCTGCAAAGCGGCTGCCAGGTACGGGGATGGGAAAGTGGGCCCAGGACCAGGGGCACACCAGAGGCCCATCCTGGACTCCAGACTCCACAGAGGGAAGCAGGCTATCTTGCAGAAAAGGCTGGGTCTGAGCTAGAGAGGGAAACACCAGTGTCTGGCAGGGCACAGGACAGCGGTCCAGGAAGGAGGGCCAGGCCGGAAAGAGCCTGGGACAGCTGCAAAGGCTCCCCCTGGCCAGCTCTGGGGCAATGTGTCCAAGGGAAGGGCAGCAGTGGCTCACGCCTTCACAAACCAACTAGTGAACAAATGGAAAGTTTAATGGAGAATGAGACTGAGCTGAGAACCAAGGGAGGAAGGACAGTCCTGCCAGGGTGTCAGGCCGATGCTGACCATGAGGCCAAAACGAAGACGGCCACCATAGGCAAAGGCAGGGAAGGCCAAGACTGTTCCAGACCAAAGGCGAGTAAAGAACCATGACAGCAAGTACACTATGTGGTTCTGGGCTGGAACAAAGCTGGGCTCTGCGTGGACACCGCATGGTAGCAATGGCGCCCCCTGGTGGCCCGCTGTGGATGGCCCTGCTGATGGGGGGAGGGGGGTGCGCCCAGCATGCTCAGGAACCATGGCACTGAAATCCCTTAGGAGAAAAGGGACTTTCTTGTACTGTATCTGCAATTTTTTTTGCTACGTTTGAGATTACTTCAAAATAAAAATGTTCATAAAAGACAAACAACATAAAATCTTACCCTTCGCCCTCCAATTCTTCTGAAGCAATAGAAAGAACCTAAGGGAAAAAATAAAACCACAGATTGCTTTTCACATAGGCTCAAAATAAATCAGAATGTAATTTATTCTGAAATTAGGAATCATTCTCAATTTGATGCATCTAACATCAACTGCTTTTTTAAAAAATGCAAATTCCTGTAGTCTTATTTTTTAATATCTAGAATTTTATACTAGCTTGAACTTCTCTAAAATAGCCAAATCTAGTTGAAGCCTGCTCTGTAAATAAAGCATTTAGAGGAACAGGGCCAGATGCGTTCACTTAGGTATTGTGTGCAGCCGCTTTGGCACCAGAATGGCACAACAGAGATTCCATGGTCCAAAGCCCGAAGTGTTTACTACTACTCGGTCCTTTCCCAAAAGTCCACTGAGGCTCGCTTGCCTTCCACAAGCTCTTCCCTGACTACCGTGCCTTGGCTAAGTACTCCTTCCACATCTGGCTGCTGGGTCCCTGGCCCAAGCCCTTCTGTTTATCTGGCTCAGCAAGTCCCACTTGACTGAGCGCCTGTCTCTGGTAAGCTTTTACCACAAAGCAGACTGTGACTTAAAAACAAACCAACAAAATTAGCATTAGTAACTAAGATGCTGATGATAATTCAGCACTGGAACCATGAGAAAAAACCTTGGGATGTTATTTTTTAAAATTCATATAATTTACTTTTCTTAAAAAAACACATGTTCCAGTTTCCTGGTATTAATTTTGTCAGACCATAAGTTAGTTGTTTATAGGAGCACAACACTGGAGATTCTTGTTGTTGTTTTTTTTTGGGTCTGGTCATGGGGCCTGAACTCTGGGCCTGGGCACTGTCCCTCAGCTCTTCAGCTCAATGCTAGCGCTCTACCACTTGAGCCACGGCGCCACTTCTGGCTTTTTTCTTTTTGCTTATGTGGTGCTGAGGAATTGAACCCAAGGCCTCTGGCATGCAAAGCATGCGCTCTACCACTGAGCCACCTTCCCAGCCCTGGAGATTCTTTATAGGGCTATCCGACACAGGTTATCACTCAAGTTAAACTCCCAAGAGCACAGACTCAAATTCCAAACTGCTGTGCTATTCTAGAAGCCTTTAAATGAGCTAAGACATGATTGAATCAATGAGTGGATGAATGAATGAAAGAAAACTGATAGAATTATGCTGACAGTCTGCATTTTCAAGTCAATGCCTAATATGTATGGCGTGGGAGTCATGTCACCATAACTGAATGTTCCAGAGATCCAGCCAACTGGTCAACCTCACTGAAGGTGGCTCCTAGGTGCCATGAATAATGCTAGAGAACGTCTGAGCTGGGCCCTGCAGCCCCCCCACCCCCGCCGGCTACCTACATGGGCGCCCCGCTGCAGGCTGGCAAAGTGCACGTCAGGAATGAAGAGCACAGGCTGTGTGTCGAGGTCGAGGAAGGGCTTGAACACCGTGATGTCCATTCGTTTGTGTGAGGGAAGCAGCGGCACTTTGACATCAGAAACTAGAAAAAAATGAAGATGCCAACATCAGCAGATTCTATCTATAAGGCTGGAAACAGGCACAACATTTCCTTCAAAGTTGAAGAAATTGAGGATGGCACTCTAAGGCTCAGGTTATGGGGCTGCACCAAAAGAAAAAGCAGAGTTCACGTTGAGGGATTTGCTGCGTGCACTCAGAATAAAATCAAATGAACACCTGTCAAGACCAATAGTCAGAGGTATTTACACACACACACACACACACACACACACAGATATAGAACATTTAGTTTTCATGTAGAAGGCGAAAACTTGTCATGATATGAATACAATCTGGAAGCAATCCCACCTTAGCCTCCATTTGTCTTCAGAATGAATCAAGAGTCTCCATGCTGAGCTTAAGAGTACAAGTCTAAATCCCAACTACTGAAGTTCAAGACCAGCCGGGACAGGAGGAGTTAGGAGACTCTATCTCAAAAGATAAAGTGGGATGTGACAGAGCGTGCCTGCCATCCCAGCCACGCAGGAGGCGTAGGTGGGAGAACTGTGGAATGAAGACTGGAACAAAGAGATACTACTGCTGGGTGCTGGTAGCTCGCGCCTGTAAGGTAGCCAAGATCTGAGGCTCACAGTTTGAAGCCAGCCAGGGCAAGAAAGTCCTTGAGACTCTCATCTCCAATTAACCACAAATAGGTCAGAAGTGGAAACACCCACAGTTCAAGCCCCAAGACTGGCACCTTCTCTCCTCCCCCGAAAATGAGACACTATTAAAATAAAGAAACAGTGTCTGGAGTGCTACTGTCTTTTCCTAGCAAGTGCAAAGCCCTGAGTTCAAACCTCAGATGACCAAAAATGAGAAGGAAGAGTAAGCATACTAGTGTTTAATTTATTAAGCTTGGGGTCCCTCTCCCCATCATCTGGCCTTGATGCACTCAGCAGGGGGTTTAGCAAGCAGCATTCTGATGCCAAGGGGAGAATCCTGACCCATGTGCTGTGGACCCAACAGTTCATAGAACATGCCAGAAGCACCGGACCACAGACGAGACACTACAACACTTTTCTCCCTGGTAGACCTTCAGATACCGAGTTTTGTGAATATGAATACTGGTCACATTTTCTTAAAAAGGACAAAACTGGGTATAGTGGTGAATATCTGTAATATCTGCAAGATACAGGAGGATCACAAGTTCAAGACCAGCCTGGGTTGCATAGCAAGACAAGATGGGGAGGGGGGAGAGGGAGAGTAAGAGACAGAGAGACAGAGACAGACAGATACCCTCACATACTCTTGGAGAAATGCCAAAGCAGAAGCCTCAAGGATTCTGGGAACGACCCTCATCTACAATGAAGACATCCTGAATTTTCAGGGCATTGTCATTAGTTCTATAAATTGAGCCAGACCAGACTGGGAAGCTCAGGGAGCATGCATCTGTTTTCAGGACTGGAAGCAGCCACCTGAACTGACCATCCACAATGCCTGCACACGGGAAAACCCAAGACCAGTCTGCAGTTCGGCAGGCAACCCTTGAGACTCAGCCCCGCCCCTTCTGTCACAGCCCCGCCCTCACCCCACCCCACCCCACCCCCAGCCTCTGCTGGGCACAGAGGCACACAGCACCCTGGATTGGCTGAGGCTGGCCGGACATGCTACTTACAGGCATTCACCCGGGAGCTGGGGTCAGGACACTTGCCTTTTCTTTTACTTTGCTTTCGTTCTTCATCCCTGATTTTCCGTTCGGCTCCCTGCGGGAATAGGAGACAAGACAAGAGTCTAGTGGGTCTGACCTTCTTTCCAACAGTCAACTCTTGTCCACTTCTTCTCTGGAAGTGAACTTCTTACTAAATTAGTTGTCTATCCTAGTGCTTTGCTCTTAAAAGCCTATTATACAGGGGCTGGGAAGGTGGCTCAGTGGTAGAGCGCTTGCCTCACATGCATGAGGCTCTGGGTTCAATTCCTCAGCACCACATAAACAGAAAAAGCCCGAAGTGGTGCTGTGGCTCAAGTGGTAGAGCACTCGCCTTGAGCTGAAGTGCTGAGGAACAGCATCTAGGCCTAGAGTTCAAGCCCTACCACTGACAAAAAAAAAAAAGCCTATTATGCAAATATTACTATTATTATTTTGTCCGAGACTGGGACTCAGACGGTATCTGAGGCTTTCACTCATTAGTTGGTGCTTTATCATCTGAGCCATACCTCCAATTATTATTATTATTATTTGCCAGGCCTGGGGCTTGGACTCAGGGCCTGGGCACTGTCCTTAAGCTTCATTTGCTCAAGGCTAGCACTCTACCACCTGAGCCACAGCACCATCTCTGGCTTTTTCTGTGTATGTGGTACTGTGGAATCAAACCCAGGGCTTCATGCATGCAAGGCAAGTATTCTACCACTGAGCTATGTTTCCAGCCCCACAAATTATTTTTTATTTATTTATTTTTTGCCCGTTGTGAGGCCTGAATTCTGGGCCTGGGCACTGTCCCTCAGCTCTTCAGCTCAAGGTTAGTGCTCTACACTTGAGCCACAGGTGCCACTTCTGACTTTTTCTGTTTATGTGGTGCTGAGGAATCGAACCCAGGGCTTCATGCATGCAAGGCAAGCACTCTACCACTGAGCCACCTTCCCAGCCCCACAAATTATTTTTTTAAATTAATTTACTTCGTTGTTATTGTTATTATAGAGATGTTGTACAGAAGAAGTACAATTATATGAATCAGGTAATGAGTACATTTCCTTCCATACAGTGTCTTTTGTTCCTTTTTTTTTTCTGGCTGTGGCCCTTGAACTCTGGGCCTGGGTGCTGTCCCTCAGCTCTTCAGCTCAAGGCGAGTGCTCTACCACTTGAGCCACAATGCCACTTCTGGTTTTCCAGTGTTCTATTAGAGATAAGAGTCTCACGGGCTTTCCTGTCCGGGATGGCTTTGAACCTCGATCCTCAGATTTACCTACCTGAGTAGCTAGGATTACAGGCGTCAGCCACCGTGCCCAGCTTGTTCTTTTATTCTCACTCCACGAATTATTATTATTATTATTTTTTTTTTTGTTGGCCATGAGGCTTGAACTCTGGGCCTGGCACTGTCCCTGAACTCTTCAGCTCAAGGCTAGCGCTCTACCACTTGAACCACAGTGCCACTTCCAGTTTTCTAGTGGTTAACTGGAGATAAGAGTGTCATGGACTTTCCTGCCCAGGATGGCTTTGAACTATAATCCTCAGATCTCAGCCTCCTGAGTAGCTAGGATTACAGGCATGAGTCACTGGTACCCGGCTCGCCACAAATTATTTTTAACTGTATGGAATAAATCACAGATACATTTATTTATTTGTCGGTCATGGGGCTTGAACTCAGAGCTTGGACACTGCCCTAAGCTCTTTTTCCTCAAAGCTAATACTTTATCACTTTGAGCTATAACACCACTTCTGGTTTTTCTGGTGGTTAATTGGAGATAGAGTCTTATGGATTTTTCCTGCCCAGGCTGGCTGTGAACCATGATCTTCAAATCTCAGCCCCCTGAGTAGCTAGGATGACAGGTGTGAGCCTCCAGTGCCTGGCTTAAGGATCACTTTTAAAAATTAGAACACCTAGCTGGATACCGGTGGCTCACCCCGTAATCCTAGCACCTCAGGAGGCTGAGATCTGAGGATCATGGTTGGAAACCAGCCTAGGCAGGAACGTCAGTGAGACGCTTATCTCCAATAAACTACCAAATAAAGGCTGGAAGTGGGGCCGTGGCTCCAGTGGTAGAGCACTAGCCTTGAGCAGAAGCAGCTCAGGAATAGTGCTTAAGATGCAGAATTCAAACCTAGAACCAGCAAAACAAAACAAACAAAACAAAAAATCAGAATAGCTGCCTGCTCTAGGTGCTAACCCGCTAGCTCGTCTGTGAAAACCGCCACGCAGGACTGCCGCACGCTGACCCAGGAAGACTGGGAGGGCCGCCATTCCCCGACTACTGAACAGCCTCTATCTCTTAGTCCTTTCTCATTGGCTATCAGTTACTTCATTTTGATGACAAACTGTACCCCTCAAATAGGCAGTGTGACAAAATAAGACATTCCTTCCTTATTGAAAAAGCATGCCTGCAGTCCTAGTTACTCAGGAGGCCGAGATCTGAGGATTGTGGTTCAAAGCCAGCCCAGACAGGAAAGTCTGAGAGACTCTCATGTCCACTAAATTACCAAAAAAGCTGAAAGTTAGAGCTGTGGCTTAAGTGGAAGAAGCCTTGGGCAAAGGAAGCTCACGGACAGAGCCCAGGCCCCGAGTTCAAGCCCTATGACCAGCAAACACAGACACAGACAGACAGACAGACACACATACACACAAAATAAAAGGAACTTCTGTTTCTACTCAAGATGGAGCTTTTGACTCTATCCTGAAAACAACCCAAACTGGAAAAATGCTTAAATGAAGTACTTTTTTTTTTTTTTTGGTCAGTCACGGGGCTTGAACTCTGGGCCTGGGCGCTGTCCCTCAGCTCTTCAGCTCAAGGCGAGCGCTCGACTACTTGAGCCACAGTGCCACTTCCGGTTTTCTGCTGGTTTATTGGAGATAAGAGTTTCATGGACTTTCCTGCCGGGGCTGGCTTTGAACCATGATCCTCAGATCTCAGCCTTCTGAGTAGCTAGGATTACAGGCATGAGCCACCAGTGCTGAGCTTTAGATATGGTATTCTGAAGGCCTGAAGGGCCCAGCTCTGGGTGAGCTGGTTCGGCTGCGCTGCTCACTGCTCCCAGAGCCGTCCAGGCTGTGGTTGGGAGGGGAGCAGGTGCTCACTGCAGCGAGGAGGGAAAGCGGATCCGCCACGGGGCCCATCTCTAGACATCTTCAAAGGATTCTCGACTGTCCCCAAGTGGACAATTCACGGGAATTACCCATGGCTGGGGAAAAACCATTTGCAACGATGAGAGACCCAGTGGCTGAGTCTCAGATGGGGAGAAAATGGTGCGATCACACGGGAAGCTCCCAGGGCTCACCGAGGACAGACGTGAGCACCCAGGAAAGCCTGGCTCACAATGCTCGCATGCTCGCAAGTCATGAAACCAGGTGCCCAAGGATGCTGCTTGTCCCCAGGCGCTTACTTTGGTCTCAGGACAAGGCTGAAGACAAGAAACATCCAGTCCCAAAGAGGTAAACTGACAAGGCCACATGTCCAGTGAATGGCCAGGTGGGCAAAAGGCAGGACAACCTGCCTGAGGGAGAGGGGACAATCAAGCCCCTGTTGCTGATCCAGAACTGACACAGAGATGTCAGGCAAGGACATTAAGCCAGTCAGTGGGGCTGTACCATGCATGTTCAAAAACTGCCGGAAACCCCCACCAACCTGGGCTGCGAGGGTGGCTTAGTGGTAGAGAGATTGTCTAGTGTGTACCAGGCCCCGAGTTCACTCCCCAGCACTACAAAAGAGTAAACAGAGACACGAACAATATAAAACAGACCCTGCTTGAACTTCCACAGATGAAAACTACCATGTCTGAGATGAAAAGTTACACTGCATAGGAATAGCAGTTTAGATCGGGCAAAGGATCAGTGAAGTATCTAGATGTTGGTGGCTCATGCCTGTAATCCTAACTATACAGGAGGCTCAGATCTGAGAATCACAGTACAAAGCTAGCCCTGGTAGACAAACTCCATAGACTCTTCTTTTTTGGTTGGTCGTGGGGCTTGAACTCTGGGCTTGGGCACTGTCCCTGTGCTCTTCAGTTCAAGGCTAGCACTCTATTGCTTGAGCCACAGCACCACTTCCGGTTTTCCAGTGGTTTATTGGAGATAAGTCTCACAGACTTTCCTGTCCGGGCTGGCTTTGAACCGCAATCCTCAGATCTCAGCCTCCTGAGTAGCTAGGATGACAGGCGTGAGCCACCAGCGCCCGGCTTCCATAGACTCTTATATCCCATTAACCACTACAAAGCTGGAAGAGGAGCTGTGGCAGAGTGCTAGCCTTGGGCGAAAAAGCCAAGTAAGAACATTAGGCACTGAGTTCAAGACCTACTACTTTTCTCTCTTACATACACACACTCACACTCACTCAATGAACTCTGGGATATAGCAGTAGAAACTACCCCTAATTAAAGTAACATTAAAAAAAGAGAGAGAGAGAAAAAAAACCAGTGGGCTCTAGATAACTTCAAGTACCTTAGAGATGTATAACTGGAAAGCCAAAAGAAGAAGAAAAGATACTGGAAATAATGAGTGGGTAAAAACATTTCCAAATACAGCAAAACCCAAAAACCCATAGATTCTCAAGCAACTCAACAAGCTCAGCAAACCCCAGGAACAAGAAACACAAGTAGACGGATCAAAGTGCTCAAAACCAGTGTGAAGAGAAAATCTTAAACACAGTTATGGAAAAGAGGAACTAACTATGTACAGAATAGAGCCACACGACTTTGTTCGGTAATCACACTCTCAGCAGAAGCGGGGCTCTGAAGTTTGCTGCCAACTATTGTAAAATAATCCCTGTGGAATTTTATACCCAGCAGTAGGATCTTTTAAAACAGAAAGTGAAATAAGCACCCTTCAGACACACACAAAAGTGGAACAAATTCAGTCCCAGTAGGCACAAGAATTGTTAAAGGAGCCGGGCACCGGTGGCTCATGCCTGTAATCCTAGCTACTCAGGAGGCTGAGATCTGAGGATCACGGTTCAAAGCCAGCCTGGGCAAGAATGTCCATGAGATTCTTATCTCCAATAAACCACCAGAAAACCAGAAGTGGCACTGTGGCTCAAGTGGTAGAGCGCTAGCCTTGAGCTGAAGAGCTGAAGGACAGCGCCCAGGCCCAGAGTTCAAGCCCCATGACAAAAAAAAAAATGTTAAAGGAAGTCCCAAGACATTACAAAGAGCCATTTAGCAGTTTGGACTCTTGAGTCACCAACTAACGGGACTGACCTTGGGCCCTGCAGCAGGCGTTGAACTCAAGAGTTAAGTCAGCTAGACATGATCACTTGTTACTCTGTGTCTGTACCAACACTTGAACTCGGAGCCTGAGTGCTTGCTCAAGGCTGGTGCTCTACTTCTTGAGCCACACCTCTATTACTGTGATGAGGAACAAAAGGACTGCTGCAGGAAGCAAATGTCAGCATAATTTTTCTCTATTCAACGGGCTGGGGATATATATGAACTTGGAGAAAGAGTTGTTGCCAGGTGGGCGCTGGTGGCTCCTCCTGTATTTCTAGCTACTCGGGAGGCCCCACAACGACAAAAAAATAAAAAGAGTTCTTGTCTCTTGGATAGACCGACTTTTCCTGAAAAGTGCAATATCACTACTGCTTCGGAAATTAGGAAGGAAAAATAATGCCAAATAATGTCTGAAATGATGCCAAAAAGATAGATGTCTTGCTTCTTGTTTCTTCAGCTGTGGGGCAGACTCATAAAAGGAGAATTTTAAGAGCTGGCAGCTGACATGAATTGACAGGTGCCAAATAAGAAGAGGTCAGACATCAGAAAAGACAGGCCCAGACAGAGCCGTCCAGAGCCAGGGCAGCCGGGCAATCCAGAGACCTCCATCACCGGCATAGTGGGGGCAGAGGGCTTCCAGCCACGCCACCGGGTCACGTGGCGCTTCACGCGGCGGGATGTTCACCTTTGAAAACCAGCACATACAGGATGTTTTCTGCTCATGTGGAATGTGTTGGCCCAGAGCAGCTCTGAGATCAAAAACGGGAGAAAAGCACAGGGCATAAGTTCACTGTCTAGAAGTATGTCAACGGCAGCCCACCAGAAGCTCCTGTGCCCCAGGATGCACACACCTGATCCTGGGGGGTTGAGGGCAGGGCAGGTCATATGGCAAAAGGGCGGTGAGCAGAAGAGATGCTGAGTCTTTTGAGGAAGCCCAAGCTAGCCGCAGGGCCCACCAACAAGCAGAAGGTAGAAGAGTGAGAGGCAGTATGTGGATGGACAGGGGCATGAACTGAGAAGCATCGACTGCAACTAGCCGCTGCAGATGGAAGGGCCCATGAGCCAAGGCACACGGGCAGCCTCCAGCGGGTGGAGAAGGTACAGAAACAGCGTCTCCCATAGACGCTTCAAAAGCGACAGGCCCTGCCCACGTCTGGACCTTAGCTGCGACGTCGGTGTCAGACTTCAGAGCTATTGACTGGGATAAACAAATTTTTATGAAGTTACTAAGTTTGTGTTTATTTTCGTGTGTGCAGGCCCTGAAGCTTAAGCTCAGGGCCTGGGCATGCTCCCTGAGCTTTTTTACTCAAGGCTACCACTTGAGCCACAGTTCCTTTTTTTTTTTTTAGGGTATGTGTGGTTATTTGGAAATAAAAAATCTCACAGACTTTCCTTTCCAGGCTGGCTTTGAACCACAATCCTCAGACCTCAGCCTCCTGAGTAGCTAGGATTACAGGTGTCAACCACTGGTGCCTGGCTGTTTGTAGTTATTCTTTTAACAACAATAAAAGCAAAGAACAGTAGGGAGGCTGAGATCTGAGGAATGTGGTTTGAAGCCAGCCTGGGCAGGAAAGTACGTGAGATGCTTATCTCGAGTAAATGACTCAGAAAAAGCTGGAAGTGGTGCTGTGGCTCAAGTGGTAGAGCATTAGCCTTAAGGATAAAGTGGTGCAGAGACTATATCCAGGCCCGGAGTTCAAGTCCCAGGACTGGCAAAAAAAAAAAAAAAAGCAAGAAGCAAAGAGCACATCCTGGCACATTAGCAGGTGCATACGTAGGACCTTGATAGAGGCAGGACCTGTGAGACGGAGGAAGTGCTCTGAATGTGAAGGTTCCAGGCGCCCTCCTGTGGCCAGAGGCTGTATTTTCTGCAGCCAGTCAAACATCAACTAGTGTAATTCCAGTGAACTAGCATCACCTAAAGTTCTTAATACTGGGAGTGGCAGAGAGAGTGAGATGGACTGGATACACTGCAAACATGTGGAAGTTTAACAATGAAATCACCTTCTGTATCACTAATGTAAGCCAATAAAAATATTAATACAAGAAAAGGTTAACAGGATGAATAAAAGAGGAAATAGAATAAAGCAAAATTCCTATATGTGTGTGTGTATATACATATATATGTATGTGTATATATATATATACATATATATACACGCTCTTCAGCTCAAGGCTAGCGCTCTACCACTTGAGCCACAGCACCACTTCCCGTTTTCTGGTGATTTATTGGAGATGAGTCTCACGGACTTTCCTGCCCGGGCTGGCTTTGAACTGTGATCTTGTCAGATCTCAGCCTCCTGAATAGCTAGAATGACAGGTGTGAGCCACTGGCGCCCAGCTTTCACATCTTAATTTTTTTTTTTTGGGTCCGGTCGTGGGGCCTGAACTCTGGGCCTGGGCGCTGTCCCTCAGCTCTTCAGCTCAAGGCTAGCGCTCTACCACTTGAGCCACAGTGCCACTTCTGGCTTTTTTCTTTTTGTTTATGTGGTGCTGAGGAATCGAACCCAGGGCCTCATGCATGCAAGGCTAGCGCTCTACCGCTGAGCCACCTTCCCAGCCCATATCTTAATATTTTTAAGCAGGAAAAGTCAAAGCCTTGCTCCATCTGAGTTCAAGGGACCACTGTACATTCCTCCGCCTCCTCCTGCACTGCTATCCCCTCCACACTGGCTTGGCCAGTCTGACTTGGAGCAGCTCAGGGGCTGAGCTCTGGCCAGAGAGGCCGGAACAAGAACAAGTGGATGGTTCTGTTTTTCAGGAAAAAGCAGCTGCTCTGGAGAGATGAGAGGGTGCCGCACTCTCTTTGGGGTCTCCCCCTCTGTCCCATCGCCCCCTGCCACTGTCATAGTGGCTGACGTGTCAAAGGGTCTGGAGGGTGGAGAGCCAGGTCAAGGGCGGCTCATCTGTAGTCACCTGGCTGAGCTGTCACCACCCGTGCTAAGCATGCACACCAAAGTCCGCAGTGGATTTTCCTAAATGTGTGGTTCAAATGAGATCTTTTCCCTTCTCTCTCTCCCTCTCCCCCCGCCCCCCCTGTCAGTTGTGGGGCCTGAACTCTGGGCCTGGGCACTGTCCCTCAGCTCCTCAGCTCAAGGCTAGCGCTCTACCACTTGAGCTGCAGCACCACTTCTGGCTTTTTCTGCTTATGTGGTGCTGAGGAATTGAACCCAGGGCCTCATGCATGCAAAGCAAGCGCTCTACCACTGAGCCACC
>NW_012267236.1:21401228-21433643 GCF_000151885.1 Dipodomys ordii
TACCACTTGAGCTACAGCGCCACTTCCGGTTTTCTGGTGGTTTGTTGGAGATAGGAGTCTCACGGTCTCTCCTGCCCGGGCTGGCTTTGAACCTCAATTCTCAGATCTCAGCCTCCTGAATAGCTAGGATGACAGGCATGAGCCACCAGCGCCCAGCTTTGCTTGTTTTTTGCGGGGAGAATTTACTCAAGAGAAACAACTTAGGTCCGAAAATCAAAGCAACCAGGTTTGGCCTTAGTCCGTAGCTAGGTGCTGCTGCACTGAGCAGAGTCTTTTCCTGTCAAGTGTCCACCCTGTCTGATGAGGACAGATTCAGACCCCAACTTAGTATCTACGGGAGACGAAGCTGCGGGTAATACACTTAGCAATAACTTTCTATAAACCCTATGCACAGTAAAGCCAGTGACACTGCCAGTGACTCACGCCTGCAGTCATCACTACTCAGGAGGCTGAGAGCTCAGGATCACAGTTCAAAGCCAGCTGGGAAAGGAAAGTCTGAGAGACTCTTATATCTAATTTGGTAGCAAAAAGCTGAAAGTGGAGTTGTGGCTCAAGTGGTAGAGCACCAACCTTGAGCAGACAGTACCCAGGCCTTGAAGCCCCAATATGGGCATACATACACAAAGTAATCACAATAAATGCATCAAAGAATCCCATACAACACAGACTTGAAACTTGTCAGAAGTGTTCATTTCCTGCCCACCCAGACTCCATGAACCAGAGCCCTTGGAGAAAAGGGTTCTCAACAGCTGCAGCAGACCAAGGGGGAATCCGGGGCTCATGAAAAGCCCAGCAGCTCATCCCTCAAAACTGTGGTTCAGAGGGAAAAACTGGGAGAAAGTGAGGGAAGAGAAGACACTGTCCAGAAAGAAACCTGCTCTTTACCTGACTTACGTAACCGTAACCCATCTGTACCTCACCTCTATAAGAACAGTAAAACAACAACAACAAAACTGGGTCACATTCTGGATGGTGCTGGTCCCTGGTGTCACTGAGATGGAGCATCATGGGTAAGGGGGGTTCTCCCGTGAGAACCGGAGCGAGACCACCGGCCACGGACCCACGTCTGCATAACACAAATGTTTCCACCATGCTTACCACACACACGAATAACTCTTATTGATATGATCACAGGAAAACAACAACAAAAACATGCTGCAATATCCAAAGAGAACGGGAAAGGGCAAAAAGACTGGGCCAAAACAGCACCCAGCTCCTCCCTTTACCAAACACACGTGAGCACCATGTGTGCAATTGCATACGCATGCACATCTGCTTCTGAAGTCCGAGAATAGGCTGAATAATTCACAATGTTCTTTCGGTAAAATGCTAGGAAGATCTCTAAAATGGAACTTTCAAAGTGCCCTTTCTCTGTTACATACTTCCTTCCCTGCTATTCATTTTGATGTTAGTCACATAACATTCATCTCAAAAGATGGACAAGTGACGTTCCCACCCCAAGTCAAATTATGAGAAAATAAAAACTAGCCACAAAAAACAAACAAGTGAACAGGCTAAAGATGCCCTGCGAGATTCTTTTTAAGCACCCAGCCCACTTTCTAAGGAAAGTTCCTCATTCTTGGTCAAGAATTCATGTTCTCAGAATACTTCAGAAGCCAGGCACGGGTGGCTCATGCCTGTAATCCTACTCAGAAGGCTGAGGTTTGAGGATTGCGGTTCAAAACCAGCCTGGGCAGGAAAGTCCATGAGACTCTGGTCTTCAATTAACCACCAGAAAACTGGAAGTGGTGCTGTGGCTCAAGTGGTAGAGTGCTCACCTTAAGCTGAAGAGGGACAGTGCCCAGGCTGAGTTCAAGCCCCATGGCCGACCAAAACACCAAAAACAAAACAGAAGTATTTCAGAAGATTTGACTTTTCGTAAATCTGTTTGAAAACGAGAGGAAAGCAAGAGAACACAGGGATGAACACTATCAGAGTCCTGACTTACACAACCTTTTTTTTTTTTTTATTCCCAAGCTCAGAAATCAGATCCTGTACTAACAGCTTATGATTTTTGCCCACATGCCTCATCTAGGCTGCTTCTCCTACATGAGTCCTTAAGGAAAAACGGAGGAAGAGGAGGAGGAACGAGGGAACAATGTGCTCAAGTGAAAGACCACTGAAGGTGAACAGAGCTATGGAGAATCACATTTACAGACCTACAACTCTCCTAGTCTTGGGGCTATATTATCACTGCAAACCAAAGCACAGTGCTAGGGAAACTTGCTGACTGTCTGAAGAGAGCAGTCGGACACATTACCACGTGAATTTCATCTATGGTAGTGAGGTACTGTAGAAATGTATTTTTTACCCATATAATTGGAAGAAAGCATTAGCCGGGCTGGGAAGGTGGCTCAGTGGTAGAGCGCTTGCCTTGCACACATGAGGCCCCGGGTTTGATTCTTCAGCACCACATAAGCAAAAAGAAAAAAAAGCCGGAAGTGGCGCTGTGGCTCAAGTAGTAGAGCGCTAGCCTTGAGCTGAAGAGCTGAGGGACAGCGCCCAGGCCCAGAGTTCAGGCCCTACGACCGGACCCCCCCCCAAAAAAAAAAAAAAGAAAAAGAAAAGAAAGAAAGCATTAGCAAAACACCTGGAAATCTCCAGGTGTTACAAAAATGTGTAAGTAGCTGAGGTAGGAGCTCAATTAAAATTCAGTCTCTCAGGATAGTTGCCGTGAATTAGTAAAAAGGCTGTTCTTTAAAAAAAAAAAAAAGTCCCACAATGGCAGTAATACTCATTCTATATTATTATTCATGTACAAGAAAGAACTTGACACCCAAATAATACAGCCCCCCTGCTGGTCCAGGGGCTTGAACTGTGGGCCCAGGTGCTACCCCTGAGCTTCTTTACCACTTGAGTACTTTTCCACTTGAGCTGCAGCGCCACTTCCTGCTTTTTTGAGTGTCTTATTGGTAATAAGTCTCATGGACTTTCCTGCTCAGGCTGGCTTTGAACCGCGATCCTCAGACCTCAGCCTCTTGAGTAGCTAGGCTGACAGGTGTGGCTGCGGCTTTATTTTTAACAGAGAGATTCCAGGAGAATATTGCAAGCCTCTGTAAATTACTGCTGTGACGGGAATTTCCATACGGCTTTTCTTCTTTTTGCTAGTCCTGGAGTCTATTTCTCCTCCCCTGTGAACTGCAGTGTCCGGGCCCTGGGACATGAAGTCCTCCCTCAGAACAGCTCATTTCCATGGCCTTTTTTTTTTCCCCCCTTTTGGTCAGTCATGGGGCTTGAACTCTGAGCCTGGGCGCTGTCCCTCAGCTCTTCAGTTCCAGGCTAGGGTTCTACCACTTGAGCCAGAGCGCCACTTCTAGCTTTTCTGCTTATGTAGTGCTCAGGAATCGAACCCAGGGCCTCATGCATGTGAGGCAAGCACTCTACCGCCGGGCCACCTTCTCAGCCCTTCCATGGCTTCTTCCCCAGCTGAATTTCCAACAGCCAAGTTGGCAAGATAAGCAAGAGGTCCAGGCAAACACCCTCTGCAACAGTGTTCAGTCCCAACGTGGCCGTCTTGGACTCCTTCAGTGAAGGCACTTCCTCCTGGAAATGCTCCCCGTGTTTTTAGCCTCACTGATGAAGAGGAGCATATCCCGCTGCGGAGCGCTCGAACCTGAGGGCAGGTTTCACACCAGCCCCTCTTCCTCCTTCCCAGGCTTGCACAGAGGATGGACCACGCATGCATAGTTGGGGAAGGTGGCTCTCAGTGACAGCCCCAGCCAGTTATTTCCCGCTGAGTATCTGCACACAGTTATGTGGAAAGGGGCTGAGCACAGAGCCCCATGGTACAGCACCAGCCTCGCATGTTTGGGGCCCTGGGCTAAATCCTCAGCACTTAAAAAAAAAATAATTCCTTGGAAGGATGTTAGATATGAGTCCATCTAGCCTGTGAAACGTTAAGGGAAGGTGGTATTGTGTTCTTGCATTTCAGACTGAATACAGTCTCAGAGCCGAGAGCATGCCTACTGACCTGCCTTGCTACCATTTGTGTGTTGTGATGTACACTTAGAAAGTTCGACAGAGCTCTGTCTGGTTAAAAATAATAAACTATGGTGGAGAGAGAGAAAAAGGGAAAAGCAAAGTAGGTTGGCTTAGCTTTGGAAAGTACAAAGAAAAAGAGCTTGACATTTGGGAAATGTACAAATCCTGTGCCTCCGCCCTTTCCTGAGTGCACAGCCGAGGTGCCTGGCCCTCGTCAGCTGAAGGAGGCTCAGACTCCAAACAGAGATGGAAAAAGACACGCAGTGAACAGTTAGCCAACCCCAACCATGATGACTTTCTGGGAAACTGCACAGGCAGGTGGAAAGCAGAGAACTGGCGAGGCATCTATGGAAAAAATGTTTTTCAAAGAAGGAAAACTAGAGGAAAAGTGACCCCAGATGTCTGCATAGCAGGTCGTTTTGATCACGAGGTTTCTGTCTTTCAAACCAAATGGCCAGTCCATGCCAAACTTCCTACTTAGTTTGAATAAGTCATACAGCTTAGCTCATTATCGAGAGGCTCTGGGAGACACAGCTGCGGCCATCTTGGAACCTATCACTGGCCTCTGAGAGTCTTGATCATTTTAACTCATTCTTGTATTAAAATACAGATAGACCATTCATAAGGTCCTTCTAGAATGTAATCCAGCCACTAAGTCCAAAGGAAGAAACCCTAGAACGTTTTCATTTAGTTCTCCAAATCAGTCAAAAAGATTTCTACAACAGTTCTAAATAGCCGTTACCTAAAATCTGACAATTCAATTGTGAGGCTGATGAGTAGCTTAAAAAAAAAATCACCCCCAAGTGTCCCAGCGCCAGTTTAAATAGAGTAAAATCACCACTTTTCCCAGTAGATGTAGATGCAGTTAAGAATGTGAGCTGAAACTCGGGGAGTGGGAAACAGTTTGAATTTAAAAAAAATCAAGATCTGATTCTTGACTAAAGTCTAATTAACCAAGAGCATTTCTGGGCATCAGCCAGTGGACACCTAATCATAATTCACAGCCCTCCTCCCACCGCCCAGCCAAAACAAATAAACAAACTCCAGCTCAGCTCCACGCAGCCTGCCCACCCCACAAGCTCCTGCTTAATTAATGCCTGGAGCCCAGGCAGGCCTCCGAGAGACTGAGTCACGCACTGCTCCTGATTGGTCAGATAATCCTCCCACGTCACCCTGCCTCTCGCTGCCCTGATTCCAGGAGGTGGCCAAGAGATCCTGCTACTGACTGCGATCACCAGATGGCTTCGAGTGTGCAAGCTAGCATTTCTGTGATTTCTCAGCGGATCAAATGACCTGACCGTAAGGAACCGACAGGAAGGGGTGGGGACGACAGGGACGTGGGAGGGGAAGCGCACTCTTCCCACGGCCCAGTTCGGCTTGGTGGGGCGTCTCCCCAGAAGGAAAAAAAAACAAGCAGTCAGCAGCAGCCTGGCTGTGGCCCCAGCGCCGCTTCCCACACCGCCCACACGGCGTCTCGGTTTCTGCAGAGCACAGAGCCAGGGAAAAAGTCACCGAGATAAAGACAGTCTTGGGGAAGACAACCTTCAGAGGAAACTGCGTGTTCCTCTGCCCGCCTCATCTGCTACACACCAGCCCACTGAACTTAAGGACACTTGGCAGGTGCAGTGATTTGGCACCTGTTGTCCCGAATAAGTAGAATGTGTGCTCTGAAATATGCAGCCCTGGATGCAGGTGTGACACCAGGCAAACACAGACCACATTCCAGCATCGCTGGGTACATAACAGGACAGAGAAGTAAGTGGGTCACCAAGGAGCAGCACTGGGCGGGCACGCTGCCAATCAAAAGCTGGGGTTACCACTCAGGGTTTCTCCACTAAAATCTAAAGCCGGCATCTGTGAATACACGCGCAGAGCTCACTGCACGCAGGGCATGCTGGGAAGTCCTGCATGGGGGGAGAGCTACCTGTGCTCCAAGGCTCCACACTGCCTTGATATTTCTAATCTGGGTAGCTTCGGTCACCACAGTAATGTCAGGCCAGGTGGCTTCTGCTCATTTATACCTCTACTTCTGGCTTTTTTTTTTTTTTTTTTTTTTTGCTGGTTTACTGAAAATAAGTCTGTTGGACTTTTCTGCCTGGGCTGGCTTCAAATAGTGATCCTCAGATCTCAGCCTCTTGAGTAGTTAGGGAGTTACAAGAGTAAACCCACAGCACCTGACTAGCTTCTAAGTAGTTAAACTGATTGGAAATGGCAGTTAGCAAGTCACTACAGATGGAATTTCCAGGAAGGACCTAGGAGAAAGAGGGTTAAGATGACAAGCTGTCACATAAGAACGTTTCACAGAGCAGCTCATTGTTTCCTGAGGATGGCAGAGTGGAGGAAGGGAGTAAAACACCACCCCTACCCCCCAAAAAGAATGCAAACATAATTGAAGTGTCAGGATAAATGGTAGCTAAGCAGACACAAGTGCTGGAAACCTGTTTCACATGGTGCAAGTTTCACTACCAAACCAAGGCTTTCTTGAGCTGCCAAGAATCCTCCCTACCAAATCAGAAGCACCTTCTGGCAGGCCCATGGGCTCTGCTATAATAAATGCATGCTGCGGGTACCGGTGGGTTCTCAAGCTCTGCGTGAGTCAATGTGCTTTATTTTACCTCTGAACGGACCTACTGCCCACTCTCCACAGGCGCACACTGTGAAATGCTATTTAGAAAAGAAGACATTTCACAGAGAAATTATCCCCATGATTGTACCCACCACAGCAGCTGCAAAACAACATTTCCAACCACCAGCTATTGATTTTCTATCAGCTAATTAAAGGTATTACCCACAAACTTCCAACCAAGACAGTTTTCTTGTTATTTCCAATACTGATCACGATACAACTTCTCAAAGCCTCCTCATTCTCTATAAAGGAATATAATTAGTTATCTCTTTGGAATATGTATGTTGTGTGTGTGTATATATATGTAACTTTAATAACCACAGTTTTTCATCAAACTGCATAGAAGAACACCCCTGAAGTTGAATGACTCACAGGCAGATGTGCAGTTGTCTTGAGTTTCGCTATGGGATCTAAGGTTAGGAATATCTAGTTCACTCCGGCCAGCCTGGGATCTGCCAGGCCTGAGTCTCTTACCCTGATTTAAGGTAAGAGTGCTTCCTGACTTCATTCTCTATTTAGGCCAGGCAGTATTGCCTTGGGCTTTAATCTCCAGCCTTCATTTCATTGCAATTCCAAGCACCTGGGTACCACATTTTAACTCTCTTCTCTCCTGCCTCCGCCCTTCCATTCACACTGGAAACCTGGTAGTTGTGAAACAAACCAAACCTGTCTCTGCTTAACGCAACCGGCCGACCCAACGTGGCAACACCTTATTTTAATGGCACCCTGGGCCGATGCTTCACGAGAATGGAATTCCTATAAATGCAAGCAATATGTTCAGCCCAAACAAATTAAAAAATTACTCTCCCAATGAATTCCAAATATTATGCTTAGACAAAACAACAAACTGTTATTAAACTCATAAACCTGCATCCCACAAGCACACACAAGATGTCTCAGGTTCAAGTTACCAGCATGGTTACACCCCTCTTTCTAAAATGCTCAGCAAGCATCAGTAATCCCTGAGAACCAAATTCACATACTTTTTTCTACTGAGACAAGACAGAGGGAAAGATGGGGTGTTTCATGTCTTCGCAAACCTTGTACACACTCAAGCAGGGTTCCAAACTCTGCATTGACCCTCTTTCCTGTGTAACATGAACACTTTCCAGACATAAAACCTTTGGCTCTCAGGACAACCGTTCAGAATGCCTCAGAGTGCCTGTGCAGGGCAGAAGACTCTAGCTAACAGTGTATGCTTCAAGAGTATTTGATGGGGAACAGAATGCTGTGATGTCTGTCCTGCCTCTGACTAACCCTTTCCTTCTGGCCAAAGCCCCACAAGGAGAGGTGAGCGTGGAAAGGAATGGGCCAGGAAGCTTTCAGAGTGCACGGCAGCTGCTTCTCTCACACCGGAGACAGAATCATGCCACCAAAGATGCAGTTCCATCGCTCCGTAACAATCTGACCCATGCTGAGATCCAGAGCCGCCTTCTGAAGATCTGCCCAGGTCCATGACCACACTGTGGGAGAAAGGCCCAGACCTTGGAGCGTCACGAGCTAGGCTATGTACAACGTAGCAGAAGAAAACCCAGCACTCAGCTAATTCTTCTCAGACATCCTTATTCCAGGAGCCCAGCACACATCTGACTGTAACTGTTGGTACTACGGGTACTGTGTGGTATGTGTGTGCATGCAGTACTGGGACTTGAACTCAAGGCCTAGGTGCTGTCCTTTGGCTTTTTTGTTCAAGGCTGGTACTGTACCACTTGATCCACAGTTCCACTTCTGGCTTCTTGCTGGTTAATAGGAGATAAGAGTCTCACAGACTTTTCTGCCAGGGCTGGTTTCAAACCACAATCCTTAGATCTCAGTCTCCTTGAGTAGTTAGGATTATAAGTGCAGGCCATTGTGAACTGGCTACTGCTGGTATTTTTCAAATAAAACCTGTAAATGGTAGCCACAATATAATCTTCCTTCTAAGGTAAAGACTTTGATGTCTCTACTAGAAAAAAAATACATTGGCTAGGTATTTTGTATCCCTGGGGTTCGTAATATTCTTTAAAAGCTGGTTGAATATTCATGACGATTGTATCTATGCAGAGACAACGAAGAAATCGTGAGCTGTGCTTTGAACCACTTCTATCTTGCTCTGCCACAGCACCTCTCTGCCTGTGACCAGAGCTGCTCCTGCCGGAGGCCGGCACTGGCACTGCCCAGCACCACAGACGCAGCTGGCTGGAGACGGCGCCCAGGTGCAGAGGGCTCCAATGAGGCTGCGTTTTGATTTGTAGCTCCGACTCCTCTGTAGCTAGCATTGCTCATCCAGTGCAAGCTGATTCCCAGGCAGCCAGAGCACTCTTCTGCCGTGGGGGATCCTCCTAGCAAGTCCACAAAGATTCTCTGTTCGTCAGAACTCCTATGCTTTCATCAAGAACAGTTCCTCTCCATATCCTAGAGTCTGGCCTCCTCAAAGGCCTCATCTCACCAGCAAGCTGCAAACGTATCACCATGAGAGGGCCAGGGGCTGTTGTACAGGCTCTGAGCAGACTGAGAACACAGGCGAGGCACCGAGTCCAGCCCAGCCTCTGGGAACTCGGCTCTCTCCCGTACTGCTCTATTTACTTTAGATCTTCAGGCTCCAAGACTTCCTACCACCAACCAATCTCATGCTGTTGTAAACTCAAGGTTTACAAAACCCAAGCAAGAAACCAGCTTCTAGGCCAAGCCCTGCAGCCCATTGACAATGACTCACTGGGGCTGGGAAATACTGAAGCAACTGCACAGCAGAGCCCTGACCTATCAATTATTTATGTCTCCAAAGTTCATCTGTAAAGTGCTATTCACATTTTTTGGGGGGGGGCTTAGAAATGTTCCACTTAGGTAGGGTCTCAGGTTACCCCACAAAAGCCCGTATAACCCACAGTCTACCCGATCAACTACAACAGCAGTGTTAGTGAGAACCACAGGCCTGGGGTGAGGAGTCTGCCACCAGCACAGGCTGCTCCCTGCTGTAGTAACAGCAGCAGCAAGCCTGGCTGGCTGCGGGCCTGCTTCCTACAGTGGGGAAGGCAGCCATTGGCTCCTTCCTTACCTCCTGTCCTCTCCTCAAGTCTTGCCCTACAAGCTCTCTGCCCAGCACCATGCCAGAGCTCCATCCCCCCCTCCCCCCCCTCCGGGTACTGGGGCTTTAACTCAGGGCTGGGCACTGTCCCTTAACTTTCCCACTTAAGGCGGCACTCTAGCACTTGAGCCACGGTTTCACTTCTGGCTTTTTTGCTGGTTAGTTGTAGATATGAGTCTCTCACGACTTTCCTGCCAGACTAGCTTCTAACCACGATCCTTGGATCTCAGCCTCCTGCATAGCTAAGACTAATAACTTGAGCCACCAGCGCCCAGCCAGAGCTCCATCTTTTACTGTTTCCAAGACAGCGGCGGCCTTCGCCCTGTGCCTCTTACCTTCAGCAGCCGATCTCAGCTGAGCATCAGGAGGAAAGAAACCTGAGTTATTTCCCAGAGATATGGCAATGTCTGAACCGTAACCTGTCCAGGACTTGTCAGTCTTTAGAAGGTGATGAGGAGAGAGGATAATTAAAATGAAGACAATCAGATCAAAATGCCCGCCCTCCCCCACAACTGTTCTAAGACATGCTGCTTTTCAAGGCAGCTCCTTCCTCCCCCACTACTTTGACAGCGAGTCCGTGTGCGTTTCCATGGCGGCGGCAGGCACATGCTTGCACAGATGAGCGGAGCGTGCACAGGCACGGTATGAGGTGAGCCCTGGCTGGGACAGTGGTTCCCCAAGTGAACACGAGCCAAACACTCATGATTCACCCTCATTCATCCTCCAAGCACAGCACCTCAAAGACAGAGGCAGAAACCGTAAGTAAGACTCAGAGGTTGACCCTGGGTCAGAATTCTGGTTTTACTCATTCTGGCAGGGTTAATAGTGTATATGAGATATCATTAAAAAAGGGAAGGAAGCTGGGTGCTGGCAGCCCATGCCTGACATCCTAGCTACCAAGGAGGCTGTGACTGGGAGGATCCTCTGTTGAAGGACAGCCTGTGCAGAAGAGTCTTCAGGATTCCAGCTCAACAGGAGAAGTCAGGCATAATGGTGTGCACCTGCTATCCCCGCCATGGCAGAGTTAAAAAAAATAGGAGGCCTGCAGTCCAGGTGGGACCTTATTTCAAGATAACCAGTATTAAAAAAAAAAAAAGCTGGAGGGTAGTTTCATGATAAAGTATATGCCTAGTAAGACCTTGAGTTCAAAATACCAATACTATTCCAAAAAAATGGGGATGGGAGAAAGGGACATCACATAACTTCCCAAAACCTTATGTCTTTGGAAAGAACTGAATCAAGAATCAATACTCCCTGGCTACAGTATAACTTAGAGGTAGAGCAGCTGCCTAGCATGGAGACCTGTTTGTTTATTTTACCCAGAATCACCCCTCCACACACACCCAACCAACAAATCATAATGAGAACAAGAGCGAGTATTTCACGCCTGTCATCCCGGCCAGTCAGAAGGCTGAGACCCAGAGGATGCAGGTTCAAAGCCAGTCTGGCAGAAAAGTCCCTAAGACTTCATCTGCAAAAGAATTTGCAAAAAACTGGGCTAACAGTAGACCAGTAGGTCCAAAAATGCGGTACATATACACAATGGAATTTTGCTCATCCATTAGAAAGAATAAGATCATGTCAATTACAGGGAACTGGATGGACCTAGAACAAATCATGTTAGGTGAGGTAAGCCAAGCTCAGAGACACACGACACATGTATTCTGTTATATGCAGAAGCTAGATCTAAAATATAATTGGACAGGAGGCCTCTAGGCATTCACTCACAAATAGACCAAAGGAACATTCCAGCAGCGGAGGAGCCCAAAGCTGTAACTCCCCTGAACGTGTAAAATATTATTTATTGAAACAAATTCCAGGAAATGGAAACATGGGTTATTTATGTTGTTGGTGGCAGTGGTGTTTTTTCTTTTTCTGTTTTTTTTGGGGGTTGGAGGGGAAGGGAGTGAAGAAAGGGAGGAGGATAAACAAATCCGGGCGTGGTCCTCAGTAGACACTATGAGGAAAATGAACTACGCAACTTGTGGGCAGGAATGGGAGGAGAAACAGAGAAAATGAAGGAAGGGTGACACTTCCCAAGAAGAAAGGCACTCAGGGCTGGGAATGTGGCTTAGCAATGGAGTGCTTGCCCAGCATGAATGAGGCCTGGGTTCGAGTTCCTTGATATTACAGAAACTAAAAATAAATAACTTTTTAAAAAAAAGATATGCACTCATTATTTGAACTGTGAAATGGTAACCCCTTTGTATGACACCTTAATAATAACAATAATTTTTTTTTTGGTCGGTCGTGGGGCTTGAACTCTGGGCCTGGGCGCCGTCCCTCAGCTCTTCAGCTCAAGGTGAGCGCTCTACCGCTTGACCCACAGCACCACTTGCGGTTTTCTAGTGGTTTATTGGAGATAAGAGTCTCACAGACTTTCCTGCCCGGGCTGGCTTTGAACCTCAATCCTCAGATCTCAGCCTCCTGAGTAGCTAGGATTACAGGCGTGAGCCACCGGCATCCAGCTTAACAATAAAATTATAGTTAAAAAAAAACTGGGCTAGAGGCATGGCCCAAGTAGTAGAGCATTAGATGAGCCAACAAATAAAACCCAGGTACCAGCAAAAAAAAAAAAGAAAAGAACAAGAACAAGATGGGCATTTAACGACGCAGACATTCATTCCCTTTTCAGGAAAAAGTCGTTCCCCCAACTATATAAAGATTCTGCACACACATCCACTTATCATGGCTACACCTTGAGGCATTAATTAAGTATAAAAAGAAAAACATCAACTAAGCCAGGGAAAGCAAAAGTGGTAGACAGTAACTCCAATACTGGAGTGACCTTGATGCTGTGCCTGATTATCAGCTTCAAAAGGGAGCTCCCTCAGCAAGGACCAGCGTACCACCCTGCTGGGCCGGCAAGAGCGGACCAGCGCACCACCCTGCTGGGCCGGCAAGAGCGAAGGGACTGGAGCAAAGGAGCCCACGCTGCCATTGGTTAGCAGGACTCACAGGCCGGGAGACCCGCCTCCTGGGGCGGCACTTCTTGGTAGGAGTAAGCCGAGTAAACAAGCCATGGTCCCTACCTGTCACCTCAGCTTTCATTCCTCCCACCCCACAGAGTGACACATCAAGCAAACAAAGCACCTGGCCCGGTGACAGCCCTCCCAGCACGGAGCTCCAGCGCTCTCACAAGTGCTTATTAATCGTGGCCACACCCAACAGAGAGAAAAGCTGGCCGCTCAGCCTGTTCATTTTCTTATTTTCTTTCTTTCTTTCTTCTTTCTTTCCTCCCTCCCTCCCTCCTTCCTTCTTTTTGTGCTGGCCCTGGGGCTTGAACTCAGGACCTGGCTGCTATCCCTGAGCTTTACTACTCAAGGCTAGCAGCACTCTACCACTTTGAGCCACAGCTCCACTTGTGGCTTTTCGGTGGTTTAAGGGGATAAAGAATTTCACGGACTTACCTGCCCTAGCTGGCTTCAAACCTCCATCCTTAGATCTCAGCCTTGTGAATAGACAGGATTACAGGCATGAGCTACCAATGTCTGGCAGCCTTTTGATTTTCTAGGGCTGCAAGGGGTCAAAAACGGAGCCAGGGAATCAAGGGGCTGACCAAAGTCACAAATAGGGACAGAAAAGTGAACTCAGAACCTAATACGTTCTTCTTCCAGCTACACAATTTCCTATGAGTCGTTGGTGGTTAATAAGTACCCAGAGTGCGCAGCCCCTCTTCATAGTCATGCTCTGAGTCTTGTCACAACATAATTTCAAAATAACTGACAGCAACTTTAAGAATTGGCAAGCTGCTGGGCACCGGTGGCTCACACCTGTAATCCTAGCTACTCAGGAGGCTGAGATCTGAGGATCATGGTTCAAAGCCAGCCGGGGCAGGAAAGTCCATGAGACTCCTATCCCCAATAAACCACTTGAAAACTGGAAGTGGCGCTGTAGCTCAAGTGATAGAGTGCTTGCCTTGAGCTGAAGAGCTGAGGGACAGCGCCCCGGCCCAGAGTTCAAGTCCCACGACTGACAAAAAAAAAAGGGGGGGGGAATGGCAAGCTTACTTGTCTCCCTCATAGCCCCGCCTGCAGTGAACGAGTATTGAATCGAGCTCAATCTCTGGGAGCAGCAGCGGTCTGCCAGTTGTTCACAAGTGGGTGAGTAGGAAAAACTCCATGTATTGAATGCCCTAAGCTCCTTGCAACTAGTTGCTCCTACAGCTAGACACCCTCTTCCTCAGAGACAACTACCACAGCAAGACAGGAAAGCAATTAGGATACAAAATTAATTAATATGTCTCTCAAGACCCCTGGCTTTTGACATTTAAAAGCAATCTTGGGGTGGAGACCCTGGTGGCTCAAGCCTCTAATCCTAGCTTCAGGAGGCTGAGAACTGAAGATCTAGGTTTGAAGCCAGCCTGGGCCAGAAAGTCTGTGAGACTCTTACCTCCAATTACCCACCAAAAAGTCAGAAGTGGACCTGTGGCTCAAGTGAATAGCACAGTAGTCTTGAACACAAAAGCTCAGGGACAGCACCCAAGCCCTGAGTTAAAGCCCCAGGACTGGCACACAAAGAGCAATCTTAGGCCAACATACATTAAAACCTTTATGGAACAGCTTATCCCATAAATTACTGAAATTCTTGAATAAATAGAAGAAAGAATTGAAAGGCTAAAAAAGAGCAGAAAGATGATCAGAATTTCTAGCAGGTCCTTGAGAGAACAGTATTTAACCAAAACCAGGGATTAATCTTATTTTAACAAGTGTCTAAAAATAACATGTTTAGGCTAGGTGCAGTTACCCAGGAGGCAGAGATAAGAGGATTGCAGTTTGAGGCTAGCCTGGGCAGAAAGATAGCAAGATCTCATCTTAACAAACAAGTCAGACGTGGTAGTGCAAACCTGTGTTCCCAGCTATACAGGAGATGAAGATAAGAGCACTGCAGTCTGAGACTGGTCCTAGAAAAAAGCTTATAGACACTATCTGAAAAACAGCTGAAGCAAAACAGGCCAGGGGGGAAGGGCATAGCTCAAGTGGTAAAACACCTGTATAGCAAATACAAGGCCCTGAGTTCAAACTCCAGTACCATCAAATAAACTAACATGCTTCTACCGTATTTCTTGCTACACAGAGAAATACTAGAACTCTAATAATTTAGCAGAGGATTGTTCTAAAAGAGGAAGAACGCAGTGGGAAGGGTAGAAATGACTTAAGAAGTCCTCATTTCTCTTCAAGGATACCAAAAATTCCCATTAGGGTGACCCAAACAAGGGCTGGAAGCATGGAGGAAAGCATATGTCTAGCAAGCATGAAAACCTGAGTTCAAATCCCAGCCCAGTACTCTAAAAGGAAAAGAATTATCCTAATAAGCTATACCTATAATCCCAGCACATATGTTAACCCTAGCAACTGGGAGGCTGAGGTGAGAGGATTGTGAGCTCAAGGCCAGCCCAGGCAAGCCCTTTTCTCACAAGCTGGGCAGCAGTGGCTCACATCTGTAATCCTTAAAAGAATCATACCCGTCATTTCAGGAAGCTGGGATCTGAGAATGGAAGTCTGAAGCCAGCTCAGGAAGACAAACCCAAGAGACTCGAAACCAGCAAAAAGATAAGGTAGAGGTATGACTCAAGTGATAGTGCATTACTGGCTGTGAGCAAAACAAACAAAAATGACAAACAAAAAATAAATAAGAACTTAAAACCCAGAGGTCAAGCCCCAGTACCAGCACAACAACCAAAAAGGAAGGTAAGAGGAAGGAAGGGATGGATTATCCCACAGATATGTGAATCAGAGGCAATTTTCAATTATAAAAGCTCAAGACAGAAGAATCTTAACAGTGGGTCATATTTACATGGCAACCCAATGAGAGGTAATTGTATCACTCATGGCTTGTATTTCCAAGCCCTTCTCCATGGAACTCTGTCAGCTTGAGGAGCACTGACCCTCAAGGCCCCCAGAGCAGGGTCTGGGCACAGGAAGTAAGGGAACAGACTGAGGGCTGGACTTGGGGCAGAAAGGAGCAGCGGCTGCACATGTGCACACTGCTTGGAGGAGGTCAAATAAACGCCTTCTTTTTTTTTGAGGAAAGATCAAAAGGAAGATCGTTTCATAATATCTACGAATAAAGCTGCAACAGATCAGCCGAAAGACCATTGAACCCCTCTCATTTCTCAAACGAACCCCCAGACCTTATGACATACCTTTGCTTCATCGTTAATGTCCCAGGTGAAGGAAATGGCATTGTAAGCAATCTCCTCGATATTACTGATGGTATTGAAGCTTTCTTTATAGTCAGCTGTGTGAAGTAATGAGCAAGAGAAATAGTCATCATTCTTCAACATGAGATCACAGGAGCTCAAGCATCAAGCTTTCTACATTATCACCTCTAGATAATCTACATTAATATTTCATTGGGTTGAGAGAGGAAAAAAAACGAAGAACGTTGGGTGTGATGGAGCATGTCTGGAAGGCTAAGGCTGGAGAACACGAGCTGGAGGCCAGTCTGTAGGCCACCTTGGGCTACAGAGTGAGCCCTTGTCAAAAAGAAAAGAAAAAAGATGAACGAAAGACCCAGAGACAATAGAGACAATCTTAGATATATGTGATCCAGTTTTATTATGTAAAAATTAGGAAATGTAGATCTATAACGTTTGAGTAATGATCTCAAGGTCACAAAATTAGGCAAGGATTAGAATCCAGTTCTTCAAGTCTTCTGAAAAGACATGAAGGAAAAGGGAAAGCAATGCTAGGATCAATGGCCACTAGTGAAGGAGACAACGGCTTTGTGTGGACATGGTACCCAGGCAAGACCAGCTTTAGGAAGCGTGGATGTGCTCTGTGCTGCTGCCCACTGGTTATTTACACAAGATGAGCAGGCAGCACGGCTGGACGTGGACTGAGGAAAGACAGGCACTGCAGGGCAGTGGAATTTCCTTTTACTTATTTGGGTTTTTCTCCTCCTTATCACTATCTCCAAATGATGATCAGCCATCTCCTAATGAAGACATTGCCCCCCAAAAATGCACACGCCAGGCTGAGAGTAGAGCTCAGAGGCAGAGTGTTCGCCTGCAGGTGCGAAGTGCTGGGTTCCACCATTAACACCCCAAAGAGGGAAAAACAAAACAAGCAAAAAACAAATGCACAGAAACGGAGGGACAAGGGGTGAGCAAATGCAGCAGCGGCACTCACTAGACAGTATGTGGAAAATGAACTAGACAACTTGGGGGGGGAGACGGGAGGGAAAAATTGGGAGAGAGTGAGGGAAGGGAAAACATTGTCCAAAAAGAAATGTACTCTTTACCTGATTTATAAACTGTAACCCCTCTGTATATCACCTTAATGATAACAATTTTTTTCAAAAAAAAAAAAAACACAATGCAGATTGAAAGCAGGTGCTTCTTTGCTGAGTTCTGGGGGACTCACGCCTGTAGTCCTGGCTTCCCAGGAGGCTGAAATCTGAGGATCTCAGTTCAAAGCCAGCCTGGGCAGGAAAGTTGGTGAGACTCTTTACCTCAAGTAACCACTAAAAGGCCGAAGTGGCTCAAAAGGTAGAGTACCAACCCTGAGCAAAAAACAGCACCCAGGCCCTGAGTTCAAGCCATCACGCAGGGGCGCACTTGTGAACGTGCGTGCGCGCGCACACACGCACACACACACATCCCAAAAACCCAACCAAACGAGGTGCTCCTATGCTGGCTGGCTAAGGCTCCAGCCCTGGTGCCACATGGAAAGCTAGTGCTGGGGCAAGGCCTCGGGGAGGAAGCAAGGGCACAGCACGGATTCCAGGAGGCCCAGGGCAGTTTCTGGAAGAGATCAGTGGCTGGCATAAAAATTCAACTGCTTTCGGCAGGAAGCTGACCGCTGCCAAAAATAACTGGACTGCAAAGGCTGGGGCGCGGGCTCCTCTGAGGCTGAGAGTGGGTGCGGGCACGGGCGCCTTACCTATGTCAATGCACCTTTGTTTAGCCGTGTGCTGGCGAGAGTGCCAGTACTTCCAGTGCCGTAGCTGATCCTCTCTGCTCTTGTCTTCCGCAAAAACCACCATGATCACGCTCTGCCAACGAGAAGCACCGCTGCGTTCAGATCTTACACTTGAAGGTTTTCGATTGGAGCTGCTTCAGGCCTGGAGAGGTTAGGACCTGGAGACAGCAGCAGCGGGACCTGGAGAACAGGAGATGGGGCAGAACTTACTCGAACTTTGCTGATGGGGTGGTGGATCCCTTCGTTGCTGCTCACCTCCTTCAAGGTGACGGGGTAGAACTGGCCTTTGTTGAGGTACGTCATCGTGCTGTCTCCCGGCTTCTGCCGCAGCGACTTGGATGCTTCTAAGGTATACTCAAAATTGTTCCTGCAGGACAAAATGCCACACAGCTCTAATCCAGTCTTTTGGAAGCTTCTGGTATTTTAGTACAGTGAAGAAGAAATGCTTCAGTGTGGGATGTACTGAGAGAACAGACCAGCAGCAAGCACAGAACTGACCATACCATAGAATGAGAACCCGCTACCTTTTTATAGGTTAAATAGAATCTTAGAACACCAGCACCAGCAATTCTCCAATCCCTCAGATGGGGTATAATGGAACGCTGACAAGAAATCTTAGGATGTGACATTACAATGAGATGTTGGGAGACTCGGGCTGTCTGGAAATGAAGAGGGCAGGATCTCCTAAGACACACTGCCAAGCTGCTCCTCATTGACAAAGGTTGCAGGAGGAGGCAGGAAGCCACGCACTAAGTCCAATTTGGCATGCGCATTACTCTTTTGCCCTTTCTGCTTGAGATTTCAACACCTCTAACGTTCCTATTACCTGACATCCTCACTCGCACATGTCCCTGAAGAACCTCCCAGGCAAGAAGTCAGCAAACGACACTGATCTTTTTTTTTTTTTTCCTCCAGTCCTGAGGCTTAAATTCAGGGCTCGGGCACTGTCCCTGAGCTTCTTCTACCACTTGAGCCATAGGGCCACTTCCAGACTTTTCTGTTTATATGGTACTGAGGAATCAAACCCTAGGCTTCATGCATGCTAGGCAAGCACTCTACCACTAAGCTACATTCCAAACCCAACATTGATCTTTATAAATAAAGTTTTATTAGAATACAGCCATACCATCTACTTATGCATTACTCGTGGCTTCTACTGCATTATGACAGCACAGATGGGTAATCACAGAGTTGATGAAAGGCCATAAAGACCACAAAACCTAAACTATGTACTAGAGAACCTGTCATGTGAAAAGGTTGCCAAGCCCACCCCAGACTCTAGGTTGTGACCTATGCAGCCTGGGGCAGATATGTAGAGGAAATCCTAAACCTCACAATCCTTTTTTTTGGTTGGTCATGGGGTTTGAACTCTGAGCTTGGGCGCTGTCCCTCAGCTCTTTAGCTCAAGGTGAGCACTCTACCACTTGAGCCACAGCACCTCTTCCAGTCTTCAGTGGTTAATTGGAGATAAGAGTCTCACAGTCTCTCCTGCCTGGGCTGGCTTTGAACCTCAATCCTCAGATCTCAGCCTCTTGAGTAGCTAGGATTACAGGTGCAAGGCTCACAACACTTTTTAAAAATTATAATATAGAACAAGTTTTAAAAAACACATCTAAAATGAGATTCTCAATTAAAAACAGACACACAATAAAAAAACTCCGAAGGTCTTTGTAAGTATTCCTAAAGAATTTGGAAAATACACTCCCTCCCAGAATGGGCTGCAGTCTTATGAAGCTAATGAGCTGTCAGGGCTATTTATTTTAACACTAACAGGGCCAATTTTTAAAAGCCACTTAAGGCCGGCACTAGTGACTCAGGCCTGTAATCTTAGTTGCTCAGGAGTCTGAGATCTGAGGATCATAGTCAAAGCCAACCCGGGCAGACAAAGCTGAGACTCACATCTCCATTTAACCAGCAGAAAACTAGAAGATGAGTTCAAGTAGTAGAGATGTCAGCTGTGAGTAACAAAACTGAATGAGTGTATAAGGCCCCGAGTTCAAGCCAAAGTTCAGCACCAAATATAAAAATGCCACCTTCACCCTAGCAGTGAGCCACTGTTGGGACTGACAGTGTATTCTTTCCCTAATGAACCTTCCCGTTGCTCTCACTACATCTGGATCTCGCTTCAGCTCTTCTTCTGCAGGACCCAAGTGGGCAGAGGTGGCTCACTTGATGTTTCTCCTGCATTCTCACCTAATGCTATGCTTTGAAGCAGAGGGGGCCCCTTTGATCTAGTGGAGTCTGCAGCTCTCCTTACGTGTTCTGTCCCACTGTATCCCAGAAAGAAGCCAAGGAAGGGAAAGCACCAACACCAGGAGCTGAGGAAGCTGGGAACCATCAGAGTCCAAAATCAAGTGCGCTACAGCAAGTGTCTTCTCCCCAAGACCAGGCCAAAGTCAGAGGCAGAGGAAGGAGAAGCCCGCCAAAGCCACCTCGGATTCGATAGTGTCGGGTGCAATAGGGGAAGAGCTCATAAGTGCTGAAAACTGAAAAGTCAAAAGACAACGATTACCCAGAAACACTGTCAAACACATAGTCCTCTGAGTTCATGCCCGGCATCCGCAGACTGAGGTCCGAGGGGAAGAAAACCTGAAATATTAATGTAATAAGCCACAACCATTTAACCATCATCAGTTACCAGCAGCTGAGGTCTTCAAAGCACATGATATGTGGCTTCCGGCACATGTTATCATTCCGATGTTTGTTTCAAAATAAAAATTCTAATGGAGCCCGGCACCGGTGGCTCACGCCTGAAATCCTAGCTACTCAGGAGGCTGAGATCCGAGGATCACCGTTCAAAGCCAGCCCGGGCAGGAAAATCTGTGAGACTCTTATCTCCAATAAACCACTAGAAAACCAGAAGTGGCGCTGTGGCTCAAGTGGTAGAGCGCTCGCCTTTAGCTGAAGAGCTCAGGGACAGTGCCCAAGCCCAGAGTTCAAGCCCCAAGACAGACCAAAAAAAAAACAACTTCTAATGGCTGGGCACTGGTGGCTCACAGCAATAATCCTAGCTATGTAGGAGACAGATCTGAGGATCATGGTTCAAAGTTAGCCCAGGCAGGAAAGTCCAACTCTTATCGCCAATTAACCACCAGAAAACCGGAAATGGAGCTGTGGCTCAAAGTGGTAGTGCTAGCTTTGAACAAAAAAGCTCAGAGACAGCGCCCAGCCCTAGAGTTCAAGCCCCATGATCAACCAAAAAAAAATTTTTAATTAAAAAATGAAAATTCTGGGCTGGGAAGGTGGCTCAGTGGTAGAGCGCTTGCCTTGCATGCATGAGGCCCTGGGTTCGATTCCTCAGCACCACATAAGCAAAAAGAAAAAAGCCGGAAGTGGCGCTGTGGCTCAAGTGGTAGAGCGCTAGCCTTGAGCTGAAGAGCTGAGGGACAGCGCCCAGGCCCAGAGTTCAGGCCCCACGACTGGACCCCAAAACAAAACAAAACAAAACAAAAACACGAAAAAATGAAAATTCTAAATCAGAAGTTTACATTTTTAAAATTATCAAAAAGGAAAACATCCACTTCTATATATCATTTTGGTAAATTAAACTCTCCCTGTAGCCAGGCATGGTGGCACATGCCTGAATCCCCAGCTCTCAGGAGATTGAAGCAGGAATAGATCAAGTGTAAGGCCAGCCTGGGCTATATAGATAGATTCTGTTTCTAAACAAACAAACAAGATGATCCATGTATACACCCACAAAATGCCTGTGATCCACTGTCTCCTTTCCTACTCCCACACAGCCCAAGTGTTCAGACTCTAGAATCCGCAACCCCAACAGCATGAGGTCTGGTAGCTGAGTTCGGGCCGAGTCTCAATGGGTCTGCTACTGGAGTAGCTACCTCCACCTCAGAGGCTGTTTCCCCCACCAGGGCTCTAAGATTGGTTTCCAATGCCCTAAATCCCGAACTTGCCCTGAGTGTGCTGTGCCTACTCATGAGCCCTCAGAACTCCTTGGAACTAATTTGTAAATTTCATGCCATGCGCTATGAAGTACTTCCCTCCCTCCCCAACTGCTCCACCAAGCAAGAAGCACCCAGCCAACACATGAGCCATGCTTCGTGTGAACACGAGCTGCCGGGAGCTTGCCTGGGTCCAAGAATACCAGCTGCAAGCAGACTGTGCGAATCTGTCTGTGGTCAATGCAAGATGAGGCCTGGGGTTCCCTCTGGCTCTCTCGCCAGCAAATCACTTCAATGAAATCATAATTGTTAACTCAGCTGCCGGGAAGATTAGCCCTGTGGCCTGGATGATAATTTCTGGATTTATAGGTTTAGCTTACAAATTATACCCATGGGCCTTTTCTCTTCAAAACAAATCTTGTATTCCTAATCCACTCGCTGCAGGCTGAGTTTCAAGCTTACATAACAAGGAAAAGGTGGAACCCAATACTTAGACAAACACAGCACAGTCTTAGGAAGATTTTTTTGTTTCCTGTACCTCCTGAACGCCCTCCTTGAAGGTCTCAGAGAAGGTGGAGTCTGGAGTCCGCCGCTGAGCATTGGGAGGCTGAGCGCCCGAGCTGAACTGGTCTGCGGTCAGATTCCGGTCGAACACCACCACGCGCTCCGTGGGCTCGGGGTGATACCCTGCGGGGGGGATTCCCACAGCAAAGCCATGTGGCTGGATTTCCGTCTTGATGGAGTGTGTAGGCATGGTTGCTATGGAGACCGTGACTGTAGTATCCGGCGCAGTCAGATGGCCCCTCTTCTCGACGCCCAGCTGGTTGCCGTGGGGAAGGACGATGTTAAAGGGCACGTTTTTCAGGACCTGCACTCTGTTTTCTCCGGCAGCAATGAGGGGCTGTTCAGTCACATTTGGGATGCTGTTTCTTTAAGAAAGAAAGAAAGAAAAAAAGGAAACTGCCTTTTCAAATCCCATGCTGATGACAGTTTTTTGAGAACTCTTTTGGGGGTGCTGGGGATCAGACCCAGGGCTCCAGAATGCCACAGAAGCTTCCACCAGAGCCACCCCTTCCCTGCCCCTGACAATTTGAGTTCCTTACTGAAGCAATGCAGTTGGAGGAGATCAACTTAACAGTCAAAAGCCCAAAAGCACAAAGTGACATCTCCTTGAAATACTGAGGACTCAAACCACACCTTTCCTTTCCATAAACCTAATACAAATGCCCATATTTTACTGTAAGCCTGAAGGCACACACGTAAACTGATGAATTGGGGCTATAGTACCGACTCTGGAGTCAGACTGCCTGGGTTCAGGTTCTGTGTCAGCCTGAAGCTACTCGTCTCTCAGGGCTCACCCTCACCTGTGAAATGGGGTAACTTGTCTGTCCTCTCAGGGAGCTGAGGGAGGAAGGCAGGGCCCATGCCAAGCGCAGGGAGTGATGCCAGCACACAGTGGCTCAACGAGAGGCTGACTTTACCCTTTTCTTTTCCTAACACTCATGCTCTTTGGTTTTCTACAGAAAGCCTAGTATTGCTGGGCGCTAGTGGCTCACGCCTGCAGTCCTAGCTACTCAGGAGGCTGAGATCTGAGGATCAAGGTTCAAAGCCAGCCTGGGCAGGAGAGTCTGAGACTTATCTCCAATTAACCACCAGAACACTGGAAGTGGTGCTGTGGCTTAAGCAGTAGAGTGCTTGCCTTGAGCTGAAGAGCTGAGGGACAGCCCTCAAGCCCAGAATTCAAGCCCCACAACAGACAAAGAAAGAAAGAAAGAGAGAGAGAGAGAGAGAGAAAGAAAGAAAGAAAGAAAGAAAGAAAGAAAGAAAGCCTACTATCACCAGGTGCTATCACCAGCAAAAAGGCTGGAAGCGGAGCTATGGTTTAGGAGGTAAAGCAAAGGGACAGCATCCAGGCCCTGAGTTTAAGTCCCAGGACTGACACCAAAAAAAAAAGGCTAATTATCATCTTGTACCAGTATAATTTTTCATGAAATTTTAGCTTAACTGTTGTGCAATATTCTATTACTTCTAATGGGTAATATTAATGTGTTTTTAAAGCCCCCTAAATCTTACAGGCTGAAAAAGCAAGGAAAGCAGCAGCTGTGAGGTTTGTATGTTTCAAGAACAATAACCTGTTCATAACATATGGTATAACCTGACAAGTGTCTTCAAAGAAGTTTTCTGCCAGGTGTGGGGGCACACACCTGTAATCCCAGCACTCAGGAGGCTGAGGTAGGAGGCACACATCTATAATCCCAGCATTCAGGAGGCTGAAATAAGAAGGCCAGACTAGGGTACATAGTGAGACAGTCTCAAAAACATTTAAAAAGTTTTCATGAGCCTGGGAATGTGGCGTAGTGGTAGAGTGCTTGCCTAGCATGCATGAAGCCCTGGGTTCGATTCCTTAGTACCACATCAACAGAAAAAGCCAGAAGTGGTGATGTGGCTCAAGTGGTAGAGTGCTAGCCTTGAGCAAAAGCAGCTCAGGGTCAGTGCAAGCCCCCAGGACTGGCAAAAACAGAACAAAACAAACAAAAAAAGTTTTCATGACTTGTAGCCATAAAGTTAAGACAATATCCTGAAAGTTGTTGGGTTGTTTTTTTTTCCGGTTCCAAAACTGGAATTTAGACTGGATACCTGACACTTTCACTCACTGGCTAGTGCTTGACCAAGTGAGCACTGCCTCCAAACCCTATTTCCTGACCTATTTAAAAAGTACCTTCGAGAGGAGTTGGAACAGCATTTATCTGCTGAGTTTTACTCAAGCAGCTATTCAAGCATCATGGCGTTTACCGTGTGTGCGCTTTCCTCGGGCTTTGCCCATGCTCGGCGAGCAGGGCAGCAGCCCCTGATCTTTCTGAGCCAGAATGACCATGGAACCCAGGCTGACTGCAACCTCCGCTGTCTCCTGCTTCTACTTCCTGAGCGCAGGGATGTTAGGCATGTGATGCCACATCCTCCTTATTAAGTGGGTCTTGAAGCAAACAGGTTATCACTAGAATCATCCTTTGGAGGGGCAGAAATTTGATTCGATCACTTTCTAGAAAAGGCAACTCTGCTTAACAAACTGAGCTCTACTCAGAACCAGAGACCAATCAGAAATGAAACCTGAACTTCCGACATTACGAGTCCATTTACCCATCTCTCCCACTAGTGTTTGTTCACTTAGACAAAGTTCCCGCTTTATTTCCAGAAAGGCCGCGTTCTTCAGAGGCGCTGTTCCCAGCGGTGTGGTCCCCATTACCTTTTGCTGTTCTCTGGCTCTGGGTGTTCAACCTCTGGCTTTGCCGTGGATGACCGTCTCTCCCTCGGGACCTAGAACATTGACACATGATAAGAATTCAGCTCTTAGCCGGGCGCTGGTGGCTCACGCCTGTAATCCTAGCTTCTCAGGAGGCTGAGATCTGAGGATTGCGGTTCAAAGCCAGCCCGGGCAGGAAAGACCGTGAGACTCCTATCTCCAATAAACCACCAGAAAACCAGAAGTGGCGCTGTAGCTTAAGTGGTAGAGCGCTCGCCTTGAGCTGAAGAGCTGAGGGACAGCGCCCAGGCCCAGAGTTCAAGCCCCACGACCGACAAAAAGAAAAAAAGAAAAAAAAAGAATTCAGCTCTTCCCAGGTGAAGAGAATTCACCCGAAGATTCCTGTGTTTCTCAGAGAATTTAACTGTTCAATTACTAGGCTCTGGTAATACTCACTGAGGCACCGATTGCTGGCAAGGAGCTGGCGGACTGTCACAGTGGTCGGTAAAAAGCAGCTGTTTTTAGTTGCCACATCAACTTAAGACATCACAAATTATCTTTGGAGAATAGGCCTTTTCTTTTATGGGGGGTGCCAGTACTGGAGTTTGAACTCAGGGCCTGGATAAAAAAGTGAGCCACAGCAGCTCACTTTGGGCTTTTTGGTAGATAATTGGAAGTAAACATCTCACAGACTCCTGCGGGGAGCTGGTTCTGAACCACATCCTCACTCAACCTCCTGAGAAGCTAGGATTTCAGGTGTTAAAAGAAAACCCTCGGGAGAGAAGAAGCTATGAAGCCACACCAAGCAATCCAACTTCCTTTCTGCCGCCCCTCCCCTCAGACCTATGGGAAATGACAAGGAAGCGCCACAGGGCACCCCCCCTTCCTTCCCGAAACTCCCCAGACACTTCGCGTGAGAAGTGTCCTTACATGCTTTGCAGTCATACGTCCATTACCCAAAGGGCAAATCTACGACTCTGATGACTCCTCATCCCTTTGTCAGGGAGGTAAAGAACAGGCAGATGTTAGTGGGTTCACTGTGACCCCAATCCAGCCAGATACAGACAATATGCGTGACAATGTGTGACAGTGGTGTGACAAAACAAACTCTGTCTTGTGTACTAACAAGGTGCTTTTAAAGCTTTATTGGTTATCTAGTAGTAGTAACTGATTCTGACAACTAAAGAATGAAAGCAAGTAATTCATCCAAAAAGAACACTTTATCACAAGAATCCTGGCAAGTCCCACTACAAAACTGTTACTGTTAATGGACAGACATGAGGAGAATCTCTATCTCCTGAGATATAAAGTACTTTCATACTTTCAAGACACTTCATTTAGAACACACACATACATGCACATGCATGCACACACACGCACACACGCACACACACACACACGAGTAGCTAATGTTTCTGGCAACAAACTTGTTGATCTTCTCTCATTCTCAAAAGTGTCCGTAAAAATCTGTCACCGGGGCTGGGAAGGTGGCTCAGTGGTTGAGCGCTTGCCTTGCATGCATGAGGCCCTGGGTTCAATTCCTCAGCAGAAAATTTTCAGCAGAAAAAGCCGGAAGTGGGGTTGAGTCTTAAGAGGTAGAACGCTAGTCTACAGCTGAAGAGCTGAGGGACAGCGCCCAGGCTCAGAGTTCAGGCCCCACAACCGACAAAAAAAAAAAATCTATCACCTCTTAATCCTCAGTTTTTACACTGATTTGAGATCAATGAAACAAGCCAGAAGAACAGATAAGACAATCATTTCCATTTCAAAGGAACTCTTCATGGCTACACTTTCCAGGCAAGGGTTTTCTAGGCCATCATTAGGTCTATGCAAATTTTCTGTTCATATTAGAAGAAAAAAAAGGCTACTGAAACCCCTCAAACACCACAAAGTGGACACATGGCCTCGTGCCAGGAAATAGCTCAAATTGAATTTTGTTCAGGGTTGGGGTTTGTTTTTTTTTTTTTTTTTTTTGCCCATCTAGTTATTTTTTCTTCCTCCTCTCTCATTTCCTTTTTTTTTTTTTTTTTTTAATGTGGTCAAAGGGCTTGATCTCAGGACCTGGGACTTATCCCTAAGTTCTTTTTTGCTCAAGATTAGCACTTTACTACTTTGAGCCATAGGATCAACTCTGGCTTTCTGGTGGTTATTGGAGATAGGAATCTCATAGACTTTCCTTCCTGGGCTGGCTGTGAACCATGATCCTCAAATCTCAGCCTCCTGAGTAGCCAGGATTATAGGTGTGAGCCACCAGCACCTGGCCATTTTCCTTTCTTTCTTCTTTCTTCTCTCTTTCTTTCTCCCCCTACCTCTCTTCTACCTTCCCTTTCTCCCTTCCTCCCCTCCTTTCCTTCCTTCTTTCAAGACTGGGTCTCACTGTATGGCCTAGACTGGTCTCAAACACTCACTATCTTCTTGACTTTGGCTTCCCCAGTGCTGAGATTACAAGCATGTGGCACCAGGCTCAGTTTTTATTTTTCAGATATTCAGGAGAGAATACAGGGTCAGAATGTAGTAAGAGGCAAACAACTGGCAAATGTAGGTAAAAATAGTCATTATTCGTTCCATTTTTAAAATTTTCTGTAATGGTAATACATGTACATAAACGGTAATAAATGTACACACACACACACACACACACACACACACACACTGTCATTAAGAAGTTCCCGTCTCTCTGAAGGCAGAGGTGATGGCATGGTGATTGCATCTACATCACGCACAGCGAGACAAAGGCCATGTGGCCCAGCTGGGCTTCTCTTCCACTGTGTTAAATTGTATTCTAAACTGAATAGCCTTCCCCAAATATCTGCTGTTGGTCAGAAGAAAGGACAGCGAGGGAAAGCAGAAGCAGGCATGCCCCAGAGCAGAGAGCAGGATGGAGAAAGAGGTCAGCCTCCAAAGTTGGGTGTGGGTGGTTCACGCCTGAAATCCTAATTACTCACGAGGCTGAGATCTAAAGGTACAGGTTAGAAGCCAGCCTAGGCAAGAGAATCTGAGACTCTAATCTCCCATTAACCCCCCTCCCAAAAAGGCAAAGCAGGGCTGTGGCTCAAGTGGTTGAGCAGTGGCCTTGAGCATAACAACTCAGGGACAGGCCCAGGCCTACCAGCATGAGCCAGGCCAGAGCTGAACCCTGAGAGGTACTTTTGCAAGACCTGAGTGTCCAGCATAGCACAGGTCATGAAGAGAAGATGACTGTGTTCTCAGGACTGCAAAGAGGATGCTGACAAAGACCAGTGCCCCTCCAGAGAATGAAAGCCACACATAGATCCATGCAGATTATAGATTATATTTAATTAAGCCTAGTTTAAGTGCCTAGATCTTATACCAGAAAGCCCTAGACAAAAATGTGGTATTTTGGATATTTTCCCCCATGATTCCTACAATCAAATAAAATCTAAGACTCTGCAATAACATTCACAGAAAATGTAATCAGCTGCCGGGCTCACACCCAGAATCCTGGCTACTCAGGAGGCTGAGATCTGAAGATCACAGTTCAAAGCCAGCCTGGACAGGAAAGCCCGTGAGACTCTTATCTTCAATTAACCACTCAAAAGCTGGAAGTAGAGCTGTGGCTCAAGTGGTAGAATGTTAGCCTTGAGCAAAGCTCAGAGACAGGTCCTAGGACCTGAGATCAAGCCCCAGGACTGGAACAAGGAAGAAAAAGACAAAGACAGAAAAAGAAGATGCAACGATCTGACTCACAGGAATAAAGGGGGCGCCATGCATGCACCGGCTCTGCCGGCCCTCACGGAGTAGGAACTACCTTTGGGCAGACACTGGCACCCGGTAAGACACATCTACCATCTTCCTTTATGGTGCCTTGTCCTTTCCAATATAGCCAGACAGCTCCTACTTCATATGTTCCCAAACAACCCTTTGATTCCATGATGGAAGATTTTCAGCTTTGAAGCACAGTAAGTCAAAGTACTCATTAAACTATTTACAGTCACTACAGAAGCAACTAGCATTACAATCTAGCAGCAAATGACTGTTTTATATGCGCTGAGCCAAGGGCATGAGAGCCGGCTGGGGTGGGGGGCGGGGGGGGGGAGTATACCTTGTAGTAGTCGTAGAGCAGGCCGAGCGCAGCCGCGCTGTCCTCGTCCCCGTTGATGCTCATCATCGCTTTGGTGGCCGCAGTGAGAGGGTTCTCCAGGAAAGACTTCCAAGCTTCATCCTCGCTAGTATAGGAGCGCCTCTGAGGATAAAGTGCTTCATTCTGAAGAACTAACACTGGCCGTTTGCTTCAGAGAGAGAGAAAGAAGAAGTCACACTTGCAACTGCAAAGGCATCGTGAGCTAATTTCCAAAGAACCAAACAAGCAATTCTTTGGTATTCCAATAAAAATAATCTATTGTTTCATCAGTGGTCCATTATGTCCAATGAAGAGTAGAAGGTCTGAATAAAAATACAGTCCAAGCCAGGGTGCTGATGGCTCATACTTGTAAACCTAGCTACTCAGGAGGCTGAGATCTGAGGATCACAGTTCAAAGCCAGCCCTGGCAAAAAGTCCATGAGACTCTTATCTTCAATTAATCATCAAAAAACTGCAATAGAGCTGTGGCTCAAGTGATAAAGTGTTAGCTCTGAGCAAAAAAGCTAAAGGACAGCTGGGCGCCGGTGGCTCACACCTGTAATCCTAGCTACTCTGGAGGCTGAGATCTGAGCATCGTGGTTCAAAGCCAGCCTGGGCAGGAAAGACTGTGAGACTCCTATCTCCAATAAACCACTAGAAAACCGGAAGTGGTGCTGTGGCTCAAGCGGTAGAGCGCTCGCCTTGAGCTGAAGAGCAGAAGGACAGTGCTCAGGCCCAGAGTTCAAGCTCCCCGACCGACAAAAAAAAAAAAGCTAAGGGACAGCACCCAAGCCCTGAATTCAAGCTGCAGGCAGGCAGGTAGGTGCATGCATGTGTGCATACACATGCACGCATGCGCCTGCGCATACACACACATGTACACACACACACACACACACACACACATAGATCAATGGGTCACCCCAAGATGCAGTCGGGTAACCTACAGCTAAGTTACATATGGGACCTACATCCAGGGTATGCTACTTAGCAAAACTCCAAAAACACCCCCAAGAAAATGCCAAACTATTCAAATATTCTACATAAAGACAAGGGCAGAGAGTAGGTTTCTTCTCTCCAAACTCACAATCAGGCTCTTCCCCAATATGCACAGGGCTCAGCACGCTCGCTGCTCAGTCATATTTCCCTCTTTCTCCCACTGATGCCTCACCTTCAAACAACTCCTTCCCGAAAACAGGGGGAGGAGCAGAAAGAGAAAGGTTTCCTTCAGTTACCCTGGGGGTAGACTAGAAAGTGAGGGTATTCTACCTTACCAGCACATTGAGCCTGGAATGTAGCCAAAGGGGGCTGTAAATCAATAAAGAGGCTTAATTTTCTAGCATGGGAGTTAACTGTTTAGCTTACTGATAAAACTCTTAAGAATCTACAATAAATGAAGCCACCAAATGAAAGCAGATTTAAAAAAAGAAAAAAAATAGGCAAAGAGATCTAGTTTTATGTATTTATTTTGCCAATCTTAGGGCTTGAACTCAGGGCCTCGACCCTGTCCCTGAACTTGTTTTGCTCAAGGCTATCACCAAAGAGATCTACTTTAAAAAAATCTTTACTTTCAGGGACCAAACTCAATAGTGTTGGGCCACCTTGCTTGGGGCTCCGGGTTCAAACCCCAGGACATAGCCATCCCCTCCTGAGCCCTCCCCCAATAAAATCTTTACTAGTTTTTCACACTGGGCAAGAACTACCTCACTCTGGCTCTGCGGTTTGCTGGGGAAAATCCAGAAAAATCAATGGTGAACTTAATGAAACTTTCTAGAAGATTTAAAGGATTAAAGCAAACATTACCAGTTCCAAAATTCTGAAATGTAAACCACCTCAACAACTTTACAGTCATTACTATTTAATAAGTCAATAAAGAGAAAAATAAAACATTGACTCTAGCAAAATGAAGCAGGTTATTGGGGGTTTGGGAGGGGGAGAAGGAAAAACATGGTTCACGTTTTGAACTGCTCTAGATTATCACTATTGTAGCAAGCAAAATTAGGGATCTATTCTCATTGCAACACCCAAATGAAATATGTAAATGGCGCAAAGGTGACCTACCTTTTCCAAAAGTGAATGTAGAAAGACTGATTATCTTTTTAAGTAATCAGCAAAGGTTAGTGTTTGGCAGTCACCCAGGCGCTTGAAAACCAGATATAGATTTAGAAAAAAGGAGAACATCTTTGAAAAGGAGAGGAAAAAAAAAAAAGAAGCCCAGCAACTTCGATTACCCTGGGCAGGAAGGTGGAGTGCTCTACTTCAGAGCCTAGGTCTTGACTCAGTCGCCTGCGAACAGATCCGGGAGCTGGCACTTGACAAAGGCCGTGTGGAGATGGTTTGCGATTTTAACACAAAACCAACGCTGAAGGATTGTTCCAAGTAGATGGCTTGTTTAGAAATGACGTTATATGTGTAAGATTCAACTTCTAACGAAATAAATATACCAAGCGGCCTTCTCGCTTTCAGAGCTCAGAGCTACAGAGGCGGTGCGGTACCTGGAACCGGGCCTGCAGAGATTTCCTGGTGCACTGCCCAGCTATTATTAATGCCTAATAACTACTTCAGAGCACTACCACAGCTTTGGTGCCCGCACTGCCAGTTTCTTCCAGCTTTCCCGTCTTCCATCCCCCACCTCCAATGTGCATAAGCATCAGAAAATAAACGTTTTCAGATGGCTTTACGTCTGTGATCACCCCGGGGGTGTTTCACCTTTCCAAAGTGTGCCTAAGGCCAACACGTTATAGCTTTGGAACTTCTGCCTTATCTTAACTGCAAGTCCCGAAGCCAACAACACGGCAGCTGCCTCTCAGGGCTGACGGCTCTCATCCCTTCTGCTTAGAACCCTAACTGGTCCCCGCTCCCGTCTGCGGGGCTGCTGGAACCCGGGGCCTTCCAAACGTGCTAGGCCAGCGGTGGCCCAGACCTCCAAACACGGAGCCTGCAAGCAATCGTGTAACTAACTTTGCATGGCTACCTTCCTTCAACCCCAACACGGGCACCCTTCCACCGATCCTCGACGAAGAGCCGTCCAACGCTCTGCCTCGGATCCATACATGACCGGCTGGGTGCCATTTCCTTTTACTATTATTATGACTTTAATGACTTTCTTTGGGAACAGGTTTAGATTTACAGAAGAGTCGCAAACAAAATACGGAACTCGTCCTCCACTCCGGCTCCCCAGTGTCTCCCACGACCACCCGACCCCTGCCTAGCCACGTTAAAAAACAAGAAAACCCCACAAACCCCCCAGGCCCGGCCTCCCCGTCCTGGGGGCCTCGCAGTCCCGGCCTCCCCGTCCTGGGGGCCTCGCAGTCCCGGCCTCCCCGTCCCGGGCCCCTGTTCCCCGGGCCTCCCCGTCCGGCCTCCCCGTCCCGGCGCCCTGCAGTTCCGTCCCCCCACCCCCACCCGTCCCGAGTCGAACGCGGCGATCAGTAATTACCATCGACGGACCCGGGCCAGGGAACACCCACGGCCGCGCGCGCTCTCTCCGGCCGGAGCGCGTCGCCCTTCGCCCGGATTCCTCCGGGAGTCCCGGCAAGTCGGCGGGCGTCGGCGGGTGACAGCGCCGAGGCTACGGACGTCCGCCCGGGAGCGC
>NW_012267236.1:21434365-21442518 GCF_000151885.1 Dipodomys ordii
CGGTCCCGGCTCGGCCCGGCCCGCTCGCCCAGTCCCGACAGCCCCGGCGCGCACCTGCCTTTGCTGTGCCTGCCTCTTCTCCGCCTCGGCCCGACGGCCCCGCCATCCCCGGGGTCCCGCGGTCTTGCGTCCGGTCACGTCTTGAGCCCCCCGGCTTTGGCCGGTTTCCCTTCGCCTCCAGCAGCGGCCCGGCTCACGTCGACCGCGCACAGCCCCGGGGGCCCGAGCCTCGGATCCCAGCGGCAGCCGGGAGGGGGTCGGAGGGGAGGCGAGGCCGCGCCGGCTGCCCCTGCGCCGCCCCTCCCCGGGGTCCCCTCCCGGGGCCCCCCACCATGTCCCCAGCTCCTCTGCGCTCCCCCCTGTCCTCTGAGGCCGCCGTCGAGGCTTCGTCACCCCCTCCCCGCCGCCCCGCCGGCGGCCCAGCGCTTAGCACCAGCTCCGTTTCCACCCCTCCCAGGGTCGGCCAGCCGCGGGCCGGGCGGGGGCCGGATGCGGGCGCAGGACAGGACCGCGGGTCCTGGGCCGCCCGCGCGGGGCACGCACGTCCCGAGGCCTGTCAAGCCGCAGACCGCCCAGCGCTGGCGGCTCAGCCTGTAATCGCAGCTGCTCAGGGGGTTGCCATCTGAGCACAGCCGTCGGAAGCCAGCCTGGACAGACCAAACGTGACACTCTTGTCTCAAACTAGCCAGCAAAAAGCCGGAGGTGGAGGCGTGGCTCAGGCCCAAACCTAGAGCGAGAAAGCTAAGCAGAACCACAGGGCCCCGAGTTTAAGCCTTGCGGGGTGGGACCGAGAGAGGAGAGAGAGAGGCCCTTGCAGGACTCTGCTCGTGGTGGAGTCCAGATTTCAAAGACTGGAAGTAGGGGAGGGCCTGCGCCCCTGGGGTACTTGGAGGCACAGCCATGGCGGGGGGGGGGGTGCAGGGCACACTGGAGTGTGTCCAGTGGACAGCTGTATAGAGCTAGAGTAATGGAGGGGACACTTGGCAACTTTTGAGGGGCCTTTTTGTTTGGGAGCCGGTTGCAATCATACAAGTGAAAGACACTGGTAGCCAGCAGTGCTGCCGAGAATGGCAGAGAGAGCGGGGAACGGAGTTTGAATCGTGGTCAGATGCTGAAGACAGAATGAATAGGTTAAGAGTCAAGAATAGCTTGGTGCAGGGCTGCCTGTGACCTCCCCTCCCCCTGCCCTAGAGGGAGGGCGGAGAGCTGCTGAGCCCTGGTTGGGGGGGAAGGCAGTAGGCTGGGGAGGGCAGGATGCTCCTGTGTGGGACGTGCTAAGCTCAAGGCTGTTCAAGGTGTGAGGCAGATGGACAGGGGCACTGGACCAGGTGAGACGTCCAGGCTGGAGCTTGACCTGTGGTGTGGTCAGTGGGAAGATGAAATTTACAACTTGAGATAAGATAGACTGAATCTCTGAGAAGAGAGGGCTGAATCTCTGAGGAGGGAGGGGGAGAGAGAGAGGGCAGTCAGATGGGGCTTGACCTGGGTCCTCGAGCCTCCAACACGGGCAGGAGGAAGGCTGAGGAGACAGGAAGGGTACATGCTGAGCTAGGAGGGAAACGGAATGTGGGACCCAGGGGAAAAAGAACAGCTGAGAGCTGCCACTATCTGAGGACTGAGCATGGAGCCATCCATGTCCTTTCCCAGAGCCAGCTGCCCCTCATCTGCTCCTAGCCCTGTCCTCCTCCTCCAGGCCCAAGACCCCGGGCAGCAACCACAGACCCTTTCTCTAGGCCCCTTCCAGTCTCCATACCCTAGTCCTGGACACAGCATGGAGCCATGCAGTTGCTTTGTCCCTGCCTTCTCCTCCCCTCCCCTCTTCTTCTCTCCCTTCCCCTCTCTTCCCTTCCCCTCTTTCTTTCAGTACCAGTACTAGAACTGGCCTAGGCACTGCCCCTTAGCTTTTTTGCATATATATAAACGTCTGTGTGTGTGCCAGACCTCGGGCATGAACTCAGGGCCTGTCCCTCCTGTCCCTGACCTTTTTGGCTCAAGGCTAAGTGCTCTACCACTTGAGCCACAGCTCCACTTCCACCTTTTTGGGGGGAAGTTCATTGAAGAGTCTCACGGACTACTTTCCTGCCTGGGCTGGTTTTGAACTGTGATCCTCAGATCTCAGTCTGCTGAGTAGCTAGGATTACATACATGAACCACTAGCACCTTGCTGACTTACTAAAAATGTAAAGCCCGGAACAAGGATTCTGGCGTGCAAGTAGACCATACCCAGGAGCCCGAAAGGGTCTAGCCCACTTTAAGCATCTACTCTACCCAAGTCTGGTCTCTCTGGGTAGGGCCTAGGGTGACTGAAATCACCTTCCTGTACTGACCATGAGAAATCCTGGTCCTTCAGCTCTACTGCCTTGAACGTGGTAGACACCGAATTACCCCAAAGAATGAAAAGATGTTAAACCATAAAGCCCTAAGCAAGAACAGAAGGGCCTGCTGTCATTAGGGAATAGATATTTTTTTTGGGGGGGGTCCGGTCATGGGCCTGAACTCTGGGCCTGAGCGCTGTCCCTCAGCTCTTCAGCTCAAGGCTAGCACTCTACCATTTGAGCCACAGCGCCACTTCCGGCTTTTTTTCTGGTTATGTGGTGCTAAGGAATCGAACTCAGGGCCTTATGCATGCAAGGCAAGCGCTCTACCACTGAGCCACCTCCCAACCCCCAGATATTATTATTATTTTTTTTTTTTTTTTTTGTCGGTTGTGGGGCTTGAACTCTGGGCCTGGGCGCTGTCCCTCAGCTCTTCAGCTCAAGGCGAGCGCTCTACCACTTGAGCTACAGCGCCACTTCCGTTTTTCTGGTGGTTTATTGGAGATAGGAGTCCCACGGTCTCTCCTGCCCGGGCTGGCTTTGAACCGCGATCCTCAGATCTCAGCCTCCTGAGTAGCTAGGATTACAGGCGTGAGCCACCAGCGCCCGGCTTAGATATTATTTTTTTAAAGGATCTTATTTGTCAATTTGAAGAGAGGATTGATTATTTTAAATAGCTCTCTAAAGTGAAAATCTATATGAGCTTTGGAAATATCTTGATACTTTTTACTTTAGAAAATAATGCATGCTCATAGTTTAAAAGAGGCAAAAGAATGGATGAAGAAAGGAAGAAGACATTGTAAAACAATACAGAAAACATACAAACATACAAACTAGCTCTTCCATCCACGATTCCGTCCCAACCCCTGAGATAACTACTAAGAACTCTTTTTGTGTACGTTTCCAGACTTCACTATGCATGAGCATCGAATTGGGGTTCCTGCTATGCACAAATCCTCCACAGCTTGCTTGTTTTCCCTTCCTCTGCTTTCCATGATTTCCATAGCAGCACCTAGAAACCCAAGCTTCATTATGTGACTGTAACCCCTTTGTACATCACTTTATAATAACAATAAAAATAATAAAAATCTGTACTTAAGGCAAATGGCTACATGTGGTTGCTTTGTGTTGATTCGATTGGTAAGCACTTATCCCTTCCTCCAGCTTTTGACAATTATTCACAATAAACAGCCTCAGAAGTTGTTTACATCCTTGATCAAGTACAACCACAGAATCATTTCCTAGACTTGTAGTTGCTGGGGAAGAAAAGCTATGCACTGCTGCAACTTTTCTAGATCCTTTTCTTTTTTTCTCTTTTTCAGGCCCGTGATCTGGATTCAAACTCAGTACCTGATGCTTTCGCTTTTTGGCTAGCACTCTACCACCGAGCCACGCCTCCAGCCCCACTTTCTAGACTGTTTTCTAAAGGACTGCTCTATGTTGACCAGCAGCTTTTACTTGGCTCCTGTATTGGATGAAAAACAGTATCTTATTTTGGTTTGCATTTTTTGAAGGGTGAGGTTTGGCATCTTTTGTGTGGCAACAACCTTTTAAAGCTTATGGGTTTCTGCTGCTACTGTCTGTAATCCCTTCTCTCTGGGGCTCAGGAAAAGGAACGAGCTGGAGGGTCCTGGGACCCGCCATTCCCACACCCCATGCTTCTAGTCAGAACCATTAGAGTTTACAGGCTGAACTCTGAGCTCCTTCGTGAGCACCCCGACCCTCTCCCTCTGCTCACCCACGTGACTTTCCATGTGGATGTCTCAGGGAAAGTCCGAGCTGCCCCGGGCCGCTGTCCATGTCCCTGAACATGTCCTGGATTCCAGGCCCTCCTTCCTTGGCTGTTTCACTCTTCCTTTAAGTGTAAGGTACCTCCATCTTCCCTTTGCCAAACCACACCTCTCTGCTTTCTTCTTAATTTACTTGTTTGTGGTTTTTGAGAGAGGAATTTTAAGTCAAACAGTTCTGGATTCAAATTCCAGGCCAGCTTATTTTCGCCTTGAACGGTTTATTCCCCTGCCGGCCCTCGCGGTCCCATCCGGACAAGGGCAGGCGTTGTGGACTAACTAGAATGATGGACCTCAAGGACGCCCCCCCCCCCCCCGGGCCTGGCGCACACAGATCGCAGCTCACTTCCATTGTCTCTGAAGATTAGGAGCGGGCATCAGGCGGAGCTCAGTACAAGCCGATGAGCCACACTCGGGAGAGCAGGGTTGGGAGAGATGAGGGAGAGGACAGAAGGGGCGATATTGTCCAGGATGCAATGTGCTCATAAATGACACGTTGGATGGAAAATGAAGAGGCCACTTCTTCATGTGCTTCTGCACTGAGTGGATTACCTCACAGGCCCGACGCCCATTTGGAGGGCTCATCATGCCAGCTGGGATGGCTGACAGGCTGCAGGATGGAGAGACGATGGCTGTGCCCTGCCCTGGTGGCCTGGAGAGCCGCCCCGCCCGCCTCATCTGCGCCGTGGAGCGTGTCGCCTGCTTTGGCTCAGCGAGATGAAGTCTTTCCACTTCGGAGAATAGGGCGTGAGAAGCAAGGTAGGAACTCCACCCTACTCCAGCCTGGCACTTAACACGTTGTTTAACCCTGTGACTCAGTTTCCTCAAAGGTGAACTCTTGGATAATCATTTTTTCCTCCCTCCTTTTCTCTCTTTCTTCTTCCTTTCTTTCTAGGGATTAGGGATTGAATTCAGAGCTTCATGTTTGCTTTGCAGGTGGTGTACCTCTGAGCCATGTCCCCAGCCCTTTTTTGTGCCAATCCTGGGGCTTGAACTCAGGGCCTGGGCACTGTCCCTGAGCTTCTTTTGCTCAAGGCTAGGACTTGAGCCGCAACTCCATTTTTGTGTATGTAGTACTGAGGAATTGAACCCAGGGCTTCATGTGTGCTAGGCAAGTACTCTACCACTAAGCCACCTTCCCAGTCCCTTTTTTTTTTTGTTGGTCTTGGGGCTTGAACTCTGAGCCTGAGCACTGTCCCTCAGCTCTTCAGCTCAAGGCGAGCGCTCTACCACTTGAGCTACAGCGCCACTTCTGGATTTATGGTGGTTTATTGGAGATAAGAGTTTCATGGACTTTCCTGCCCGGGCTGGCTTTGAACTGCGATCCTCAGCTCTCAGCCTCCTGAGTAGCTAGGATGACAGGCGTGAGCCACCGGCACCCGGCTTGAGTCTCACTTCTTAAGTAGGTGTGCGCTTGGATCATGATGTGCGTGTTTTAGGCTTTCCCCGGATGCTGGAAGGACAGGCCCTCGCCGTGCGCCCCACGACTGTTTGAGAGGGAGTTTCAAGGACATGCTTGGGCTGGCCTCACACAGCAATCCTCTTCACCTCAGCTTCTCAGACACCTAACAGTACAGGTGTTTTTGAGTCATGGGAGGCATCTGGCCTACCACTGCTAGTTTTTTAAGAAAAATGTCTCAAGCTGGAGAGGGTGACACACACCTGTAATTCTAGCACTTAGGAATTGAGGCAAGAAGATTTTGAGTGTGAGGCTGGCCTGGGCTATGTAGCAAGACCCTGGAATAGAAGAAAATAAAGGAGGGAAGAAAAGAAAAGAGAGAGAGAGAGAGAGAGAGGGAGGGAAGGAAAGGAGGGAGGGAGGGAAGGGAGGGAAGGAGGGAGGGAAGAAAGGAGGAAGGAAGAAGAAAAAGTTAAAAATGCTATAAACAAGACCAGGCACATAGCAGGAACTCAGTAAACAACTTTTCACTTTTCTACTTTTCCTTATGTTATCATTAGTGAATTAAAGGACAAAAACATCATTTCACATTAAGAAAGCATTTCTTCATTTTGTAGCACACAGACATAGCTTATTGTGGAGTTCAATAGTTGTCGTTATTCCGCATGGTAACGACTTGAAACTTCTTTTGTCTGCATTCAGTGTTCAATATGATTGTGTATATACTCTGGCTCATTTAATTTCTTTCTTTCTTTCTTTTTTTTTTTTTGGGTCCGGTCGTGGAGCCTGAACCCTGGGCCTGGGTGCTGTCCCTCAGCTCTTCAGCTCAAGGCTAGTGCTCTACCACTTGAGCCACAGTGCCACTTCGGCTTTTTGCTTTTTGCTTATGTGGTGCTGAGGAATAGAACCCAGGGCCTCAGGCATGCAAAGCAAGCACTCTACCACTGAGCCACCTTCCCAGCCCCAGCTCATTTAATTTCTATTTGTGTGTGTGTGTGTGTGTGTGTGTGTGTGTGTGTGCGTGGCTCTCCTGGGGCTTGAACTCAGGGCCCAGGGCACTGTCCCTGAGCTTTTTTTTTTTTCTCAAGACTACCACTTGAGCCACAGCTCCACATTTGGCTTGTTCATGGTTAATTGGAGATAAGAATCTCAGGAACCTTCTGCCCAGGCTGGAATCAAACTGAGATACTAAGACCTCAGCCTCCTAACTAGCTAGGATCATAGACATCAGACCATTTGATTCTTAAAACACCATTGGGGGTAGGTGGGTGGGTGGATAGCATTCCTCCTTTTAGAGAAATAAGTTCCTGAGAGCAAATGACATAATTCAGAGCCGCATAGCCAAAAACTGTGGGATTTGAAACTCAGCATCGTGTTTCCAGATCCCTTCTAGTGTGAAGCTGCCAGTGGGGTGTGTCTGACAGGAAATTCTGGGGTTGCCTGTGGCCCCTAAAATAGAGCACTCGGATGTGTTCAGTGTGGCGGTTTGGAGGTGCCCTGGACTGTCTGGGAGCGATTCTCCACATAGACAACACACCACTAGGATTATGGCCGTTGCTTGGAACCAGAATGCTCTGTTTTCAAATGTCTTTGCTGCCATTGCTACAAGTAGGCCTGCTGAAGAAAGTTCCTCCCCTCCCCCGTCCTCCCCCCCCCATCTGCCCCACTGCCAGGTGAGTCTTGTTAGATTCCTGGGACTTGATCCAGACTCTGTCACCAAGAAGCCAGCAGCCCACCTGTGTGAGTGGATGCCCACACAGCCCAGTAGAGCTGGGTGTCCCCTTTGCTGGTGCCTGGGAGATCATGGATAGTTCACATTCTTTTCCCCTGGCTTCACTGTCAATCGATCATTCCAGCAAAGACTCCACAGTTGCAACACAGCTACCTGAAAGCTCTACTCAACCTCCACTCAATCCCTGTACCAGTGACTCACGGCGACTGGGGCGTGGCTGCCGGGCTCAGTCCTACAGCGATTGATCAGGGTGTGGCCACCAGGCTCCCAGTCATTAGAAGAAAACACCCAGTCCTGGGCGTCTGGAGGCCAGGGGAGGGTGGCTGGCTGGCTCACACTGGCTCATCTCACAACTCTGAAGAAAAAGTTGCTGCTATCAGACATCTTTGTTCCAAAATAACGGATTGTTGGAGCATCTCCACACATTTTGGTACAAGGGGATGTCTTGTTTTCTAGGTAGGGAACCGAAGGCGGGATTAAATCATTTGCCCAAAGCTCACATTTCATAAACATGTTTTTTGTTTTTTTTCCTTCTCTTTCCTGTGCGGGTACTAGGGATGAAACTCAGGGCCTGTACCTTTTCTGGTGGTTTATTGGAGCCTAGAGTCTCACAGACTTTGCTGCCGGGGCTGGCTTTGAAACTCGATCCTCAGATCTCAGCCTCCTGAGTAGCTAGGATTATAGGTGTGAGCCACTGGTGCCAGCAAGATCTAGAAATTTTTGATAATAAGCATCAAGGGAGGGCTGGGAAGGTGGCTCAGTGGTAGAGCGCTTGCCTTGCATGCATGAGGCCCTGGGTTCGATTCCTCAGCACCACATAAGCAGAAAGAAAAAAGCCGGAAGTGGCGCTGTGGCTCAAGTGGTAGAGTGCTAGCCTTGAGCTGAAGAGCTGAGGGACAGCACCCAGGCCCAGAGTTCAG
>NW_012267236.1:21445769-21469126 GCF_000151885.1 Dipodomys ordii
TTTTGCAGCCTGTGGCCCAGCTTCCTGTTTCTAATTCATCTGTGGTGGGGCATCTGGGTTGTTTCCATATCCTAGCTATTGCGAACAGTGCTGCAATAAACATGGAGGTGCACGTGTCCTTGTATATTGAAAACCCACCTATTTAAAGCATAGGAAATATTCCTGAATATGATCATCATAGTTGAGGCTTCCTATTAGTTGCAGCCTGCAAGCATTCGTTAATTCATACGCCATCTTGTTGATCTCTGGGTCAGTGCTTCTCACATTAGGGTGTATTAGAAGGCTCTGAAACACATTACTGGGTTCCACACTGAGTTTCTGCATCAGAGGTCAGGCATAAGCTCTGAGAATTCGCTAGCTTGCTTGCTTCCTTCTTTCTTCTCTCTTTCCTTCTATCTCTCTTCCTGTCTATCATCTATCTATCTATCTATCTATCTATCTATCTATCTATCTATCTATCTATCTATCTATCTATCTATCTATCTATCTATCTATCACCAGAACTGAACTTAGGGCCTGGTGCTATTCCTTAGCTTTTTTGCTCAAAGTTGGCACTCTACCACATGAGCCACAGCCATACTTCTGGCTTTTGTAAGGGGGTTAATTGGAGGTAAGAGTCTTACAGACTTTCCTGTCCAGGCTAACTTCAAACTTCGATGCTCAGATCTGTCTCCTCAGCGCCCAGCTGGATTTGTATTTCTGACAAGTTCCCAGATGTTATAAAGCTGTTTGGAAGCATACTTGGAGGACCACTGGAATCAAGACATTTTCCTTTTTCTTTTCAAATTTCTCATTATGGAAGACTTTATTATTTATTTTTACAGGTGTGAGCCACCAGCACCCAGCTTTTTTTTTTGTTGGGGGGGGCATCAGTCACAGGGTTTGAACTCCAGGTCCCTGAGCGCTTTTTACTCAAGGCTAGTGCTCATTCAGTTTGAGCCACAACTCCACTCCGGTTTTCTGGTGGTTAAGTGGAGTTAAGAGTCTCACAGATTTCCTGCAGGCTGTCTTTGAGCTGCTCACTGAGATCCTCAGAACTCAGCTCTTGAGTACCTAGGCGTGAGCTATCAGCGCCTGGCAGAAGACATTTTCTTTATTGTATCAGACTTAAAGCAATAGCCACAAACCTTCCTCTATCCCAAAGATGTGAATGAAAAGTTGATATTCAGACTGCTAAAGCAATGGGAAATGGACAGTTGATGACTGTATACTTTGGAATCTGGAGTCTGAGACGTGGTTCAAATCACAGCTCAGCTTTGTGTCAGCTGTCCATCTTAGCCTTTAGTTTCTCATTTGCATTTAAGTTGAATACATGGCCTACAAGCAGCTGCTGAGAAGACTGAATTTAGTGTAGTCACAGGCATGTGCACAAGCACAAAAAACACTTTATAGGTTTTTGTTTTGTTTTGTTTTGCCCGGTCCAGGGGCTTGAACTCTGAGCCTGGGTATTGTCACTTAACCTCGTTTTGCTCAAGGCTAGAGCTATACCACTTGGCTTTTACTGAGTAGTTTTTACAAGATAAAAGTCTCACAGACTTCCTTGCCTGGGCTGGCTTCAAACACCATCCTGGGATCTCAGTCTCCTGAGTAGCTAGGATTACAGGAGTGCGCCACCGTCACCCAGCCAGGTGGGTTTTAGAGGCAGACTCTATAACTCAGATTGGCCTCATTATTCCTATTTTTTCACTACACAATGTTCTGTTTCTCCAATGGTGACATACTGTGTTAAGATGCAGAAACACTGACACCCAGAGAGAAACATTTCTTCATTAATCTTCCCTGTTACTTCATAGTACTTGAGATGCATACATACAAAGCCTCTTCTTCCACTTCCCTTTTTCCCTTGTTGATCTTTCTCATAGTTATGAGCTGTTCAAATATTATTAAAGCAAACACACCCTGGTAATGGCATCAATTTGTCACTCAACTGAAGTGTCACAGCATCTCAATATTAAAATCTTCCAAAAAGCTGGGTGCTGGTGGCTCAAAACTGTAATCCTAGCTACTCAGGAGGCTGAGATCTGAGGATTGTGGTTCAAAGCCAGCCTAGGCAGGAAAATCTGTGAGACTCTTATCTCCAATTAACCACCAAAAAGCCGGAAGTGGCGCTGTGGCTCAAGTGGTAGAGTGCTAGCCTTGAGCTGAAGAGCTGAGGGACAGCACCCAGGCCCAGAGTTCAGGCCAGAGTTTGGACCCCCCCCAAAAAAAACATCAAGGGAGGAGAAGAGGAAGGAGCGGGTCTTGGGGTTGGGGAGGGCCCTGCGGCCGGCCGGGCCTCTGCAGCTGCCAGTCCAGCGGAGGCTGGCACTTGGGAGCTGGGAAGGCATCGCTTAGGCGTCCTTGAATCCCTTCAAAGCATCAGCCAGCTTACTGTGCCCTGGGCTGGGGCGAGGTCAGCAGAGGGAGGAGGCACTAAGTCCAAGGCATGAAATCAATGGAGGATCAGGTAAAAAGCATTTGCTTCTGCATAAAGCTAAGCCGGTTTATAGGTGGCTCACTGGAAATGTATAGAAGCTGGGTTCCGAGGCTCAAGCCTGAATCCTGGCAACATGGGTGGCTCAGAGAGCAGGGGACTGAGGGCTGAGACCAGCTCTGAGCCTCCATCTCCACCAAAGCCTGTCCCAGTGGCACTTGCCTGTTACCCCAGTGACAGATGGTGTCGTGCTTGTCACCATCTCCAGGGGCCGGAGACTCGGGGAAGCATAAGGAGGAATGACAGACTAGGCTGGCTGGGCACAAGGCAAACCCTACCTTAACAATAGCAAAGATGACGCTGGGCGCTGGTGGCTCATGCTTGTAATCTTAGCTTCTCAGGAGACGGAGATCTGAGGAGCCTGGTTCAAAGCCAGCCTGGGCAGCAAAGTCCTGGTGATAAGACTCATCTCCAATGAACCACCAGAAAACTGGAAGTGATGATGTGGCTCAAAGTGGTAGAGCGCTAGCCTTGAGGAGAAGAGCTCAGGGACAGCTCCCAGACCTGGTGTTCAAGCCCCATGACTGACAAAAAAACAAAACAAAAAGAAAATAGCAAAGATGAAACGGGTTGGAGCCAGGTGCTGGTGGCTCACACCTGTAATCTTGGCTACTCAGGAGGATGAGATCTGAGGATCACAGTTCAAAGCCAGCCCAGGCAGGAAAGTGCATGAGACTCTGATCTCCAGTTAACACTTGGAAACCGGAAATGGTGCTGTGGCTCAAAGTGGTAGAGTGACCCAATGAAATAAAACAGGGGAGGGGAGGGGGCTGGAGGTGTGGCTTAAGAGGTAGAGTGCCTGCTAACTAGCTGGATGCCCGAGTTCAATCCCCAGTGGTGCAAAAATAAACAAATAGTAATGCCTAGAAGAGCGACCTGCCAGTTTGTTTGTGGTGAATGGAAATGAACCACATCAAACTTGTTTGATCTCATCCAGTCACACGAGTGAACTGGCCGGGCTGCACTTACTCGGCCTCTATGACCGTAGCTATGTTTTCTTTACTACATCTTAAGTTTCTTAACCTCAGACCTCCACGTCCTTGGAGCTGTGTGCACCGCTGCCCCCGGCCAGTGCTGACTTTGCGCGGGGCACACGTGTTCCACGCGCCGTGACTGACACAGGTGTGTGCTCGAGCTCTGCGCGTGAGGAATTCTGCCTGAGGGAGCTGAGGTGGGGGCAGGGCAGCCCCTCCCCCACCGAGAGCTGACATCTGAGCAGGGTCCTAAGGGAAGAGTGTTCTTCTAAGAAGAGGGAAGGTCATGTCTGCTAGCGGCTCCAGCCCCAGGGTGTGAGGTGCCATGGCTTGCCTGAGCCCCCGAGCCCTGTGGGGCCCGGGCAGGAAGAGTGGTGCAAGGACCCACGATCTGATGACCTTCCAGTACAGCCATTAGGCACGGAGACAAGCAGGAGCCATCTAGACTTTCCAACCCCAGAGTGTTATTAAATCTATTTTTGGAAAATTACCGGCTGGGAATGAGAAATGCCTGGACAGAAGAGAGAGGTTTTGCAATCCCCTCAGAAGAGAGGTGAGAAGGTCTGAGCTGGGCAGCCACTTTGTGGGCGTGAGGCTCCGGCCTAAGTGTCAGGGCCGAGACTGGTGGAGGCTGGGGTGATGGCCAGGGAGGGGTTGGTTTATAGCTGGGGCTATTGGGACAGACAGGCAGGGAACACAGAGGAAGAACAGGTTTGGGGTGGAGTGGGGTGGTGAGGATTTCGAGTCACAAACCCTACTCAGGACAGCCCTGGGATCCCCACCATCCCTGGCAGGAGAAGGCAGGCCCCAGTGTGAGTGCTCAGGCCCCGGGCTCTGGAGCCTGGACCTGTCCTTGAACTGCTCAGTGTCTCATACTCTTGTGCCCCATCTCAGAACTGTGGCGAGGATGAGAACCGAGGGATGGGCAGTCTGGAAATGCCTCAGCTTACTTGGAGGCCTGACGTTGGGAAGGCAGCAGCTGAGCTGTTCCGTGAGTAGTGAAGCTTGCCTTGTGAAGTAGTGAAGAGTGGAAGCCAGCACGAAGCTGTGCCGGCCTTCCTTTTTGATGGTCCTGAAATCGAAGACACTCTCCACTGGGTGCCAGGGGCCCTGAGACGAGGCTTCACCCAAAAGCTCACTGTCCAGCTCAGCAACAGAGCAGACACAAAACCAGTCAACGGTGCTCCTCAAACCTAGGCCGCGCTACAGGGGCCTGGGGTCCAGCAGCCCCGGAACATGAACGCTGGGCCTGGACAGGGGCCTGGGGTCCAGCAGCCCCGGAACATGAACGCTGGGCCTGGACAGGGGCCTGGGGTCCAGCAGCCCCGGAACGTGAACGCTGGGCCTGGGCACTGCCTCTGAGCTGCTTTTGCTCAGCAAGTCAGCTTGGAGGTTCCAGGCCGGGAGGAAGCAGCAACCTCGGGCCCTGCCCTCCCTGCCTGCAGGCGGCCAGGGACCCGCTTGGGGAGGGGAGGGAGGGCGGTGTGATAAGAGCAGGTGTGGGGACCAGGAATCCATCGCACTAGGCTGTTGAAGGAATTGGGGGAGAGGTACTGGAGTGGTTCCCCCCCCCCCCGCCCATTTGTGACCAGGGCGCCTCTATCTCTGTGAGAAACACTGCTGAGGAATAAGAAACAAGTAAACACCATCACTTACGCCAACAAAGCCACTCTGGAGCAGGAAGGAGCTGAGGAGGAAGGAGAAAGCCCTGGGTCCTCTCTGGGTCCCAAAGCAGGCGGTAAGGTGGCGCTGGAGACTCCTTCAGCTTGGCTTTTTCACTCAGGGCAGGTGCTCTACCACCTGAGGCACACCTCCACTTGCAGCTTTTTGCTGGTTAATTGGAGATAAGAGTCTCAAAGACTTTTTCGTCTGGCATGGCTTCCAACTTCCTTCCTCAGAGATCAACTTCCTGAGTAGTTAGGATTGCAGGCCTGAGCCATCTTTGCCCCGCACAGTGTGTGTGTGTGTGTGTGTGTGTTGGGTGCCTGTGCTTGTCCAGAGGCTTGAACTCAGGGCTTGGAAGCTGGCCCTGAGCTTTGTATGCTCAAAGCTTCTGCTCTACCATTTGAACCACCGCTTCACTTCTGGCTCATTTTCTTTTGGTGGTTCATTGGAGATAAGAGTTGCACAGACTTTCCTGCCCAGGCTGGCTTCTAACCTCAATCCCACAACTCAGCTTTCTGAGTGGCTAGGATTATGGGCATGAGCCACTTGGCTACAACTGTCTTTTGAAGTAGAGAAAAAAAGATAATGAAGCGTGTACCATTCTGGGAGTTTTGAAATTCAGAGGCCACCTTTTTAATTTTAGGTGACATTTTTTTAGGATAATCACTTAATGCAATGTAATGTGAACAACAGTGAAGACTCATGCTAATTACATCTAAGAGGCATTAGACTCAGAAATTCTTCTGAGAGTATCTGTGAGTCACCTGCTTCAATGCAAATATCCATAATACGTGTGCTCATTGTTCCAGAAGGGCAAAAGGCCAAGTGAGCCGAAATACTGGGTTCTTCATTTATAAAGTCAATAAAAGCACTCTTTTGTAAACTGTTCTCAGGTCCTAGCATATTATCAGCTGAATCTGGCACCAAAAGCACTTTATGCTTTAAATACTTCACAAGGGCACCAAACAAGAGAACATAACTCTAAGAGGTACTCGAGTGCCTTTTAGGAGAGGCAAAATATTGTGTGAATTTACTCAGCTTTTAAGAACACAGAGGCATTTAAAGTTTTTACAAAGCCATCAGCTACATACTTGTGATGAAAAAATACGCACCATTAAAAAACACACACACACATCTGCAGTATTCACAATCATCCACAAAATTTGTATAGCAGCCACACTTGAGCCGATTGAAGGTGCATTTGAAGATCAGGGGATATTGTTCCTTCTCTCCTTGCAGGCAATAATTGTCTCTGGGTAAATATAAGGTTGAATGAATATCGCTTTTTTCCCCCCTAGGTGGCTTTGTACCAGTGGGGGAAAAAAGCCCACAAAGAATGATAGGCAACTATGATGGATGAACTAACTCTCCATCTGCTGCTGCTAGGAGCCTAGTTGGTGGCGGGGTCTTCCTCCACAAGTTGGGATTTTATTTTTAATTTTTGCCATTCCTGGGTCTTGAACTCAGGGCCTGGGCGCTGTCCCTGAGATGCTTTTGCTCAAGGCTAGCATTCTACCACTCGAGCCATAGCGCCTCTTCTGGCTTTTTCTGTGTATGTGGTACTGAGGAATGGAACCCAGGGCTTCATGCAGGTGAGGCAAGCACTCTACCACCAAGCCATGCTCCCAGCCCACGATTTGGGCGTGGCAGTGACTGGCAGGCCTGCTGTGGCTGCAGAATGCTCTCCTTCAGGGACTTGAGCCTCGTTTGATCCCCCCCTCCATGGTAACGCACCCTCCTGCTCAGGGGCAGCCTCCTTCTTTTAGGTCCAGCCCTGTAAATTTCACACAAGTTTTAAATACCGCCTTCCCCTCCCCCCCCCAAATAAAACCCACCTATTTATTTATTTATTTTTAATTTTGTTTTTATTACCTTTATTGAAAAGGTGATGAGCAGGGGGGGTTAGTTACATAAGTAAGGTAATGAGTACATTTGTTTTTTTTTTAATTTTTTTATTGTAAAGATACTATACAGAGGGTTACAGTTACATGAGTGAGGTCATGAGTACACTTCCTCTTGAACATTGTTACCCCCTCCATTGTTTTCCCCCTACCATCCCTTCCCTCCCTCCCTTCCCCGAGGTTCTTTTTTTTTTTTTTGATTGTGATTAAGTGATTACATAATTTCCGGAAATTCACAGTATTGTGGAATAATGATGCTCATTTAAAGTCACAAGTTCATTCTAACTTTCCTGGAGCAAATTGTCTATCACAGTCTGTAATATATAACCGTGCTCACATGTTATATACCATATATGTGATCAGCAGCATGGGGATATTTGGTAGTGGTTCAACCAGATGAGTGGGAGTTCTTTGTTTCTTAAGTCCTGTTAGTTTTGTCATATCACCTAACATTTTGGATTTATCATCCACTTATCAGGGAGACCATGTACCGTTTGTCTCTTTGCTCTTGGCTTACCTCGCTCAACATGATTCCTTCTAGCTCCATCCATTTCCCTGCAAATGCCATTATTTTGTCATTTCTAATGGCTGCATAATATTCCATTGTGTATAGATACCACAATTTTTGGATCCATTCATCTGTGGTGGGGCATCTAGGTTGTTTCCATATCCTAGCTATTGCGAACAGTGCTGCAATAAACATGGAGGTGCACGTGTCCTTGTATATTGAAAACCCACCTATTTAAAGCATAGGAAATATTCCTGAATATGATCATCATAGTTGAGGCTTCCTATTAGTTGCAGCCTGCAAGCATTCGTTAATTCATACGCCATCTTGTTGATCTCTGGGTCAGTGCTTCTCACATTAGGGTGTATTAGAAGGCTCTGAAACACATTACTGGGTTCCACACTGAGTTTCTGCATCAGAGGTCAGGCATAAGCTCTGAGAATTCGCTAGCTTGCTTGCTTCCTTCTTTCTTCTCTCTTTCCTTCTATCTCTCTTCCTGTCTATCATCTATCTATCTATCTATCTATCTATCTATCTATCTATCTATCTATCTATCTATCTATCTATCTATCTATCTATCTATCTATCACCAGAACTGAACTTAGGGCCTGGTGCTATTCCTTAGCTTTTTTGCTCAAAGTTGGCACTCTACCACATGAGCCACAGCCATACTTCTGGCTTTTGTAAGGGGGTTAATTGGAGGTAAGAGTCTTACAGACTTTCCTGTCCAGGCTAACTTCAAACTTCGATGCTCAGATCTGTCTCCTCAGCGCCCAGCTGGATTTGTATTTCTGACAAGTTCCCAGATGTTATAAAGCTGTTTGGAAGCATACTTGGAGGACCACTGGAATCAAGACATTTTCCTTTTTCTTTTCAAATTTCTCATTATGGAAGACTTTATTATTTATTTTTACAGGTGTGAGCCACCAGCACCCAGCTTTTTTTTTTGTTGGGGGGGGCATCAGTCACAGGGTTTGAACTCCAGGTCCCTGAGCGCTTTTTACTCAAGGCTAGTGCTCATTCAGTTTGAGCCACAACTCCACTCCGGTTTTCTGGTGGTTAAGTGGAGTTAAGAGTCTCACAGATTTCCTGCAGGCTGTCTTTGAGCTGCTCACTGAGATCCTCAGAACTCAGCTCTTGAGTACCTAGGCGTGAGCTATCAGCGCCTGGCAGAAGACATTTTCTTTATTGTATCAGACTTAAAGCAATAGCCACAAACCTTCCTCTATCCCAAAGATGTGAATGAAAAGTTGATATTCAGACTGCTAAAGCAATGGGAAATGGACAGTTGATGACTGTATACTTTGGAATCTGGAGTCTGAGACGTGGTTCAAATCACAGCTCAGCTTTGTGTCAGCTGTCCATCTTAGCCTTTAGTTTCTCATTTGCATTTAAGTTGAATACATGGCCTACAAGCAGCTGCTGAGAAGACTGAATTTAGTGTAGTCACAGGCATGTGCACAAGCACAAAAAACACTTTATAGGTTTTTGTTTTGTTTTGTTTTGCCCGGTCCAGGGGCTTGAACTCTGAGCCTGGGTATTGTCACTTAACCTCGTTTTGCTCAAGGCTAGAGCTATACCACTTGGCTTTTACTGAGTAGTTTTTACAAGATAAAAGTCTCACAGACTTCCTTGCCTGGGCTGGCTTCAAACACCATCCTGGGATCTCAGTCTCCTGAGTAGCTAGGATTACAGGAGTGCGCCACCGTCACCCAGCCAGGTGGGTTTTAGAGGCAGACTCTATAACTCAGATTGGCCTCATTATTCCTATTTTTTCACTACACAATGTTCTGTTTCTCCAATGGTGACATACTGTGTTAAGATGCAGAAACACTGACACCCAGAGAGAAACATTTCTTCATTAATCTTCCCTGTTACTTCATAGTACTTGAGATGCATACATACAAAGCCTCTTCTTCCACTTCCCTTTTTCCCTTGTTGATCTTTCTCATAGTTATGAGCTGTTCAAATATTATTAAAGCAAACACACCCTGGTAATGGCATCAATTTGTCACTCAACTGAAGTGTCACAGCATCTCAATATTAAAATCTTCCAAAAAGCTGGGTGCTGGTGGCTCAAAACTGTAATCCTAGCTACTCAGGAGGCTGAGATCTGAGGATTGTGGTTCAAAGCCAGCCTAGGCAGGAAAATCTGTGAGACTCTTATCTCCAATTAACCACCAAAAAGCCGGAAGTGGTGCTGAGGCTCAAGTGGTAGAGTGCTCACTTTGAGCTGAGTAGCTCAGGGACAGTGCCCAGGCTCGAAGTTCAAGTGCCACAACCAACAACAACAACAACAACAACAAAAAGGAAAAACAGAAAAACAGAAAAGAAAATCTTCCAAAAAAGATTTTCAGTTCAAATCTTTAAAAGCCATTTTTCATTTATAAGAGACATAGATCGAATGTAGTTGTGGAGGTGGGAGGAAAGGGATGGAAGGGGAAAAACAAAGGAGGAGGCAACAATGCTTGATAAGAAATGTACTCATTACCTTGCTCATGTGAACCCCTCTGTACAGTATTTTCACAATAAAAACTTATTAAATCTTATATTCTTCCCCAGATGCTATTCTTGATCAGGGATATTTTTGTCTGAACAGATGCAATCTCATAATCTCATAGATCTAAAAAAAGCAGATGGAAAACAACAACAAACATGACAATATTGATTTCTGATATATAAAACTCCCCACTCAGCAAAGTAGAAGAGAATTTCCTGTCTTTTTGTAGGAAAGTGGCATTTCATTATAAGATATGCTGCTACAATTTATTACTTTACCTGCGAATGGTCACTTGAGTTATTTTTGCTATTCCAAGTAAAGTTAGGAATATGTCTTTTTTTTGAGGGGGGGGTGTCATTCATGGGCCTGGGCACTGTCCCTGAGCTCCTCAGCTCAAGGTTAGAGCTCTACCACTTGAGACACAGCACCACTTCCGGCTTTCTCTGCTTGTGGGGTGCTGAGGAATCGAACCCAGGGCCTCATGTATGCAAGGCAAGCACTCTACCACTGAGCCGCCTTCCCAGCCCCCAGGAATATGTCTTGCTGTGGAAAAATGCTTAGTTTACCTGAGCAAATGCCTCATAGTAGGAGTGGCGACGTTTGACGGTGAGTATGATTTTCACTAAGCAAGTGCCAGGCTGATTTCTGACATGGCTGACTCCATCGTGCCAGCACCAGCAGTGGGAGCCCCATTTGTTCCAAATCTTTAGCTTACTATGCTCAGTTTTTGAAAACACTGGTGTGCAGTGGCATCTGTCTGGTTGTGATTAGCGTCTTCCTAACTGGTACGTGCTTATTGTATGTCTTCTTTGGTGAAGTATCTGGCCACATCTTACACCCATTTTTCACTGGGTTGTTTGCTTTCTTGTTGTGGGGACTTTTTATATAGATATAAGACCATTGTCAGGTATGTCTTGCAATTTTATTTTTGCAGCCTGTGGCCCAGCTTCCTGTTTCTAACAGAATCTTTTTTTTTTTTTTATGTGTGCTGGTTTTGAGGCTTGAACTCAGGGCCTGGGCACAGTTCCTTAACTTTTTCTGCTTAGGGCTAGTCCTCTACCACTTGAGTCTCAGCTCTTCTTCCAGCTTTGTAGTAGTTATTGGACATAAAGAGTCTCATAGACTTTCCTGCTTGTGTTGGCTTTTAACCAGTCTTCAGGCTTCCTGAGTAGCTAGGAGTATAGGTGTGATTCACCCGTGCCCACCTCTAACAGAATCTTCTGAAGAGAAATGTTTTCTCAAGAAGTAATAGAAAACAGTCTTAAAGACATTTCAGCTGGTGCCGGTGGCTCACGCCTGTAATCCTAGCTATTCAAGAGGCTGAGATCTGAGGATTGCAGTTCAAAGCCAGCAGGGACAGGAAAGTCCATGAGATTCTTATCTCTAACCACCCACCAGAACACCCTTAGTGGAGCTGTGGCTCAAAGTGGTAGAGTGCTAGCCTTGAGCAGAGGAAAGCTCAGGGACAGGGCCCAGGCTCTGAGTTCAAGCTCCATGACTGACCAAAAAAAAAAAAAATACATTTCAATCTGTAGTTAAAGAAAGCTTCTGATAAGGAGAGCTTTCCTAATCCAGCATAGACTTCACTACTAAAGCCCATACAAATGCGTCTGGGAAATACAAATGGAAGGGAATGTTTCACAACTCATTCTGTGATGGCAGTGCTTCCTTGATACCAAAACACAGAAACCACACAGAAAGCCACGAACATGCTCTATGAACACAGACACAACAATTCTTCATAAAATTTCACCGCATCATCTGGGCAAGGTGGCTCATGCATGTAATCCTAGTACTTATGAGGCTGAGGCAGGATTAAGGGTTCCTGAGCTACACAGGAAGACCATGCCTCAAAAATACACACAGCTGGGCGCCAGTGGCTCACGCCTGTAATCCTAGCTATTCAGGAGGCTGAGATCTGAGGATTATGGTTCAAAGCCAGCCTGGCCAGGAAAGGCCGTGAGACTCTTATCTCCAATAAACCACCAGAAAACCAGAAGTGGTGCTGTGGCTCAAGTGGTAGAGTGCTCGCCTTGAGCTGAAGAGCTGAGGGACAGCACCCAGGCCCAGAGTTCAAACCCATGACTGTCAAATAAATAAAATATACACACCAAAGATAATTCAATCAAAATGAAGAATATATAAAATGGATAACAGATGAGGACAAAGTGATATTTATCCTAGGAATGCAAGGTTGGTTTAACATCTGAAACTCAATGTAATTTACCTTACTGACAAAAAAGAAAACCATATGACTATCTCATAGATAGCAGAAGAGAACTTCCTCAAACTTTTGCTTAAAATTTCCCAACAGCTTCCCATGACACACTTGGGATAAAAGCCCAATTCCTTGCAGTAGCCTTGACTCACAGAGCAACTTCTTTTAGCCATCTGTACCATTCACCCTTCAATACCACACCTGACACTTTTTGTTTTTTTGGGTCCGGTCGTGGGGCCTGAACTCAGGGCCTGGGCGCTGTCCCTCAGCTCTTCAGCTCAAGGCTAGCACTCTACCACCTGAGCCACAGCGCCACTTCCAGCTTTTTTCTTTTTGCTTATGTGGTGCTGGGGAATCGAACCCAGGGCCTCAGGCAGGCAAGGCAAGCTCTCTACCACTGAGCCACCTTCCCAGCCCCACACCTGACACTTTCAACAACTCAATACTCTTTCAATCTATCAAGCATGTTCGACCACAGGGCCTTTGCATTTAATCCTTTTGCATAGAATGACCTTCCCTGAGTGGCCACATGTCTTTATCTTTGTACTGGACTTCATGCAAATTGATCCCCTACAAATCCACACCCCCCTTTTCTTTTTTGTCGGTTATAGGGCTTGAACTCTGGGCCTTGGTGATGTCCCTGAGCTCTTCCGCACAAGGCGAGCCCTCTACTACTTGAGCCACAGTGCCACTTGCAGTTTTTTGGTGGTTAATTGGAGATAAGAGTTTCACAGACTTTCCTGCCTGGGCTGGTTTTGAACCGTGATCCTAAGGTCTCAGCCTCCTGATAGGCTAGATTACAGGTGTGAGCCGCTGGCCCCTGGCTCCAGAGTCCCTTTATAGGACACCCTCCTGTCCCTTTTTTCTTCTTTGTATTTTTTTTTTCCAATACTGGAGCTTAAACTCGGGGTCTTGTGCTAGCCTGGCTGGTGCTCTACCACTTGAACCATACCTCCAGCCTGGATTTTTTTCTGGTTACTTTGGATGGAATTTTGTTCTTCCTGGGCTGGCTTCAAACCATGATCCTCCAGATCTCAGCCTCCTGAGCAGATAGGATTACAGATATAATATATATGATCCTTAGAGAAGGGACCTTGTTTAATTCTGTCCCTGGTACCCAGGGCATGACCAGAATACAGCAGCTACCCAGAAAAGTATTCGTTGCATAAACAAGTGAAATCTGAACAGAAAGGACTAATTTTCCAATATCCTTACCAGGTATTACACAAATCTGCAAAAATCTTTTCCAATCTAAGATGTAGAAAATAGTATCTCTTTGTATTTCTTGGATGAGATTTTTTTTTTCAAACCTGGCCTCTCCCCCTGAAAATAACTTCTCATATTCTTTGTTTTGCAAATGACTTCTCATATTCTTTGTTTTGCAAGAACTACTGATAGACTAAAGAAACTCTTTTTTTGCCAGGCACTGGTGTCTCACCCCTGTAATCCTAGCTATTCAGGAGGCTGAGATATGAGGATCACGTTTCAAAGCCAGCCTGGGCAGGCAAGTCGGTGAGACTCTTACCTCCAATAAACCACCAGAAAAGCTGAAGAGGTACTGTGGCTCAAGTGGTAGAGTGCCAGCTTTGAGCTGAGGGACAGCGCCCAGGCCCCATACATAACTTAAAACTGCACATAGTGGTCCACACCTATAATCCTAGTACTCAGGAGATAGATTCAGGAGGATCTCAAGATCAGGGATAGCCTGGATTACAGAGAAAGAGCCTGCCTAAAAAAAAAAAAATAAACACACATGTACATATATGTGTATACACACAGATATGCATAACTATTTATAGACATACTTTATTCACATGTATATATACATGTAAGCAAAACACATTTAACTTTAGAATGAATACAAATTTCTAGATAACATTTGTACAATTTAATTTTTTCAAAAAATACCCACTTAGGGCTGGGTAGGTGGCTCAGTGGTAGAGTGCTTGCCTCGAAAGCATGAGGCCCTGGGTTTGATTCCTTAGTACCACATAAGCAGAAAAAGCTGGAAGTGGTGTTGTGGCTCAAGTGGTACAGTGCTAGCTTTGAGCTGAAGAGCTTAGGGACAGCGCCCAGCCCAGAGTTCAGGCCCCAGGACCAACCAAAAAAAAAAAAAATACCCACTTAAACTCAAAGATCACTTGTTTTACAATGTATATTTTCTGTTTTTAACAACATGTATTTTTATAAGTACATCTGACACACTCATATATACGTGTGTGTGCATGTATACGTATAAATATATGTGCAATAATTATATTTTCCACACTTTCCTGGAGTGTTATGTAACAACTGGTCATCATCATCACCATTATTTTTCCAAGAAGGTTCTACTTCATTTTTCCATTATTTTTTCTCTCTTTTGGATCTTGAAGAGCTCTGTTTTGCTTCACTGTATTTTTTTTTAAAAAGTTTTTTTTCTACTAAGCTTACTTCTTCATGGAGTAAGGAAGTCTTTATTCTCAGCAAGAAGGAGAATGCACTTATTATAAACTGATAACTCAGAGAAAAATTTGACTCTTCATAGGTTGTCACATGTTTGCAGTAACTGGAAGAGGAAGAGAAAGGAACAAGTTATCTGTAGATGGTAATCGAGAGATGCATGCATCTTTGCCTTTGAGCAGCCTCCAAGCAACTTCAAGTATAGAGGGCTAGTCTTAAATAGTACTGTGAGTTAGCGGGGACTTAGAACCATTAAAGTCCACACCCGTACAGGAGACACAGCTGCAGGGGCAGCCAGGTCCTGCGAGTCCCCACGAGGAGGGACTCCTACATGGCCAATGCCCTTTGTCTCACCAGGGCCAACGCAAATAAGGGTGCACAGGGAGAGAATCTACACTTTTTCCCCTGGGTTCTTTTGGTGCTAGGGATGGAACCTGGGTTCTTGTTTCTGTGCACGGAGCCAGTCTGGACTTATTTTTAAAATAAACCAAGAAATCAAATAATCTGCAACCTTCCACCCAAAATAAGACACTAGACTTATAATGCCATGTACACATTTGTATGCAATGTAGAAATAAGAGTTTGCTAAACAATTTTATTTATTGTAAAACAGTAAACTGAATCTGATCAATTCTCTCAGTTCTCAACTGCTAATTCTCTTAACTAATAATGGTAACCCCAAAGTATGGTAGTCCAGTATAGGGCTTGAACTCAGAGTCTGGATGCCATCCTGAGGCTGGTGCTCTACCACATGAACCACAGCTGTACTTCTGGCTTGTTAGTGGCTAACTAGAGTGATAAGAGTCTCATAGAATTTCCCACCTGGGCCGGTCTTGAACCTTTATCCTTCGGATCATAGTCTCCTGGGTAGCTAGGATTATACACATGAGCCACTGGCACCCAGTAGTAAATCTTTTTAAATTTTTTATTGTAAAGATACTATACAGAGTGTTATAGCTACATGAGTAAGGTAATGAGTACACTTCCTGTTGAGCATTGTTACCCCCTCCATTGTTTTCCCCCTACCATCCCTTCCCTCCCTACCTTCCCCGAGGTTTTTTTTTTTTAATTGTGATTAAGTGATTACATAATTTCCCAAATTTCACAGTATTGTGGAATAATGATGCTCATTTAAAGTCACAAGCTCATTCTAACTTTCCTGGAGCAAATTGTCTATCACCGTCTATAACATATAATGGTGTACACATATACACCATACATGTGATGAACAGCAGCATGGGGATATTTAGTAGTGGTTTGACCAGATGAGTCCTGTTAATTTTGTCGTATCACCTAACATTTAGGATTTAACATCCACTTATCAGGGAGACCATGTACCGTTTGTTTCTTTGCTCTTGGCTTATCTCGCTCAACATGATTTCTTCTAGCTCCATCCATTTCCCTGCAAATGCCATTATTTTGTTTTCTAATGGCTGCATAATTGTGTACGATACCACAATTTTTGGATCCATTCATCTGTGGTGGGGCATGTGGGTTGTTTCCATATCCTAGCTATTGTGAACAGTGCTGCAATAAACATGGAGGTGCACGTGTCCTTATATATTGGTTCCTGTTGTTCAGGGTAGATGCCTAGAAGTGGTATGACTGGGTCATAAGGGAGGTCAATCTTTAGCTTTCTAAGGACTCTCCAGACTGCTTTCCAAAGTGGTTGTATAAGTGTACATTCCCACCAGCAGCCAGTAGTAAATCTTAATGCAAACAACCTCATTGTACCATATCCTACTGTACTTTCTATATTTCATTTAGAAATTCTTTACACTTGGTGAGCATCAGCTCTGTGCTAGGTCCTCACAAGTAAGGAAAAACTTGAATTAGAACTAGGAGCAGATGAGGGCTGGGAAGGTGGCTCAGTGGTAGAACGCTTGCCTTGCATGCATGAGGCCCTGGGTTCGATTCCTCAGCACCACATAAGCAGAAAAAGCTGGAAGTGGGGCTACGACACAAATGGTAGAGCACTAACCTTGAGCTGAAAAGCTGAGGGACAGCACCCAGGCCCAGAGTTCAGGCCCCAGGACCGGCAAAAAAAAAAAAAAAAAAAAAGAACTAGGAGCAGATGAGAATGACAGCTGCAATTCGCTCAGAAAAAGCAGTCTGTGGTAACAGCAGGCTCTCTGGCTGTACCCCCGCAGCTAGGGGAGCAGTTTGTGCTGTGTGAGGTCATCTTCCTTGATTCCCCTGCGGCTGCCCCTCCCCACAAGTTTTCTTACACAAGACTCAGTATAATTTGGACTCTCTGACTATGAGCTTCGCATCTTCCAGGCGTTAGTAGAGGATCACTTAACACGTGGCCCTGCTCAATACCCAGCACCAAAACAAAACAGAACATCATCTTCTAATTCCAACCGATACCCTAGTTGGCTCTTTTAAATATGTGGGTTTTCATTACTTACAAAATACATCTTCAGGCCATACTAGAGATTTTTTTTGGGGGGGTCCAGTTGTCGAGCCTGAACTCTGGGGCTGGGCACTGTCCCTCAGCTCTTCAGCTCAAGGCTAGCGCTCTACCACTTGAGCCATAGCGCCACCTCCGACTTTTTTCTTTTTGTTTTTTGTTTTTTTTGCTTATGTGGTGCTGAGGAATCGAACCCAGGGCCTCAGGCATGCAAGGCAAGCGCTCTGCCACTGAGCCACCTTCCCAGCCCCCATACTAGAGCTTTTATCATGTTTTTTTTCTCCTCAAGTTCTGAAAGAACCACGTACCTTTTACAGAATTTCTGGGTACTGAGCCAATACAATGAGTTCTTGGTCGCCAGGGCCTGGCCTTTCTTTAGCAGGACGCCCTGGAGGCGATGGCCGTGGAAACAGGTGTCCTCCGCCGTCCAGCTGAACTGGAAGCTGGAAGGGGGCTTTTTTTCAGTAGTTGGTGATGAATCAGCCAGTGTACTAAACTGTCTTTGTAGATTCTCCACCATTTCTGGAAATGGAGGAAAAGAGGCAAAGAAATAAAACAAAAGGGGGGGGTGGTAATTGTGGAGATGGGAGGGAAGGGATGGTAGGGGAAAAACAAAGGAGGAGGCAACAATGCTTGATAGGAAATGTACTCATTACCTTGCTCATGTAACGGTAACCCCTCTGTACACTATTTTTACAATAAAAAACGTACCAAAAAAAAAAGAAATAAAACAAAAAATTTAAACCACAAACAAAACCTTGGGTTTGATTGGAATGCACCAACCCAAGTTGTCCTCTTGGCTTTTTGTCAGTCGTGTGGCTTGAACTATGGGCCTGGGCACCGTTCCTCAGCGCTTTAGCTCAATCAAAGCACTCTACCACTTGAACCACAGTGCCACTTCTGGCTTTTTCTGCTTATGTGGTGCTGAGGAATCGAACCCAGGGCCTCAGGCATGCAAGGCCAGCACTCTACCACTGAGCCACCTTCCCAGCCCCCTTTTTAGTTTCTTGAGATAGGGTCTTGCTGGCTTGGAACTTGAGATGCTCTCACTTCAGCCTTTTGAGTGCTGGGATTATAAGCATGCACAACCACACTCAGGTGGTTTTTCTGAGTTTTGATAAGAATGTGTGAGGGAAACATGAGGCAAAACTGCCACTGGATGAGGGGCAGACAAAAGCTGCTTAAAATGGCTACAATGGATGGCTGTAGCTGAAGTGGTAGAGTACCTAGCAAGCACAAGGCCCAGAGTTTAAAACCCCACGAATGCCAAAGGTGGGGGGGAAGACTACAAAGCTAAATTTTGTATGTACTTATCACAATTTTAGGAAAAAAATGAAGAAGATAATCTAAGGGCAATTCTCCAGACCGTTCTAAAAGACACACAGGATTTTAGATTCTGATTGGAATTTTGTATTTTAAGTAAAGACAATTTCCTGAACTAAATCCACAGATTTCTGGCAGAAGATAATGTTCCTTTGGATACATACTGGTACATTTCAAGTTAAAAATTCTATACAACTGTGGGTGAGGACGGGAGGGAAAAACTGGGACACTGTTCAAAAAAGAAACATATTCTTTACCTGACTTAATGTAACTGCAACCCCTCCGTACATCACCTTTGTAATAAAAATAAACCATTTTTTCAAAAAAGTTAAAAACTGAGGTGGGTACCAGTGGTTCATGTCTGTAATCCTAGCTACTCAGGAGGCTAAGATCTGAGGATTGCAGTTCAAAGCCAGCCTGGGCATGAAAGTCTGTGAGACTTTTATCTCCAGTAAACGACTCAAAAAAGCTAGAGGTGGTGCTGTGGCTCAAGTGGTAGCGTGCTACCTTGAGCAAAAGCAGCTCAGAGACAGTGCCCAGGCCCAAAGTTCAAGCCTCAGGATGAGAGAAAAAAAAAAAAGTTAAGAACTTACTGATGTACCACTTTCCAGGTCAAGATCCTTAGCTATTTGCAACTGTTTTGCTACCTGGTATTGGCAAGGAAAGAATCCAACTCACCTCTTCTTTTATAAGCTACGGATCTGTCAATGTGTGAGTAGTACAGCGGCTTTTCGCTTTTCCACATGTACCTGTGCAAGACAGAAAAGGAGCTGGTGTGGGGGAGGACACAATGCACCTGCACACAGGTTGGAGGCCTTTCTCCAAAGTGACATCTGAAATTCCTAACGTCTGGTCCAGTAGCTTGGTGTGGAATGGTCTACTGGTCCACAGAGCTGCCATCTGAAGAGGCTCTGGTGAGAGCCGGCCAATGGTGTGGTGTGCTCTTCCCACATCTTCTAGCAGAAGCTACTAATTACACAAAGCAGGAATGGGTTCCCTCACCATTCATTTCCCTTGCTGTTTACTTACTCCTGTAAAGGAAAAAATCACTCAACACATAACTCCTGCTTCTGCCTTAATGCACTTGGCCCGGCACTAAGTGCCAGGCACTTCTAACTGACACCTCACACAAAGCAGATCGTGACTGACAGTTTCTTGGCACTCAATGACTGGAACTCTCTTAATCCCGGTGGGAATAAGAGAGCACACCTTACAATATCTCTGCACAGACTTAACCCTTTGTAGGGGGAAAGAGCAGTCAGGATGTTCCTTGTACTGGCTGGTGGGTGGATATGGCCCTCAGGGTCTCTGCTTGAGGGCAAAGACTAAGTTCCATCTGGCATCCCCCAGTGTTAGCAGTGACCAATCCTAGAATCAGGCCAAGGAAGCAATCTGTATTGTTTGTGCTGCCAGTGGCCACCACTGGGCATCACCAGGCAGATGCTGCTGTTCATCCCCTCCGCCCTTTCTTTAGAACTGAATGCAGGGCCTCGGACATACTAGGCCAGTGCTCTTCCACTGAACCACACCCCTAGCCCCAAAATGGTTTTTGATCTTGTTTCCATTCTCAGGTCCCCAGTTAGAGGTCTTCTAGAACCTATCATCAAGCATAAGTTAGATCCCAAGCTACTTTTTAGTTTAGAGAAACACTGTGGCAATAGAAAACACTGGCATCAGAAGAACTGCTTGGCCATTTCTAGTGACTTCAGATGACAACTTCTAAAAATCCTTAAGGGCACAGATGCGCTCAATGTTTTTATGTTTTCAGGGCTGGCAGGCAATAATACAGAGTGGGTGCTCATTTAAATATTTGTTGATAAATGAACAGATGAGTAAGTAAATGAAAAAATGATTTGGCATCTCTAACCTGTCTTCTGCTTTCATAGGACTGTTGTGAGGAATGATTAAAATAATGTATCTATTTCTGTCTGTCTATATGTTCTTTAAACCTAATACAACTACTAGAAATAATTATGACTTAGCATTTGGCTAGTAGACACTTAAGAAATACCTCTAGAAAAGGGCTTTCTAGAAAAGATAAAAAGGAATAGGTCAGCCGGGCGCTGGTGGCTCATGCCTGTAATCCTAGCAACTCAGGAGGCTGAGATCTGAGGATCGCGGTTCAAAGCCAGCACGGCAGGAGAGACCGTGAGACTCCTATCTCCAATAAACCACCAGAAAACAGGAAGTGGCGCTGTAGCTCAAGTGGTAGAGGGCTCGCCTTGAGCTGAAGAGCTGAGGGACAGCGCCCAGGCCCAGAGTTCAAGCCCCACGACCGACAAAAAAAAAAAAAAAAAGGAATAGGTCAGAAATACAGTATTTTAATTTTATTGTAGAAGGCTACAATTGTTGATTTTTCATTATTATTATTATTGTCAGTCATGGGGCTTGAACTCTGGGCCTGGGTGCTGTCCCTGAGCTCTTCAGCTGAAAGCAAGTGCTCTACCACTGGAGCCACAAGTGCCACTTCTGGTTTTCTGGTGGTTAATTGGAGATAACAGTCTCACAGGCTTTCCTGCCTATGCTGGCTTTGAACGGCGATCCTCAGATCTCAGCCTCCTGAGTAGCTAGGATGACAGGCGTGAGCCACTGGCGCCCAGTGTCACTATTCTTTCTTAATGCTAGAAGAAAACTACACACACACACACACACACACAAATACACGTATGTGTACACAAATACACATATCTTTTTTCACATACAAATGTTAGTAATCATATGATAGTAAACCATCACTTTAACTGATTTAATAATTGAGATTTGCAGGGTGCCAGTGGCTCTTGCTTGTAATCCAAGCTACCCAGGAGGTGGAGAACTGGAGGACTGAGGTTCAAATCCAGCCAAGCAGAAAAAGACTCCAGGACTCCATCTCCAAAATAACTAGAAAAGGCTGGGCTAAAGGACTAGCTCAAGTGGTGGAATACTAGCGCCTCAAGTTTGAGGCCCAGAGTTCAAATCTTGGAACCACCACCACCACTGACAAAAACCAAACACACACTTGAAATTTTTTTTCAAAGACTTAAAAAAATACAAAATCCAATCAGTGTAATCATGGTCATACATAAAAGGGAGATGCTGACATTTTACTTGGAATTGGTTTAAAATGTTAAAGCCAGGTGCTGGCAGCTCACACCGTAACTCTAGCTATTCAGGAGGCTGCCAGCCCATGAGACTCTTATCTCCAATAAACTACCAAAAACTTGAAAGTGGAGCTGTGGTTCAAGTGGTAGAGCACTAGCCTTGAGCAAAAAGCTAAGCAACAACACCCAGGCCCTGAGTTCAAGCCCCAATACCGGCACAGAAACAAAATGTTAAGACCAGAAATGAGATTTCTCCAGGTGTCAGGAAGCAGTAGAGATAGCATCAGTATTATATAGAATTCAGTCTTCTTGAAAAATACGTGTAGATTTTGGGAAGTTATACCACATTTAAAATGTATAAGACAGGGCTGGGAAGGTGGCTCAGTGGTAGAGAGCTTGCCTTGCATGCCTGAGGCCCTGGGTTCGATTCCTCAGCACCACATAAGCAAAAAGAAAAAAGCCAGGAGTGGCGCTGTGGCTCAAGTGGTAGAGCGCTAGCCTTGAGCTGAAGAGCTGAGGGATGGCGCCCAGGCCCTGAGTTCAGGCCCCATGACTGGACCAAAAAAATAAAAATAAAAAAAAAATAAAATGTGTAAGACAGCTTACCATGTAACCTTATGTTTAATGAGTCTTTTCCTCAGGCCCTGTGCAGAGAGGATGGGAAGGGCTTTAAGATAACGCACAAGTATTTCACACCTCTTCTGAAACTAAAGCTTCAGAACCTTGCTTTACTTTGCCTACCTCTTTCCACTACAGAAAGCTAAAGAAACAGAGGTGTCACGAAGGTCTTAGATTTTCTAGTAGGGGATACCTGACTGATTCCCTAGTCTTTACCATTTATTTCCCTATTGCTTATTTGTTGATTCATTGGGTGACATTCCTGAGGCTTGAACACTGGGCCTGGCTGCTATCCCTGACCTTTTGCTCAAGGGTAGCACTCTACTGGCTTTTTTGGGGTGGTTTTTAGTGGAGATAATGGTCTCACAGACTTTCCTGCTGTGGCTGGCTTCCAACTGCTATCATAGATCTCAGACTCCTGAGTAGGTAGGATTACAGGCGTGAGCACCAGTGTTGGCCTCCCTCTTCATCTTTATCTTGGACAACTATGCTCTATTTTTCTGTCCCGGGAAGTTTAGCCATTTCAAAAAAGATGGAACCATGCAGTGTCTTTCTCTTAGCAAAATGCATTTAAGGTAAGTGGCATTCATACTTTAGGAGCCTGTTCCTTGCACTGCTCAAGGTAACTGCACTGCCTGGCTGTAACACAGCTCATCAAGTCTCCAGCTGAGGAGCACTGGGGTTGCTGCCAGGTTTTGGTTAAGATTTTTGTGTGAAAAAAAAAAAAAAGATTTTTGTGTGAACCCAAGTTTCACTTTACTCGGGTTAATATCTAGAAGTAGGAAGTGCTAGGTATTTTTCTAGGTTATGTTTAGAGAATGAGAACTGTGAAACTTCCCACGATGGTTATACCATTTTCTATTCCCATATCTGGTACACTGTTTTGTTATGAGCCATTCTGATTGGTATCTGATAATATTTAACTGTATTTTTAATTTGCATTTTTCTACTAAAGAGGTTAGATATCTTTTTATGTGCTATTTATCTTATTTGTTCATTTGAAAAACTGAGTCGTATTCTTACATTTGAAAATATTTTACATATTACAGATAAAAATCTTTAACCAGAAATGCAATTTGCAGGGCTGGGAAGGTGGCTCAGTGGTAGAGCGCTTGCCTTGCATGCCCGAGGCCCTGGGTTCAATTCCTCAGCACCACATAAACAAAAAGAAAAAAGCCGGAAGTGGTGCTGTGGCTCAAGTGGTAGAGAGCTAGCCTTGAGCTGAAGAGCTGAGGGACAGCG
>NW_012267236.1:21469891-21476319 GCF_000151885.1 Dipodomys ordii
CACCTTCCCAGCCCCCAATTTCTAATTTTTTCTCATGGATCATGCTTTTGCTGTGAGACCTCAAAAAATTTTGCCTCATCCAAACAGAAATTTTCTCCATGTGTTACAGTTTTCTTCAGGTTCTTCTCCAGATCTTTAATTAACTGTCAAGCCTTCTATTTACTAATGCTGATCATCATGCTTAGCTATAGAAAATGCCTTAATAATTTTTATCTGACAACATGGAAAATGATGTTTACAAGAACAGGGAGAAAATGAGAAGCTGGGGATGATGTAGCTCAACTGTAGAGCAAGTGCTTAGCATGCATGGAACCCTAAGCTGAATACTTATTTGTGTCAAAACAGGGTGGAGTCACACAGCTATCCTTAATGAACTCCAGCAATGGAGCTATCTCAGGATTATGGTTCAAAGAAGGTAAAACAGTGGGACTGACTGAATTAAACACACTTGCTGTTTGCTTAGTTTGGTCTTGGTTTTTCACAGAGATTAGTATTCTAGGTGAGCGTTCCATCTATACATGGCAGAGGGTAATAGTTGGTATCTTGGTAATGCTGGGCAGCATAGATGGGAGAGGTTAGAATACTAGAAATGCAAGCCGGACTCATACAAACTGTAAACAGCTAAGTGCAATGTGGTACCCTGGGTTGGATCCTAGAATAAAAAGGGTATTATGTGGAGTTAACAGCAATGTCAAAAAAGAAGAAAAAAAGAGGAGCATGTGTACTGTACCATGTGCGAGCTCCTGGGGCTGATCCCCAGCACCTTAAAAAAAAAAAAAAAAGATGTAAGAAAAGAAGTGTGCCTGAATGTACAGTGCTAGAATTATAGAAGTGCGCCTGAATGTATAGTGCTAGAATTATAGAAAGCCCCTGTGTTGCTAAATGCATACGGATGAAGCTTCAGTTTCAAGCGTGAAGTGGCTGACAGAGAAAGAGTGCAGGTGGACCTGAGCAGAGGATACATACTTGGCCCTTGCTTCTTCCCAGTCTTGTTTCTTCTTGTCAAAACTTTTCTTCATAACTTGGTACCACTTTCTGAAGTTAAACCATGGCTTATCTGAAAAATACACAATCTGTACATAATTTGTGCATATGTGTGTGCATGCAGGTCCTGGGGCTTGAACTCAAGAGCCTGGGTGCTGTCCCTGAGATTTTGTGCTCAAGGCTAGTGCTCTACCACTTGAGGCTACTATACTTCCAGTATGTTGGTGGTTAAATGGAGGTGTTTCACAGACTTTCCTGCCTGGGCTGGCTTCAAACTGTGATTCTCAGATCTCAGCCTCCTAAGTATCTAGGACTATATGTATGAGCCACTGGTACTTGGTTGTACTTACTATTTTTTTCACCAGTCCTGAGGCTTGAATGCAGGGCCTGAGCACTGTCCCTGAGCTTATTTTTGTTCAAGGCTGGCACTCTACCACTTGAGCCACCATACCACTTTGGCTTTTTCTGTTTATGTGGTGTTGAGGTATCAAATCCAGGGCTCCATACATGCTAGGCAAACACTCTACCACTAAGCCACTTTCCTAGCCCTGTACTTAACTTTTTTTTTTGGTCGGTCGTGGGGCTTGAACTCTGGGCCTGGGCGCTGTCCCTCAGCTCTTCAGCTCAAGGCGAGCCCTCTACCACTTGAGCCATAGTGCCACTTCCGGTTTTCTGGTGGTTTATTGGAGATAGGAGTCTCACAGTCTCTCCTGCCTGTGCTGGCTTTGAACTGCGATCCTCAGATCTCAGCCTCCTGAGTAGCTAGGATTACAGGCATGAGCCACCAGCGCCCGGCGTTGTACTTAACTTTTAAAAAAGATTTTTGTTAGTCGGGCTGGGAAGGTGGCTCAGTGGTATAGTGCTTGCCTTTCATGCATGAGGCCCTGGGTTCGATTCCTCAGCAACACATAAGCAAAAAGAAAAAAGCCGGAAGTGGCGCTGTGGCTCAAGTGGTAGAGCGCTAGCCTTGAGCTGAAGAGCTGAGGGACAGCGCCCATGCCCAGGGTCAGGCCCCACGACCGGACCCCCCCCAAAAAAAAAAAGATTTTTGTTAGTATGTATTAAGTGTACAAGAGGGGAAGTTACTCTGAAGTTATTGCCACCCATGCATACTATTCATGATCAAACTCATTCTATCTCTCTCCCTCATCCCTTCTTCAAACAATTTCAGCAGGTTTCATTGTTCTATTTCATTTGAAATCCATACATATTAGAAGAAGTCCCATAATAATCATTTTGTTCATATGGGTCTTCATTCATTGACATATGTAACAGCTCTTGGAAATTGCAGATATGTCAGTGTCCCCACATTCTAATCTGAACAATTTGTTGCTCTTCCCTCTACATTCCTAACCTGTACTGTGGCCCTGTCCAGCTTATCCTGAAACTTATCTCTACACACTCACTTCTAGACTTCATCAGTCACTATACAAATCTCCCCCAAATCTCACACTCAGCCTGGAAGCTGGAAGTGCTGGAAAATACATGAATTGAGAACCAAATGACTGATAAATGTGTAGCAGCACAACTGTGCAGCTCCCACTCTTCGTAGAGCTAGCGCAGACATTATATGGATGAGGAAGGAGGCGCTGTGCTGGATCAGGATGGGAGGCTAGACATGCGCAGCGGCACAGGCCGATATCCTCAGTCTCCAGAGGTGGAGGAGAAGCTCTCTAGTGTGGGGTAGGTCTCACCTACGTAGTGAGACTGTCTCACAACAAAACACTGACAGGGGTTAGAGGCACAATGGCATTGAATGCACCAGCATAAAAGGGACTGTTCTCCACTATTCTTTAAAAAAGTCAGTCTTCTGGGTGTTTAACTAAAATTCCTTCCAACTGGCTATGCCAATCATCACCTACAACATAGTGTTGTGGGGTGCACAGCCAGAAGACAGGAAGTCACCCAAAGAACAGAACTTTGTGTTGACAATTAGCGCGATGAGTGAGGTGCAGCTTGAGGGGAGGAAGCAGATGGAGATGAGCAGGACGGCAGAGCACAGAGCAACAGTGCTCGCCCTGTGACAGCACATCTACCTTCAGGTCTCTTCGGGAGCGGTGGCACACATTCACAAAGTCTAAGCCACTTTCCCTTACTAGGGATGTTGGACAACCTTTCACTCTATGACCAGTGAATGTAACAATGCTGGAACAGAATTCAAACATTTACCAACTTCACGAAGTTGCTCTTAGGCTAATTACTCTATTAGACACCAAAGATTAAAAAAAATTAATAAAAGGTGAGACAGGGCTGCCCCTCCAGAAGCTTACAATGCGCTATTCTGCATGAGCTCAGGCTAGAGGGATTAGGATAGAGTGGTCACAGAGCTGTCACTAAGGTCAAAGTGTAGTTTGGTCACTCACTACATTTATGGCATAGTCTGGTCAGTGAGTGGCTGCTGGGAAAACAGCAAGTTTGTCTTTAAATACAGTAGGCCAGCAGTCACTGAAGTTGCTTAATGGCCCAAGGATATAAGAAGTCTATGCAAAACCAGCCCTGGTACAAGGTATTACCCCCACCCCACCCCACGGCTGCCAAATACATACTATTTAAGTTTTTCCACTACCTTCCTTCCTTCCTTTCTCTTTCGTTCTTTCCCTCTTTCTTTCTCTCTATTCCTCCCTCCCTCCCCCCACCTTTCTTTTTTGCCAGTCCTGGGGCTTGACTAAGTGCTGTCCCTGAATTTTTTTTTTGGTTGGTCGTGGGGCTTGAACTCCGCCTGGGGGCTGTTCCTCAGCTCTTCATCTCAAGGCTAGCCCTCTATCACCTGAGCCGCAGCACTACTTTCAGCTTTTTTGGTGCATAATTGGCAATAAGAATCTCATGGAAGCCGGGCGCTGGTGGCTCACGCCTGTAATCCTAGCTACTCAGGAGGCTGAGGTCTGAGGATCGCGGTTCAAAGCCAGCCCGGGCAGGAGAGACCGTTAGACTCCTATCTCCAATAAACCACCAGAAAACCGGAAGTGGTGCTGTAGCTCAAGTGGTAGAGTGCTCGCGTTGAGCTGAAGAGCTGAGGGACAGCGCCCAGGCCCAGAGTTCAAGCCCCACGGCCGACCAAAAAAAAAAAAAAAAGAATCTCATGGAGCTGGGCACCAGTGGCTCACACCTGTAATCCTAGCTACTCAGGAGGCTGAGATCTGAGGATTGTAGTTCAAAGCCAGCCCAGGCAGGAAAAGCTTTGAGACTCTTATCTCCGATAAACCACTAGGAAACCAGAAGTGGTGCTGTGGCTCAAGTGGTAGAGCACTCACCCTGAGCTGAAGAGCTGAGGGACAGCGCCCAGGCCCAGAGTTCAAGCCCCATGACGGCCCCCCCCCCCCCCAAAAAAAAAAAAGAATCTCATGGATTTTCCTGTACTGGGCTGGCTCTAAACAACCATTCTTAGATCTCAGATCTCAGTGTCCTAAGTAGCTAGGATTGATTACAGGTGTGAATTACTGGCGCCAGGCTGACTTAGTGTATCTTTTGATTCATTATTTATAGCCACTTTGAACTTGGCTAATAAAAATTAAGTACCTTCATCATTCTTTCCATTATACTCTTCAGCATGATCAGACAAAGACCTGGAGATAACAATAAATAAATCAATTTATTTAAAAATCATATATTTGGAGAGTTAAGTTTTGAATTCTTCTGAGAGAAAGTATAGAACAGTGCTTGAAAGCTGGGAGACTATGAATTCAGCCATTCCTTGCTGAATTTGGGAGGGGCAACACTGTAAGACTCCACTGGACTCTAAAATAAATTGAAGGACAGTGCTAGGAGTCTAAGACACACAAAGTGGTAAATAATTGTATTTTAAATGAGAAACATGGAATAAGGAGAAACAGAGCTTTCTAAAGAGCACTAGTAATGAAACGTGAGCAGACCACCTACACAAGCTGAGTCAGTGTTAATTGAGAATCACTGTTCCACTCAGTGCTATCCATGTTCCATTTTCTTTTTTTTTTTTATTTGTGAACATACTGTACAGAGGGGTTACAATTACATGGGCAGGATAATGCGTACATTTCTTACCAAGCATTGCAGCCTCCTCCTTTTGTTTACCCTTCACATCCCTTCCCAGCATCCCCCCTCCCCCCCAAGCATGTTCCATTTTCTACTGAACTAACACATGCATTCCTTTACTCTGAACCACCATGCAAAAGCAGTATATTTTCCCTATTGTCTTAAAAAAAACTATCAGTGCAATGCAGTATTATTTCCACAAAATTTTGTGTCAGTTATACTTACCACTCTAAATTGTCATCCAATAGAAAGAGTAGCTTTAATACTACAACAATGACAGCTACAGCTTGCACATCATATTTAACAGCCCTTTTCATTTTAGCTATTGGATCAAATGTCAGAAAATCCACTTCTCCTATTCCAGTCATTTTTACAACTTGGCAGGTTAAACCATGCATTTCATCTGTTGAAGAGAAAAAACAGGTATATGTAATTAAACTTTTTGGCAAACTAGATCTGTAAGGCAACACACACACACACTTTTTGTTTTTTTTTGGGGCGCTGTCCCTCAGCTCTTCAGCTCAAGGCTAGCGCTCTACCACTTGAGCCACAGCCCCACTTTCAGCTTTTTTTCTTTTTGCTTATGTGGTGCTGAGGAATCGAACCCAGGGCCTTGAGCATGCAAGGCAAGCGCTCTACCACTGAGCCACCTTCCCAGCCCCTAAATACATATTTTTTGAGACAGGATCTCACTAGGTAGCCCAAGCTGGCTTTGAACTCATGATTTTTCTGCCTATGACCGGAGTGCTAGGATTACAGGCATGCTCAATAACCTTTACGTATGTTTTGTAAATACACCAAAAATGTACAGAAAAAGTAATGGAAGAATCTTGGCAGGTCGTCTTTCCTGTTTTTAGTTCCTCAATGTGTGGGCCCCATTTTGGCATTCTGCAGACAGCCACACATCTGCGCTATGCTGTTCCATGTGTGTCTCCTGATTCTCATCTGCGCCTCCACAGAAAGGCACACTTACCCGAAACACACATTAGACCAAAAGCTTCGTGGCTGTCCAGGACCATGGTAAGCCCCAGAGGCCCCAATATGCATTTAAGTAGATGCTCTGTTTTCAAACACACCGTATGCTTCATATAGACTGTATTAGTCAAGGCTAAATAATGCAGGAATTGGGGCCAGAAAACCTAGGGCCTATATTTATACTGCTCAATCAGCACCCATGGGACTCTGGATTAGTCATTCAACCTCAATTTCCTTACTAGTTAAATGGGTTACCAAGAATTAAAAAGATTAAATAGGACAGGTAAATGCACTTTGAAAATTCTGTAACATAGCTTTTTTTTGGGGGTCCGGTCGTGGGGCCTGAACTCTGGGCCTGGGTGCTGTCCCTCAGCTCTTCAGCTCAAGGTGAGCGCTCTACCACTTGAGCCACAGCGCCACTTCCGGTTCTTTTTTTTTCTGCTTATGTGGTGCTGAGGAAT
>NW_012267236.1:21476369-21512338 GCF_000151885.1 Dipodomys ordii
GCTTTTTTCTTTTTGCTTATGTGGTGCTGAGGAATCAAACCCAGGGCCTCACGCATGCAAGGCAAGCACTCTATCAATGAGCCACCTTCCCAGCCCCAACACAACAACTTTTTAACTAACCTAAGTATGCAAGACACACTGCATCCCACTCAAATTGAAGTATAACAAAAGCTTACAAAAACCTAAGGCACTGCATGGAACTGACCCAGGCCTGTGGTGTGCATTCAATCAGCAGTGCTACTGGCTACTATTGCCTCCATGGACTGGAGTGTGCCATGCCAGCAGAACCATGCTGCATGGTCTGGAGGCCTGCTCATCCCTTACTAGCTCTGTGGTCTTGGGCATGATACATCATCTTCCCCCTCCACCGGCATAAAGCAAGAATGACAACAGTATGGATGATATCTATTAGGAAGACTACATGAGTTAACGTCCCTAAGGTACTCCAAGTTCTGCCAACCCTATCTCCTTTTCTCCTCTACTGCTGCTCCTTGGCTCACCCTATAACTGGCCTTCTCTTTTCAGGTCTGACTCTGCTGTGGTCCAATCATCTCATTCTCCTTTTCTCATCAACCCACGAAAACTTGTAGCTCTAGCCCTGTTACATCAAAGCCACTCACACTTTCTGTTCTGCACAGACACTTTTGCTTCTTTGTCTAGAAAGTTTCTTTTCCCCATTCCTCATATCAAGCTCTGCTGGTCTGATCGATACGTACAGCACAGATCTTGGCTATACCAATTCCTTCTTCTAAGCACACCAGTGTGACAGCAGCAGGCTCCTTGGATGAGCCACTTGTGAGCGCGAACACACTCTCCCAGGCTCTCAGCACCTCAAGAGCATATTATTTGTCTCTGTCTTAAACCTGAGAATGAGCCAGTCTTGCCGCATCTTCCCAAATGCATCAACATACACAAAACTGGTGTTCACTGCACGTTTATGGTAAAGGATGAGTCTACTAGGAAGCAAGTTTCCTCCTTAAGATATTTGAGTAAAACTTCACTGATCAGATCTGGGAAGGGAGCTCAGTGACAAAAGCGCTGAACTAGCATGCTAAGACTTTGGTTTAATTCCCAGGAATGCAAAAACAAGTAAATAAAAATTAAAATCTAGCCGGGTGCCAGGGGCTTACGACTGTAATCCTAGCTACTCAGGAGACTGAGATCTGAGGATCATGGTTCAAAGCCAGCCTGGGCAGGAAACTCTGTGAGATACTATCTCCAATAAACCACCAAAAAACCAGAAGTAGCGCTGTGGCTCAAGTGGTAGAGCGCTAGCCTTGAGCTGAAGAGCTGAGGGACAGCACCCAGGCCCAGAGTTCAAGCCCATGACCGACAAAAATAAATAATTAAAAATGGCCGGGCACTGGTGGCTCACGCCTGTAATCCTAGCTACTCAGGAGGCTGAGATCTGAGGATCACGGTTCAAAGCCAGCCCAGGCAGGAAAGACCGTGAGACTCCTATCTCCAATAAACCACCAGAAAACCGGAAGTGGTGCTGTAGCTCAAGTGGTAGAGCGCTCACGTTGAGCTGAAGAGCTGAGGGACAGCGCCCAGGCCCAGAGTTCAAGCCCCAGGACCGACCAAAAAAAAAAATGTGCTTTGCTCACACAGAAATGAAACACATATAATAGTACCTTTGAAAACATGGCATCAAATTATCTTATATGTCTATTACAGTCTAATAACTTAGCTAAAGTTCTTACCTAAGAGTTCTTCATTCTTCAACAACTACTATGCTCTGGGTACTTGACCTAGAGATAGCCCTTTTCCTCGGGAGCTCGGGGTTTAGTTACACATAAGTTTCTAGTTTTTTCTAGATCTTATATTTTATACTGCTCCTCTTGTACCAAAAGCACAAGTAGAATAAAGCAGAAGTGGCAGAAGCAGGAGGAACAGAGCTGGGTGTGGGGAGAGCCCAGTGTGGGGCAGAAGATGTGGTGTCAGAACCTTCTCTGCTTCTGACCACCTGAGTTTCTGAGTCTCTCAAGTTCTCAAGTATTAATGAAGGCCCCTACCTGCCTTCCCTCCCTCCCTTTACAGAGGAGAGATGTGGGGGGCACTCTGGAAATCCCAAAGGCCTCTAGAAATGACATATATTTGTGAAAGTGCCCAGAAACTCTACTGTGCAGACCTGCTAGCGTCCACATGAAGCACCACACCGGCTCATTCCCAGAAACTCTACTGTGCAGACCTGCTAGCGTCCACATGAAGCACCACACCGGCTCATTCCCAGTTGTCAAAGGGCCTGCAAAACTGTGTGTGGCAGAATTGCTGAGGCTTTCTGGTCACATTTAAAAATCACTGAAGAAGCTGGGTGCTGGTGGCTCACACCTGTAATCCTAGCTACTCAGAAGGTAGAGATCTGAGGATCGCAGTTCAAAACCAGCCCAGGTAGGAAAGTCCATTGGACTCTTTTCTCCAGAAAACTGGAAGTGGCCTGGTGGGTCACTGTGACTGAGCACTAGCCTTCCATGAAAAAGCTCAGAGACAGGGCCCAGGTCCTGAGTTCAAGCCCCAAGAGCAACCAAACAAAAAGCAAACAAAAAAAGCACTGAGGAGCCAGGTATGGTGGCAAATGTCCAAAATTCCAGTGCTTGGTAGACAGGAAGATGATGAGTTCATGGTCTGGGCTACTTAGTGAGAGCCTGTCTCAAATAAAAAATCAAAACAATGAAAGGCACTAAGGAAGGGTATCTGTTGCTCTCACATGCTTAAAACCACTTTTAGAGCTCTTGAAAAAATTCCAAATACACAACTCTCCCTCATTTTCTTTGTGTCAGTCATAGGCACTGTTATTGAGCTTTTTGCTCAAGGTTGGCACTCTATCACTAGAGCCATAGCTCCACTTCTAGCTTTTTGGTGGTTAATTGGAGGTAAGAGTCTCAGATCTCAGCCTTCTGAGCAGCTAGGATTACAAGTGTGAGACACAGGCAGCCGACTCTTCCCCTTTTAAAAATTCATCTGTCTGCTGCTGGACTGCACCTGACTTCCATGCATTTTAGATAGGCGGAAGCACACACGAGGTACAAAGCTACTTTGGAGATAGAGGCAGGAGGCTCACGTGAGCCCACAAGTTCAAGACCAATCTGGGCAACAGAGAGAGACTCTTGTCTCAAAAACAAATACATGCACACGAGTGTGTGCACACACACCCATACATAATAAAAATACACTCAAGCATATTTTTGGTATTGCTTAGGCAATGATGCAGTCATAGCATGTTTACATTTTAGGAATGAAAGTCCTAGGTTGGGTGTGGTGGTGCACAACTGTAATCTTAGTTCTCAAACTAAGGCTGGATCAGATCCTAGTTCCAGCTGCCTGGACCACACAGTGAGGGGCAAATGTCTCAAAACAGAAACAAACAAACAAAGCTCCTCCCATTTCTGGTCTAGCAGGGCTGGGGTTAGGGGGGCTTCCCGCAGTGGGCCCTGCCTGCAGCCCTCGTCTTGTTGCTCTGGAAGGAGGCAGGTAAGGCTGTCCTTGCCGCTGTCCCGTGGTACGTAGGATCTGACCAGACTTTGCCCTCTGTTTCTTTTAAGAGTTGGAAACAGGGCTGGGAAGGTAGCTCAGTGGTAGAGCACTTGCCTTGCATGCCTGAGGCCCTGGGTTCGATTCCTCAGAACCACATAAGCAAAAAGAAAAAAGCCAGAAGTGGTGCTGTGGCTCAAGTGGTAGAGCGCTAGCCTGGAGCTGAAGAGCTGAGGGACAGCGCCCAGGTCCAGAGTTCAGGCCCCACGACCGGACCCCCCCCCCCTAAAAAAAAAAAAAAGAGTTGGAAACAGTAAATGTTACTAAACAACAAAACTATCATACATCACCTTCTGGAGTTTTGTTGTTGCTGTTTTTTTTTTTTTTGCCAGCCTTACTAAGACCTAAACTCTGGGCCTGGGCACTGTTCTTAAGCTTTTTGCTTGAGGCGAGCACTCTACCACTTGAGCCAGTGAGCCACTTCTGTTTTTTTCTGGAGAAAGCAACTCACAGACATTCCTACCTGGGCTGGTTTTGAACTGTGATGCTCAGATCTCAGCCTCCTGAATAGATAGGATTACAGGCGTGGGCCACTGTTGCCTGGTGTTGCTGTTGCTTTTGAGACAGGGTCTCACTCTGTAGCCCAAGCTGGCCCTGAACTGCCCATCTTCTGGTCTCAGTCTCTTAACCAGCTGGGATTACAAACATGGGCCACCATGCTAGACTGGGGTTTTTCTTTCTTTTTTTTTAACCTTCATTATACAGTAATAATATTTCACGCAAATAAAGTGTTTAATTGAAAAAGAGAATAACTCATATTGAAACATTTGTGACTTTGCTTGTACTCAGCAGACTTTTTATATCTACTTTTTGTGCTAGTACTGAGGCTTGAATTCAAGGCCTGGGCACTGTCCCTTAGCTTTTTCCAATCAAAGCTGGTGCTCTACTACTAGAGCCACAGCTTTACTTCTGGCTTTTTGTCAAATGGTGGTTAACTGGAGAAAAGAGTCTCAGGGACTTTCTTGGACTGGCTTGGAGCCATGACCCTTGTATCTCAGCCTCCTGAGAAGCTAAGATTCCAGGAGTGAGCCCCAGGCACCTGGCTCAGACTTGCTATAAAGGCTACATATATTCTCTACACCAAAATAGAACTTTATTTTGGAACACTGCCCCTTTATGTATTTTAAGTAATTTGAATTAATTTTCAGACAGTATTATGAATTGAAGCTGGTTACTTCTAGACCCTTTCAAGCTATGGTAGACTGTGACTGGAAAGGAAGGTTTCTTATCTGCTTACCATAATCCCAAAGGTGAAGAATCCCCCACTGCCACCCCCTACCCCAAGGTCCACCACTCCTTACCAGGGAGATTGACTTCCATTAAGTATTTCATACACAAGACGTTGGGATGGAGGTAGCAGTCTTCAGTTATGTCTGGAAAACGTGGCAAGTCTAAAAATATGGCAATTTCAATCATGTTTTTATAGATCTCCTCATAATCAGGCCAAGACTGAAATGAAAAATAGGTAATCAAGAGTGTGTGTGTGTGTGTGTGTGTGTGTGTTGGTCTCAGAGCATGAACTCAGGGCCTTAAGCTCTTATTAAGCTCCCCGATATCCCTGGCTCTATCATTTCCCTTTTTGCTGGTTAACTGGAGTCTCAGATTTGTCTTCTAGGGCTGGCTTGGAACCACAGTCCTCAGATCTCGGCCTTCTGAAAAGACAGGATTACAGGTGTGAGCCACCAGTACCTGCTAAGGTTAACAATTCTTTTTTTTTGGTCTGGTTGTGGGGCCTGAACTCTGGGCCTGGGCACTGTCCCTCAGCTCCTCAGCTCAAGGCTAGCACTCTACCACTTGAGCCACAGCACCACTTCCGGCTTTTTTCTTTTTTCTTATGTGGTGCTGAGGAATTGAACCCAGGGCCTCATGCATGCAAGGCAAGCACTCTACCACTGAGCCACCTTCCCAGCCCCTAATTCTTGAGCCTCAAGTTCTAACTCTAATACTATAAAAAACAATGAGAGCCATGCCTATAATGTAAGTTATTTAAAGAATATTTTCTGATTAAAAATAGCATGTATCTATTGAATACATATTTGGAACGCAGAGAAAAATAGGAAGGGGAAAATACCCACAGATTCTTACTATCCTAACAGTAATTCTAAGCAGTAATAGTACTAAATTGAAAAGCCGCTAAAATTCTATTTGGCTCATGAAACTCTTCCTGGCCTCATGAAGGCCACACTTCTTGCCATAGGAGCAGCTGGAGAAGAGATAAGGCTGCGATGACACTCAACTACAGTCACTGCTGCTGTAACTACAACAATGTACAATCCCCCGCCACCCCCCCCCACCCCGTGCCCATTCATCTTTAACTTCACCATAAGCGCATAGTCCCCTCCCCCCAGCACAGTGTCACATGCCTCATGCGGGAGAGGACATTAATTATTAGGTTCTAAGCAGGTAAAATCTATAACTCCATGTTGCACGCTCCTCCCACCCTTCCTCTGTCATTGGTCTAACCCTTTCCTTGATTCCTTCCTCCATACCACAAGCTCCAGCTTCTTGGTATTCATTTTGTTAAACTGTACCTTAGTTTTCACACCATTTCTGCCCCAGGGGACCTCACTGAAAGCATCCAAATGTGCAGGAAGTGGTGGTGCACACCTGTAATCCCCTCACTTGGGAGGCTGAGCCAGGAGGACTGTGCATTCAAGGACAGCTTGAACTGCACAGCAAGACCTTGTGACACACACACACACACACACACACAGAGGCACCAGAATGCCAGTCAGTTATGCCACTAGAGCTTGGCAGGGGCCCTTGGTCTCTCCTCACATTTGCTCCTAGTATAAATGAGCCAGGCCAGTCTAGCGCAGCAATATATCTAACCTTTGGCAGTGGCTTTGAGCGTTGCTACTTAGTGTGTTTTTAGAGAGTAACAGGACCGTGCAACATTTTTGTCTCTGTCCCACTGTCCTTAGCCAAAGAGGCTAAGATTATAAAACAGGAGCAACTACCACATAACAGCCATGGTACACAGTCAGTGATTTGTAGAAGATACACTCACCTCTAGGACACACCTAAGGGAAGGACCTCTTAGAAGCTGTAGGCATTTGTACATATTTTCACTAGGTATTTAGAATTTCTGATGTATCAAATAGAATAAACAGAATTCTGTTTAAAAAACTGTAAAAAATTCTGTAAAAAAACTGCAAGTTTTAAGCTGAGTGTGGTGACGCATGCTCCTAAACCTAGCTACTCAGGAGGTAGAAGCAGGAGGATCATGAATTTGAGGCTGGACCAGGAAAAATCAGCAAGACACTATCTCAAAAACAAGCAAACAAAATATCCCCAAAAGACTGAGGGCAGAGCTCAAGTGTTCAACCTCAGCACCACAAAAAGAAACCAACCAATACCATCACCCTAGCCTGACTAGTTAAGGCTTGTTGTTTATACTGACGCTTGGGTTATTTGCTAGTTCATCAAATACTATCTCAATTTTTGTGGAACGAAGTAGAACAAAGACAAGACAGGAAGAATGATAAGAATTATGTGCACTGCATAGAACAAATCTCTATGGGAATCATATGCAAGATGCTTATTCTGAATGAAGGGTCTCCTTAGGTCCTACTGGTCTGAGAAGATGCTGCTTAAATGACTTCTCTAGGAGTTTTCGTTGTTTTTTGTCGGTCGTGGGGCTTGAACTCTGGGCCTGGGCGCTGTCCCTCAGCTCTTCAGCTCAAGGCGAGCGCTCTACCACTTGAGCTACAGCGCCACTTCCGGTTTTCTGGTGGTTTATTGGAGATAGGAGTCTCACGGTCTTTCCTGCCTGGGCTGGCTTTGAACCGCGATCCTCAGATCTCAGCCTCCTGAGTAGCTAGGATTACAGGCGTGAGCCACCAGCGCCTGGCTAGTTGTTTTTTTTTTTTTTGTCTTTGGTTTTTTTTTTTTCATTTTTAAAGACAGGGGCTCAGTTATGTGTAGAACTCACAATTCTTCTGCCCCAGCATTGATAGAATTATAGGTGTGTGCCATCACACCTGTTTTTTTTTTTTTTTGTTGTTGTTGTCTTTTGAGAAAGTCTCCCTATGTAACTCAGACTGGCTTTGAACATAGGTCCTTCTGCCTCAGTCTCCCAATCTCTAGAGTATTTCTGTGTATGTGTGCTGGACCTGGGGCTTGAACTCAGGACCTGGGTGCTGTCCCTGACCTTTTGTGCAGTAGGCTAGTGCACTTTGAGCCACAGTTCCACTTTTGGCTTTTTGGTAGTTAATTGGAGATGAGTCTCATGGACTGGCTTTGAACTATGACCCTCAGATCGAAGATTCCTGAATAGCTAGGTTTATGGCCACTGGTGCCTGGCTTCTTTTATTTTTATTCTTTTTGATCTGCGTTGCTTCCTTTCTCTCTCATTCCTCCCTCTTTCTCTTTTGTGCTGTTCCTGAGGCTTGAATTCAGGACTTTGGCACTGTCCCTGAGTTCTTGGGCTCAAGGCTAGTACTCTAACCACTTGAATCATCTCCAATTCTAGCCTTTTTTGGGGGGTGGGGAGTGGAGGGTGGGGTGGCAGTTAACTGGAGATAAGTCTCATGGACTTTCTTGCCCCAGGCTGGTTCAAACTGTGATCCTCAGATCTCAGCCTCCTGAGTAGCTAGGATTGCCACTGGCCCCCAGCTTCCAGAATATTCTTATATACACAAAACTTCAGAACCTCTAAGAAGTAATAGAATTGCTGTGAATCCAGAGTTGAGGGGAACAGCAAACAACAAATAAAATGCAGTGCCTTCATTCTCTTTTTTCTTGTATATGGGCAGGCACTCAGACAATTTTCTCTGCCAGCTTGACAAGAGACATGTGCACACACAGTCCAGTGATGGCTAAAGTGTGGGAGGCCAGAACAAAAGACACCATCCTCTGCCTCTCGCTGAGCTGTGGGGGGAGTGAGGGGATGTGAGAACACCTGTTGTCATTGCACTTACCTTCATTTCCCTGGGGGAGATCTGAAACTGTCAGATGTTATTCTAACAAAGATTGCACAAACACTCTCGAGGCCTGCCAGAGTAAGATGGTGAGCACATCTGGAGTAAAGCTTGAAGACTGAGTGGACTAATATCTGACCCAAGGAGACCTTACTAGAGGTGCACCCGGAGGAGCTGACGGACAGTGCTGAAGAGTGTTTCTTCCTTCAGCCAAGAGACCCAGTTTCACAAGGGTGGAAGACCGCTCCAGGACGCGTGAGTCATCACGGCGAAGTGCCACCCGTGGGTCTGGCTGGACCTGTGCCATGTCTCCTCCTCTTGCTCATTCAAAAAGGAGAATGCTGTTGATCAACATTCAGAACACTGGAGGTGTGCTTCAGAATGAATTTCCAGTTTCATCTTTACCCCTTTCTCCTTGCTGCCTGCAGCAAGGCCTGACAAAATGACTGATTCTTGAGGATTTAGAAACATTGCCAAGGACAGTGGCAGGAGAATATGTACATCATATGTTATCTTTCTAGAACTGGTCTGCAGGTTCCCAATATAAAAGGAAAATCAAGGGCTGGAGGTATATTATGGCTAGCAAACCCCATGTCCCGAGTTCAAATCTCAGAAAAGCAGTGAGTGAGAGAAAGCGCGAGGGAGACAGAAAGAGAGAGGGGATGTCCAAAAATAAGAAACTGACTTCCTGTCTAGCCCCTGAAAGAAATGGTGAGAATGAAGTGCAGGTGTCTCTAGGTCTGACTGCTGGAGCCACTGCCCTGAAGGAGACTCACTTTCAGCTTATTCCCCCAGGTGAACGGAAAGATTTCTGGTGGAAGTAAATGATGTTTCAAGTCACCATTGTCCAGAAACTGGAGTCCAAACTGAAGAGGAAAAAGCAGGGGGAGATTATCTTCCAATTAAATAAGGAAATAAACTCCAGGCTGCTCATGCTGGCTGGAAGTGACAACTCAGCAAAGACAACTGGAAATACAAAGGCCTTGCATTGCTCAAGTCAGGGTAATGGCGGGCGGGCACAAGGAAACTGGCCAGGCCTGCGTCGAGAGACATGAATCAATGAATCACAGTTCTCTGTATAGCGCTCCATTCCCTCCATTCTCAGTGGGTTTTCTCTCATCTGTTGTTGATGGGACAGAAGAACTTAATGGAAAGAAATAGCTCACCTAGGATAAAGGTTTTGTTTTTTTAAGCCTTTGGAAGGTCAGGAAGGGTATTTTTAAGGCGTGTTCCACTTTCTGTGTAACAAAAATAAAAATCCAGACACAGAAGAAAAACCGTCCCAGCAGCCCACACACAAGTCCACTGGCAGGCATTATCTTCACCGCCATCTCTGAGCACAATTGCACCTTTTGTCATTTCTGGTGGAGGCTCAGCTGCTCAAGAAGCCAAGACTTAGTGGAGAGAGCTAAAACATGGAAGGGGAAGAAAATGCTTCCTTTGTTAGCGAAAAGCCGTTTCCATTTAAAAGTTTCAACATACTACAGAAGAGTGAATGAACTTTTGTGAGCAAAAGCAAAGCATACAAAGAAGAAAAGCTGCCTGTCAATTAAGTACACAGTCAGGCGAAGGCATCCCAGGCCCTCCCAGTTCTTAAGAAAGGAGGCCGGGTGGAGCGTGGCCTGTTTCTCCACTGGGCTGCCACCTGCCTGGAAAGTGTCATAAACAGAGAGGGCTTCTGGAGTGGCACAGACCCACTTAATCACAATAGCAAGAAATCACTATTGTCCTTTAAAGATGATAGAACTATAGTAAAGTACGTCTAGATGAAATAAAAAATGGAACTCTGGGAAAGCATTTTAATTGAATTTCACAAATATTCCAGTGAGTTTATTTTCCTTCATGAAGCAATGATTTAAGACAGGCAAGGACAAGCTAGAGTTTCTGTTACACAACAGCAGGCTCCGGTGATAAATAAAGCAGATTAATACTCGGTCAGAGATGAACTTCCTGCTCAGCTGTTTAAGACAAAAAGACCAGTGCCCCACCCTACGTACTGTTATTGTTGTTCTGAAGCTAAGACTCAGCTGAGAAACTAATGCTACATGCACCTGTTAATCCAAACCTGTCACCAGACTCTCGGTTACAAAGTAAAATTAATAAGGAAAAAAAGCCAATCAGAAGTAATAGCAAAGCACTGTAATGGGCTACTTATGGGAAGATAAAATTAATCCCACATACACAACTCATAAAGTAGTTCACCTTCTATTGTCAGTCTGCCAGAATTCTCTAATTTTTGGGTTAGCAGACATTTTTAGGATGAGAGGTTTTGCCGTATGTACACATAGTGCTTGGACCAAATCTCCTCCTCTGCCATCTTCCCCATCCCTCTCGCCCCCTGCAAACCTCTACCAACAGGATTTGGGGTTTCATGTTGTCTTCTTCTATTTGTATGTATGTCCTTTCAGGTGTCTTACTGGGTGTGAATCTCCCAGGTAGCAACAAACAATGCCTTCTTATATTCCAAGTCTAGTTTTCTGGGAGTCTGTAGCACAAACACACTCACACTCAGAGACACACAGACACATGACTTTGTATGTCCCAAGAGAACATTGCAGAAACATACTATCAATTTGCATGAACAATCTGAAACTTGGGAAAAAATACAAGATGATAAACTGATGGCCAACAGGACAAGCCAAGTAAACAAGGGACAACAATTTGTTCTGTCCAGAGGATCAGAGGTAGGAAACCTTCTGAAGACCACTTAAAGACTTTTCAAAAAAACTCTGCTGGTAGTTTTTAAGTTCTATTTTCTCAGCTCTGTCCTATTATCATTAGCCCAGGATCCAACTAAATAACAAGAGAATCCACATGAAATTGCTGGCTTCCCTTAGCAAACACAAAGTATCATTCTCCTAAAAGAAATATAAATGCAGTCTCATACAGCCACTTTCTAACTTGAGTGATGCATTGTCAGTTTCAATATATCGGTGAAGGGTACAAATTAACTGATAGAAGATTACTGACCTCATACACTGATTTTCATAAGAGTGATACTGACACTCCTGCTTTTAAATGTCCTTGCTCATAAGCAGAAGTTATAATAACTCTTAGGGAATTCCCATTAAAATGTAATGGGATTCTTTTTGTGTGTATACCTGGTCCTGGGGCTTGAACTCAGGGGCCTGGCTGCACAGCACAATAACAAAACAACAGGAATACATGTTAGCAATAATAGAATCTAGGTAGAGGCTCCATGAATCTCTCTGCAGTGTGTATTATTATGGTTATTATCTGCGGTACTGGACTTGAGCTCAGTATTATGACTTCTGTATATATCTCTAATTATTCCAAAATAAAAAGGTAAAGAAAATTCTTGGGGCTGGCAAGTTGGCTCAGTGGTAGCATGCTTGCCTTGCATGCATGAGGCCCTGGGTTCGATTCCCCAGCACCACATAAACAGAAAAAAGTAGGAAGTAGCGCTGTGGCTCAAGTGGTAGAGCAATAGCCTTGAGCTGAAGAGCTGAGGGGCAGTTCAGAGTTCAGCCCCCATGACTGAAAAAAAAAATCTTGGGCTATAGGGGTGGATCAAGAGATAGAGCACTTACCTAGCAAGTTATCAGGCCCTGAGCTGAGAACCTTAGTATGTGAGAAAAACAAACTCTCCAAGAAGTGAAAAAGCAAACTGCAACGGTTGTTACCAAGTCAAAAAATCTCCCACTGAGCCACCTTCCCAGCCCCCTCATTATTTTTATTTCCACCAAAATCTTCAATCCCTTAGCTCAAGGTTAATTTTATTTTTTTATTTTTATTTTTTGTCGGTCGTGGGGCTTGAACTCTGGGCTTGGGCATTGTCCCTCAGCTCTTCAGCTCAAGGCGAGCGCTCTACCACTTGAGCTACAGTGCCACTTCCGATTTTCTGGTGGTTTATTGGAGATAGCAGTCTCACGGTCTCTCCTGCCCGTGCTGGCTTTGAACCGTGATCCTCAGATCTCAGCCTCCTGAGAAGCTAGGATTACAGGCGTGAGCCACCAGCGCCTGGCTTCAAGGTTAATTTTAAAAGATTAAAGATACTAGGTACTGGTAAAGATACAGAACAAAAGGAACCAGTACATTATTGGTGGGAATATAAATTAGAATAGTCATTATCATTTTCAGTATGTAGGGTCCTGAGAACCAACAATGAGGCAAAGATAGTTAGGCCCCCCCAAAAGGTAGTTAGGCAAGACCCTATCTCAAACACAAGCAGAGCATGGTGGCTTATTTATGTAATCTCAGCTACTCAGAAAGCAGGAACCTGGGCAAAAGGACAAGACCTGATCTGACAAACTAAAGCAAAAAGAGCAAGGGGGCATGGCTCAGGTAATAGATTGCTTGTGACTTGTGAGTTCAAACTGTAGTACAATGAAAGAAAAGGAGAAGAAACAAAGCTACACTATAATCAGAACAATCATGCCCCTCCTTATTGGGCATCTCTGGGCCACAGGAAAGGAACCAAGGTGTGTAACCAACAACCTGTGTGGACTAAGGCATGACTCAAGTAGTAGAGCACCTGCAGAGCCAGCATGAGGCCCAATTCAAACCCCAGAAAGCCCCATCCCCTCAAAACAATCCCACAAGGAATGGGTAAAGAAAATGTGCCACACACATATATACACACACACACACACACATACATATATATGTATATTTATACATATATACAAAAAAATATATATATATACATATATACGTACCATGCAAATGCAATGTTAAATAATTGTTACATTATATTGCTTAGGAAATAATGACAATTTCTGTCTATGGATTTAGGACCTGAAGATACAGAGATCTGTAAGAAATCTATTTGAGCTTTAACGAACACTCTAATTCATAGCTTATGAATTATGAATAGTAACACTGAATGTTTAATTATAAAATGATTTGAACATGTGATTTCAAAGAGCTGTCTATGTGCTTGAGGCCCAGGGTCCAGCTACCAGTACCACGATCAACCACTCACTCCAATGGTGACGCATGCTTCAATTCTCTACAGAAAAAGGCCTGTTATGGACAATTAGCTCCCATGTATCCTACGTATTTGGACATTCTATTCCTTCACACACAAAAATATTACGTATAAACAAATGTTTTATTTACAGCAAACTTCATGAACCATCCAGATCAAATTAATTTAGAATTCGTGAAAAGTAAGAATGACTACTGGAGATACATGGAGGTACATTCTTCTAATCCTAGCCCTTGGCAGCTGAGAGCCTGGGGACCACATGTTGAAGGCCAGCCCAAGCTGTAGAGTAAGACCACTTAAAAAAGAAAAAGAGGGGCTGGGAAGGTGGCTCAGTGGTAGAGCGCTTGCCTTGCATGCTTGAGGCCCTGGGTTCGATTCCTCAGCACCACATAAGCAAAAAGAAAAAAGCCAGAGGTGGCGCTGTGGCTCAAGTGGTAGACCGCTAGCCTTGAGCTGAAGAGCTGAGGGACAGCGCCCAGGCCCAGAGTTCAGGCCCCACGACCGGACCCCCAAAAAAAAAAAAAAAAAGAAAAACAAATAATTTGTAGGAAACCAGTGACTAACACCTGTAATATCTAAGAATCAGGATTTGCACACAGCCCAGGCATGAGACCTTTATATCCAATTAACCAGCAAAAAGCCAGAAGTAAAGCTGTGGCTCAAGTGGCAGAATGCCAGTCTTGAGCATAAAAGAGAAGGGACAGTGCCCAGACCCTGAGTTCAAGCACAGGACCATTATAAAAAAATAAAATAGCCAGGCACTGGTGGCTTACGCCTGTAAAACTAGCTACTCAGGAGGCTGAGATATAGAGGTTCAAAGCCAGCCTAAACAGGAAAGTCTGCAAGACTCTTATCTCTAATCAACCACCAGAAAACCACAAGTGGCAGAGAGCTACCCTTGAGTTGAAGAGTGGAGGGACAGCACCCAAGCCACAAAGTTCAAGCCCCACAACTGACAAAAAAAGTTAAAAAAAAAAGTAAAAAAAAAAAAAGCAAACAAAACAGTGGCTACAATGGAAGAAATGGAAATAATTTAGTAGATGATTTTTATTTAAATGTAGCACTTTTTTTTTTTCTTTTGGATCTGGTTGTGGGGCCTGAACTCTGGGCCTAGGCACTGTCCCTCGGCTCTTCAGCTCAAGGCTAGCGCTCTACCACTTGAGCCACAGCGCCACTTCCGGCTTTTTTTCTTTTTGCTTATGTGGTGCTGAGGAATCGAACACAGGGCCTCAGGCATGCAAGGCAAGCACTCTACCACTGAGCCACCTTCCCAGCCCCATTAATGTAGCATTCTATATTTCTTCCTCCCCTCCCCTTCCCCCTTCCCCTTTCCCTCCTCCTCCTTATTTTGACTGTACTGGTGTAATCAGGCTCTCTGCTTGCTAGGCAGAAACTCTACCACTTGAGAGATGTCCCAGTCCTTGTTTGCCATTACTTTTCACACAGGATCTCACATTTTTTGCTCTAGCCCAACCTTGGACGATGATCTTCCAATGTCTGCCTCCTATGCAGCTGGATGACAGATAAATGCCACCATGCCCAGATTATTTTTTATTTTTGTGCCAGTCCTGGGGCTCGAACACAGAGTCTGAGTGCTATACCTGAATTTTTTTTTTTTGGGTCCGGTCGTGGGGCCTGAACTCTGGGCCTGGGCGTTGTCCCTCAGCTCTTCAGCTCAAGGTCAACGCTCTACCAGTGCCACAGTGCCACTTCTGGCTTTTTTCTTTATGTGGTGCTGAGGAATGGAACCCAGGGCCTCAGGCATACAAGGCAAGCGCTCTACCTCTGAGCCACCTTCCCAGCCCTATACCTGAATTTTTTTAGTCTAAGTTAGCACTCTACCACTTGTAGCTCCACTTACAGCTTTTTGCTGGTTAATTGGAGCAAGAGCCAGTGGGATGGCAGGATGTCACACCACTCTCAAATGGTGTGTTATTTAAAACTTCAGGTTAATTGGAGACAAGAGTCTCTCAGGCTTTCCTCCTGGGCCTGCCTTTGAACTGTGATCCTTAGCCTCCTCAGTATCTAGGATTTCAGGCATGACCATGGGTACCTGGCTCCAGATTACTTCTTGAAATGGGGTATCACTGATTTTTTAAAGTTTTGTCTAGGCTGGCTTCCAACTACAAGCTTTCTGATTTCTATGCAGGAACCCAGACTGTCCTGAACCCCAGTATACATTAAGACACTAACAACTAATAACAAACAAGTAACTGTTTTCAATAAAGGTAATGGTCTGGCAGACTATTTGTTTTGGCAGTAGTGGGGACTGATCTACGATACAGATTCATGTATATATGTATGCGTTTATATTTTTCAAGGTACTCTGCAGGATGTGTGTGTGCTGTGGTAGACACGGACCACTTGATTCATATCTCCCTTCTTTTTGTTTTCTTTCTTTTTTGATTTTTTTCTCCAGGGCTGAGGACCGAACCCAGGGCCTTGAGCGCGCTGGGCGGAAGCTCTTCGGCTGGGCTAAACCTCCAGCCCCTTGTTTTTGTTTTCAACTGGCCTTAAACTCATGATCATCTTGATTTTACTTCCTGAGTAGCTGGGATTACATGTGTACCATCATACCAGGTTAAACTCTTTTGTTTCTTGAAGTACTAGGAACTGAACTCAGTGTGCTTGACACTTGAGCCACACTCTTAGACCACTCAGGATGCATTATACTAGGGTTGGGCAGGTGGCTCAGTGGTAGAGTGCTTGCCTTGCATGCATGAGGCCCTGGGTTCGATTCCTCAGCACCACATAAACAGATAAAGCTGGAAGTGGCACTGTGGCTCAAGTAGTAGAGTGCTTGTCTGGAGCTGAAGAGCTAAGGGACAGTGCCCAGGCCCAGAGTTCGAGCCCCATGACTGAACAACAACAACAACAAGATAAGCTAACACAAGAGGAGAACTCAAAACAGTGCCTCTGAAAACCAGGTGTTAACTTCCTCTAAGGCAACACAGTGTGGAAGTAACAATAAAAACACAACTCTTCTGAAGAATTTAAAAGATTAAATTCCATTCTTCATTAAATTATCACTATGGTTCCTTACTTGAATAAAACAAAATTAAGATTTTTTTTTTTTTTGGAAAACAACAACAACAAATACTAAGAGAGAGAGTGAAGATAAACCAGTCTTATTAACGACTATGAAGTAATTTTTTTAAAAAAGGAGAAAAAAAACTTACCTCTATAGTAAAGATTCCTTTGTCTCGCCCATATAATTTCATCTCTTCTGGAAAATGCTGGTAAGCATTTATGTAGGGAATATGGTCCTCTTCAACAAATCTGTATTTCAAAAAGAGTCTCAATTAGAGTTATGTACTAACTAAGCAGAGTAAACTCTTCCTAATCTCTTTTCAAAGGGAAATTAAGAAATCAGTTAAGCAGCCAGGTGCTGGTGGCTCATGCTTGTAATCCTAGCTACTCAGGAGGCTGAGATGTGAGGATTGTGGTTCAAAGCCAGCCTGGGTAGGACAGTCCAGGAGACTCTTATCTCCAATTGACCACTCCCCTCCAAAACAAACAAGAAACCAGAAGTGGAACTATGACTCAAACTCAGGCACTGAGTTAAAGCCCCAGACTGATGCAAAAAGAAAAAGAAAAAAAGAAATCAGTTGAGCACATTCTATTTCCCATACATGTCCTCCCCCTTCCTCTCTTCATTCGTCTGCCCTCCCCCTTCACACCCCCTCCCCACACCTTTCAAATGTCAGTTTCCTGGTATTCATTTTATTAGACTGTTAGTTTTCTTTATTTTGGCGGTCATGGGGCTTGACCTCTGGGCCTGGGCGTTGTCCCTCAGCTCTTCAACTCAAGGTGAGCGCTCTACCACTAGAGCTACAGCGCCACTTCCAGTTTGGTTTTTTTTTTAAAAGGAATTATACCATTTAAATTCTCCCTTGTAAATACCACATTTCAGTTAATACATTTTCTAACATTTGCATACAACCCTGTATATGTTTACTTACACATTTATAAATTAACCCTACCTTCTATATTAAAGAAAACATATGTCCTTTGTCCCTCTGGGCCTGACTTATTCCACTTAACACAATGTTTTCCAGATCCAGCAGTTCACCTTTTTCTTCTTTTTTTTTTGTGTCAGTGGGGGAGGGGGGGGCCCTTGAACTCTAGGCCTGAGCACTGTCCCTCAGCTCTTCAGCTCAAGGCTAGTGCTCTACCACTTGAGCCACAGCACTACTTCTGGTTTTCTGGTGGTTAACTGGAGATAAGAATCTCACGGACTTTCCTGCCTGGGCTGGAAACCCAGACCTGACCTGAGATCTCAGCCTCCTGAGTACCTAGGATTACAGGCATGAGCCACCAATGCCTGGTTTAGCTCCTCCATTTTTAATGGATGAATAGGACCAATCATTATCATGTCTACACTTCTGTATGTGAGACCACTTAGCCAGTAAGTTAAAGCAGATCTAGGAAGTGTGTCTGCTGTTATTTCACCACTAGCCTTCCTAATCCAGCATTCACCCTGTCCCTAGCTCCTTCAGCTGACTGGCTCCCAGTCTTCCTGTTCATCCTCTTCCCTTTGCTCTCTGGTTTTCCTTGACAGTATGCCTCCTTGTGCCCTTAGCACCCTGGCAGAGGCTGGAGGAACCATTAGGGAAGGAACCTGGGCTGTGTGCTTACTTTTCCATTCCCATCTCTTATACACAGTAGCTCAAACAGGTTGAGTCAGGTATTCAATCTGAAAAAAAAAAATCACACATACTTCCAGGTGGGTAAGTAGAGTTATTTACAACTCACACATTCATCCACAGAAATTCTTTAACGACTGTACGTGCAGCGCCACTCAAGGTAGCAAGGACATAGCAGTGAGTAAAGCAGGTAAACAGTCCTGTTGGCATGAGATAGCAGTCCAGGGAGAAAGCTGACCAACACAGCAAACCAGTGCGTCTGTACATGTTAGGTAGGGAAAACAGGAGAAAAATTAAGCAGGGAATGTGAGTAGAGGGGTCTTGTATGCTTATATACAATAAGATAAGACGCAGAAAGGGAAATAAGACAGAACTAGCAGTAAGCACACAACACAGAAAGCCTGTCTCTGCTGTCACCAGCCTCTGACATCCCGGATGCCAGTTTTCTAGAACTTAAAGAACAAGATCAACCCAAATTTAATTTTTTTTAACAAAGGAAATTGGAATTTTTATTTTGCAAAAATCTTGTTCCAAGACAAACAAAATAGTTTAAAAGCCAGAATTAGGAGAAAGAACTAGTTTTTAACGAGAATCTCATTGAACAGAACCCTGACTTAGAACTGAATCATAACTGATTGTGTAGTCTGTGAAGAAACAGAAAGCAGTAGATTTTTAAAGTGACATCATCATCAACATGAAAATGCTGTGTTCTATACCTCTCACGGGTAAGAGCTGTGACCCTGACACTTCCTCATCCTCGCCTCCGCTGAAGCCTGGTCCATCAGCGCCTGGTGCTGCTTCTGACCTGTCCGTTCTAAAGCCAAGCCAGTGGCATCTGAGGATTTGAAACGCCCACCTTTGTTCATGCGAAGCTGTTTGGGCCACTGAGTTCCGTCCTTACATCTTTTAATTTTAAAATTCTTTGTCATTGCCTTTCCTCCACTTCTCCCACATTTACTGTCATAACTTTGACTGCTTGTGCTTCACACATTTTGCAAATTAACTGTCTCTTTCTCTCCACTCCTCTCCTCTTGCAATCCACAGAGCCCTCTGGAATCTGTTCTAAGATAAACATTCCTCATCTCTTTGTGAATGTGCTTCTCTGACTTATGGTCAGGAACAAGAATTCCTCTCTTCACCAGGTCATTACCTCTAGAGCAGGGCCTCTCTCCTCCCATCTGTCAATCACTCCAGAGCCTGGCCAGGGAGTTGCCACTGTTCTCTACCTACTTGTCCGCTGAGTAACCACTTCAGTTCAGTGAGGATTTACTAACTTGATTCATGCTTTTCATCATATTGCTAGACAGAGACCTGGAGGCAGATGACCCATGGCAATATACTTTCCGGACCTTCTCAGTGTAGCTTCCTTCAATCTCTTTGCTTCTATCACCACACATTTCCAGGACATACCCTTGTTACCACAACAAGTTTCATGTTTAGTTTGTCCCATCCACATACTAGCATCCACCATTTCCCCTTCTGTTAGGCCTAATTTAATTTCTAGTTAACGCTATGACTTCTGTGACTCTTAGTATACTGAAAGTTGAGAATTAAATACGTTAAATTAAAAAGTGTGAAATATTCCCCCAGCTGGGTTTTCATTAGCTTATATGAATGCACTTATGCACTGAAATCACTATTTATATTATTTTAGAACTACAATTTTGGTTTAACATTACTATGTATACTCATGTTGTAATATATGGATTCCTATGCTAATATACTATTATTTTGTCCTCCATGTGAAAGCATGGGCAGTGTGCTGGGAGTTCTGAGATGAATAGGAGATGGAAGAGTATACCCACCCTACCCCACCCACGACGTGTCAGCCAGACAGCCTGCAGATGAGCCAGAAGAGGCGCTAGCTACCACGAGTGCACCCAGTGCTGCAGCAGCAGGGCAAGAACAGGGAACCTGCCTGGGGAAGCAGACCGCCCCAGGGCCCCGGGGCAGGTGAAGGCTGGACAGTTATTCACCACTCTTAACTGCTTTTTAAAGCTTTTTTTATTTGAAATTCACTTTTAGAAGGTAAAATTCTTTTCTGACGTGATGGCTACTGAATCAAAGTTCTGAACAATCTATTTCCATTGGTAGGTATTCATTACCAGCTGGTTTTCTGGATCAATCCAGGAAGCTGACTGAGAAATGGGCACTGACGGAAAGCATCCCAAATGTTGCTTTTTCCCAGCAGAGGACTACTTCAGTGATGTCCCCAGAAATAGTCTCTACTTAAATTTTATTATACTGTTTTCAAAGCTGCAGATCATTTAAGCAGCAGCTTTACAGGAGTTATGTAGGTGAGTCACATATATGCAAAACAGGCCCTGACCTATTTTCTTCCCAGTTCCCTCACTACCACTCCATCCAAGCCACCATCTCTTGTTAGAGGACAGCAAGATTCCATTCTTCCCTTTGAAGAACCCATCTGCTACCTGGGTGATCTTTTAAAAACACATATCAGATCACACCTCCCCTGTTGCAGCCTTCCAATGGCTTACAATCACACTTTGGTACCCTGAGTTCTAGTGGGCATAAGGTTTCCTGTTGGCACAAATGTACTGAAAACCTTTAACTTGCAAAAAAGAGTGAATTTTAGCTCATATAAATTATATTTCCACTTGCTAGCCTTGAGGAAAAAAGAGCTCAGGGACAGCACCTAGGCCCCAAGCTCAAGCCCTAGAACCAAAGGGGTTGGGGGAGAAATCCCTCACTTACAGACATTCACCTGCCCTATTTTCATCTCTCTGCCATCTCTCTTCTCCTTCCTCATCTGAATTCTCTTCCTTGGGTCACATTACTCAATTTCCTGTTCCTTGATCATATGAGCCTGTTCTTGCTTTGGGGTCCTCTATTCTGAGTGTAGAATGTGACCTAGGGCCCCGCAGGCTGCCTGTTCTCTCACTCATAGTGCACCTCAGTTTCCACCCTCCCTAATAGCCTGTCTAGAGCAGCTATCTAGTCATGCTCTCTGCCTCATCCTGGAGCAGTCTTACACACTGCACTTCCCTGTCAGATCCACTTCTCATTTATTTATGTGTTTGCTCACCTGTATCTTCCTCTAGTCTTGAAATTCAGGAGAACAGGGACTTGACCTACATACTTAGTTCAAGGTCTGAACTTTAGACCAATATCTGAATATAGTAGAGTCAATTAAATAATTGTAAAGTGAAGGGTCCTTTACAGGTATGTGATGAGATATAAATTGATCCAAAGGACTATGGACACTGACTGATACAAGCCTTAAAGGAGAATGATGTACAAACAATGGGAGATGCATAGGCACTATGGTGAGGCTAATACTTCACTGTCTTCAGATCCATTTTCTTAAGTTGTTTTTCAAAGCTTGGCAGTAGTTCTCAACATTTAGCATCCATGATCCTTGGGAAGATTTATTACAACAGAGACTACAGGCCCTACTCCCAGAGTTTCTGTTTGGAAAGGTCAAGGATTTACATTTCTATCATGTCTCCAGATAATTCTGAAGTGGCTGGTCAGGAAGCCCTATTTTGAGAACCTGACTTAGAATTCTTTCCGAGAGAAAAGCAGATCAAGAGCCCCTTCTCCTATTGCCCCAAGCAATGTTCAGTTCCCAACTTGTACACTCGTAGCAAAATAAAAGCAAAGCCCTCTGGCTAAGGAGATCCAATCACCTTAAAAGTATTTTAGAATATCTTCTAAAAGGTATTCTAGGGGGAGGAGGTTAAGAGGAAAGGAGTAGAGAAGCAAGGGAGAGAGTGGATCTTAACAAACTCCCCCCTCCCCCACCCCCCCTTTGTTTGTACTGGTCCTGGGCATTGAACTCAGGAACAGCTCCACACATACTTTCCTGTCCAGGATGGCTATAAACTACTGTCCTCAGATCTCAGCCTCTATTATAGCTAGGATTACAGGTGTCCAGCTCTTAATCCCATTCTTCCTCCCACATAAAATATTCTCCCTTAGAAGAATTTCAGTAACTACTTTCTCCCACTTAAGATTTATAGACCTTGCTGTCCACTTACAGATCATCCCGAGCAGGATAGCTAGCTCCTTGATCTGGCTTGGAAGACATGATTAGATTTATGTTTTTAAAAGATCCTTGTGGTTATCAGGAGAAAATGGACAGGAATGACACAAGACTGTAGACACAAGAGCTCTCTTGGGAAATCATGAAGTAATTCAGGTGAGGACAGAGATGCATGCAGGGCATGGAGAAGAGAATGGCTCTGAGTGTTACTTTGGAAGTATGATTGCTCAGACATAATGGCTGACAGCATGCTGTTCAGAGACTAGGATGATCACTAGGTTTCTGGACAAAAACAGGCCAGGCTCTATGGCATGTGCTAAGAACAAGAACACTGAAGAAGGAGCTGAACTGCTGACTTCAATACACCACAAAGACATCCACGTAGCTGTGTGCAGCTGGCAGCTGTAACATGAACACATGGCTATGACCCTCCGCAGACAAGTCTGGGCTAGAGATAAAAATATGGGAGTCATCAGCATATAGATGATAATTAAAGCCTTGAGAGAGGATGATATCATCACCCTGTGAGGACATACAAAGCATGATGAGGTTTTCAACTTACGAGTAAAATTCACTGAATCATGAGCTATCTGCATGCAGTTAATCACACTTGAGAAAAGCCTTGTTACTTGCTTGATGTGGGCAAATTCAAAGGCTCTACCATCATTACTAGAAGCACTTTATTTAATAAAAGGGCCTGATGACAACGATGACAGCGATGGTGAAAACAAAAACAACCATGACTAGTACTGAGCTCTTCCTATGTTCCAGACACAGTGCTAAGCGCCTCTGTGTAGTACTAATTACTGAAAGTAGTTACAACCCTATGAGGTAGTTCTTATTATCAGCCCCATTTACCAGTGAGGAAACAGGCAGGGAGAAACTGAAATACTTCCTCAAGGTCATATAGTGAATATGCAGCAGAGCCTGGAATTTGTTTCCATATCTGTGTTCTTATAAGCACTCTATACACTGATTAAACCTAACATCATTCAGAATATGTACAAAGGAGACCTTGACAGAGAGTACATTTCAGAATTCTGAACCCAGGATAACCAACTTTTCTAGTACCTCCCTTATTCCAGGACTTCTTGCCAGGCACCAAGGGCTCATGCCTATAATCCTAGCTACTTAGGAGACTGAAATCTGAGGACCACAGCCAGTACAGGCAGGAAAGTCCATGAGACTCTTATCGCCAATGAATCACAAAAAAAGCCAGAAGTGTACGATTTATTGAAACAAATTTCAGGAAATGGAAACATTTTTGTTTTGTTTTTGAAGTTACTGTTGGTGGTGGTAGTGGCAGTATTTGTTTTTGCTTTTAGATTTCTTTTCTTTGGGGGGGGCAAAGGAACAATTATGCTATTCAGTATATACTATGTGCACAATAAACTATGTAATTTGTGGGTAGGGACAGGAGGGGGAAACTGGGGGAAAAGAAAAGAAGAGGTGACATTGTCCAAAAAGAAATATACTTATTACCTGACTTATGAAATGGTAACCCTCACTGTATAGCTCCTCAATAATAACAATAAAATTGTATTTTTAAAAAGTCAGCAGTGGGGCTGGGAAGGTGGCTCAGTGGTAGAGTGCTTGCTTTGCATGCATGAGGCCCTGGGTTCGATTCCTCAGCACCACATAAGCAAAAAGAAGAAAAGCTGGAAGTGGCGCTGTGGCTCAAGTGGTAGAGCGCTAGCCTTGAGCTGAAGAGCTGAGGGACAGCGCCCAGGTCCAGAGTTCAGGCCCCATGACCGGACCCAAAAAAAAAAAAGTCAGCAGCATGCTGGTGGCTAACGCCTGTACTCTTAGCTACTCAGGAGGCTGAGAATACTCAGAAGTATTGCCATTCAAAGCCAGCCTGCGCAGGAAAGTCCATGAGGCTCTTATCTCCAATTAACCACCAGAAAACCGGAAGTGGCAGGCACTGTGGCTCAAGTGGTAGAGCATTAGCCTTGAGCTGGAAGAGCTGAAGGACAGTGCCCAGGCCCTGAGTTCAAGCCCCATGACTGACCAAAAAAAATAAAAGTCAGAAGAGGAGCTGTGGCTCAAGTGGTAGCATGCTAGACTTGAGCACAGCACTGAGGCCCTGAGTTCAAACCCTAGTACCACTAAAAAAAAAAGATCCAAAGGCCATTCCCTTAGTTCACATAGGTATCCAGCAGAAGCATCATGCAGTAAGTTCAGCTTACCTCAGAAGATCTGAAAGAGCAATCGCCTCTCTCTGCCACAGCAGAGCCAGACCACAGAGAGCCAGCGTCCGCGGCACAGTCATCTTCACGATGCCCTTCTCCTTCCGGTCTGAGTACTCGACTCCATCAAGAGAGCCCGAACAGATGAACACAGACTCTTAGGGGGAAAAGCAAGATTTTTAAAAAATCAAGTAACTGTTCTAGGTAACAAAATAACAGGAACTGAAGACATCTCAACGAAGGTTATAATTGAGCACCTTTGCACACACATTTTGGCACTAATGCACAATGAAGGTTTAGAAGGAAATGAAGCAAACAGGCATGGAGTCATCTGTGAGAGCAGGAGGGGATGGGACTCCAAAGAGAGATTTGAATGGTTTGAATTTTTCAATGGAACCGTGAACGATTTTTCATCAATAGAAGGATGAACAATTACAAAGCAAAGTGAAACATGAGCGAGTCCTTTAACCCAGGCGTCATTTTATAATAATGACCTCTTCTCAGGGGGACCCTGAAGCTGTCAAGCTACAGCAGCACCTGCTCCTTCCCATCTGCCAGGCCCCTTACATGACATTACTGTAGTCACAACTGCTCTGTCAACAAGTACATATTTATCTCGTTCTCTGAGTTTTTTTATTTTTGTTGGTCGTGGGGCTTGAACTCTGGGCCTGGGCACCGTCCCTGAGCTCTTCAGCTCAAGGCAAGCGCTCTACCACTTGAACCACAGCACTACTTCTGGTTTTCTTGTGGTTCATTGGAGATAAGAGTCTCACTGACTTTTCTGCCTGGGCTGGTTTTGAATGGCAATCCTCAGATCTCAGCCTCCTGAGTAGCTAGGATTACCGGCACCTGGTTTCTGAGTTACTTTTTGAGGTCTGGGGAAATGATAGTGAGCAATATCTTGTCTCACTCAGAACTTTCTAGTAAACATAATGGACAGATGGTGCTGCATAGAAAAACAGCAATGGAAGGGATTCACCGATGGGGAGGGAGGCAAGGAGGAGAGAGGTGTTCTTTACATGGGTGGTCAGAGAGAGACCTCACTGGGAACATGACATCTAGGCAGAGGTCTAAAAGAACTCAGAATCAGTCCTGAGGGAAGGACACTAAGCACACCAGCAGAGATAAGGCAGAAGTGGGGTGTGGGGAGGAGCAAGAAGGCCAGCGAGGGGGGAGCTCCAAAAGTGAGGGAAAGTGTCAGAACACTATAGAAACTACAGTAAGAAACTACAGTAAGAAACTACAGCAGATCCTTGGCGCCCCCAGCATATGGCTCCCAGCAGACCCCCACTAAGGAAAACTTGTGAATGCTCACAATGAATGACTCCAAAGTTCACTACTCTAAATGATATCCCTGTACTGTACAGGCAGAAGATGACAACCCCTAACTCGACAGTGGGTGGAGTAGGCTTCATCACTGTCACAGAAATTACTGTTGGTACACATTCACACTGCTCTTCATCTTTTGTGCAGATTCTTGGTTCATTTTTTCCTATAGGAAGACACTCGTAGCAGATCACAAAAGTGACGAAGCCACAGCAGACGGTAATGAAGAAGAGCCTTGACTGAACTATGTCACATGTGCATAGGAACCTAACATTTTTGTTTGTGAAATTTGCTTTTTTATTTCAAAAAACATTTTTACAATATGTTTGGTCAAAACCATACATCATAAACCTACACCTAAGGAAGGCCTCCCGTGTATTATGTAGTTTTGTGGAGCATTTTAGTTTGGATTTTATTCTAAGCATGGAAAGAAATGTCTGGAGAATTTTAATATGAGAACAGTACAATCTCCGTAGGGAGAGACAGGAGGAGACAGGGGGCAGGTCGCTCTTCCACAATGTTTGACAAGGAATGGCCCCAAGCACCTGCACTGTAGGTGGAGAGAAGTGGCTGAATTCTCCCACATCTGAAAGCAGACCCTACAGGATCTGGTGATTGTTTGGATGGAAAGTTTCAGAGGAAAAAAAGAGACAAATTTAAGTAGAAGGCTTTCAAACTGAGAAATAACAAGAATGAAGAGACAAGGGAGATGACTAAAGAGCAGGTGTGACAAGAGAAGTCACTGGCCAGGCATGTGACATTTGCTTATAATACTAACACTTGGGACTCAGAATTGAGAGTTCAAGGCCAAACTGGATCACACAGTAAGACCCTGCTTTAAAAAAAAAAAATCAGACTGCATGTTTTATTGGAGACAAGGTCTTGCTATATAGCCTAGCTAGGCTCAAACTTGTGATCTTTCTGTCTCTATCTCCAGAGAGCTAGAATTACAGTCATGTACTACCAATCTCAGCCAGAACAACAATGTTAAGTGTGAGCTCTTTTTAAATATGACAATGGAAATGGTGAACAGGTAACTGAATCTCAAAATCCTATTATTAGTAAGCCAAAACAAAAAGGATCTACACAATGAGACTCTATCTGAAAGAAAGAAAAAAAAAAGGAAGAGGAAAGAAGGAAAAAAGAAATGGGGGGCAGGGAATGAGAAAAAACAAACAAAAACCGAGCAGCAGGAAAGTATGTGAACAGGTGATTACTGCATTGACTGACAGAACTAGATCCAAGCCAGCAGTGGGAAGGCAAAACAAAAGCAACTTTTCACTAGGGAAACCCTTAAAGAAGGTTCAGGCACTAGTCAAACCATATAGCCAGGAAAGTAGAAGGAAGGAGGACTAACACCAGGAAGAGAGCTTGAAAGTCTGATAGATTCTTACCCCAAGTTTATGGTGACTGTGACTAACTTTTCCAACCACAGCAGAACACTGCAAGTGTTCTTTCAGGTTTAGAAAGTAAGACAGAGTCCCTAGAAGAGGGTGTGTCAGTCCATACACAGGGCAGAACTGAAAACTGGAGGATTAAGTTTACATACTGAGTACTTCAACAACTCCCCACTCCCCTTCTTCCCACCCAGTTCCCAGAACACTGATAGCCAAGATTATGCGCTTGCAAAAGAGACTACTCAGAGAGATTTCTCTGGAGAATCTGATCAGCTCAGGGGGGAAAAGATTTTAATATGATAATGATTGAGGATCACCAAAAAAATAACCCAGCTAGCTCATCCCTGGGTGTGGAAAAGAGCAGACAAGACTCACCGTGGGTTCTTCTCCTTTTTTCCCAGGGCCAAAGTCATGTGTATACAAAACCCACATTCTACCAGAAAGTCCATTTCTAAACAAAAGCCATCTTAGGCTCACTACTTAAAGAAAGGCTCTAATATTAAAAGACCCATAAAAAACAAAGGGACAAATAATATCCTTTGTGAAATTACAAACTAAAAGGTGTTCCATGCAAATGGGTGAATTAACCAGGAAAGAAGATGAAAATAGGGCCCAGGAAAAATGTAATATATAGGGAGGTGACAGGATCTCAGGAAGGCAATAAGAAGAGATCATGAGGCCAGCTGGGTCACTGTGTCTAAAGACACTGCTCTAGAGCAGCGAGAACATTGAGATTCCTAAGAGGCTCCTTTCAAATAGTGATAAGGTAGAGAAAGGAGATTCTAAGAACTGGTAGGAAAACTGAAGATATACTAGAAACAAATTACGATTAAGCAATAAATAGAAAGTGAAATAAATAACAAAACAAAAATGATCAGATCCCAGGCTGGATGCTGGTGGCTCACACCTGTAACTCTAGCTACTCAGGAGGTGGAGGTTGGGAGGATTATGTGCAGAGGCCAGCCCAGGTAAAAAGTTTACAGGACTTCATTTCAACTGATAGCTGGGAACAGTGGTACATACTGTCATCCCAGCTGTGTGAGAGACGGAGATCAGGACAATCACGACTTCAAGTCAGCCTGAGCAAAAAAGTTCATGAGACCCTATCTCAACAATACAAGCTGACGTGGTGGTGTGTACAGCAGGAAGCATAAGTAGCAGGATCGTGGTCCAGGCCAGCCTGGGAAAAATAAGACTCAATCTCAAAAATAACCAGAACAAAAGAGGACTGAAGTGTGATGCAAGTGGTAGAACATCTGCCTACGAGTGTGAAGCTCTGAGTTCAAACCCCACCAGCACCACAATTTGCTCCAGGAAAACCAAAGGATACACACAAAATACGGTAACCTTAGTTAACTACATGTTTTAGTTAAGAATAACATTTATACATTTACAATCATTTGACACCAAATAATGTCGTAGTAAAATATTGCACCAAGAAGAATGAAACATACAGTCATGCTTTGGTGCCTATGTGGGGAGAAGAGGCAGTGAGGATGCGCCAAGGAGCTAACGCTTCATCATCCACCGTGGGAAGTCTTCCCCATCTCACGCATGTGATACAATGGTGGGCAAGTTACACAACTGTGGAAAGTAAATGCTTCTAGGAAACAGAACATTTTGGGGGTCAAAAGACTATACGTCTGTTATTAATATTGCTGTAATTTTTCATAACAAGATGGAAGACTATCTGAATTACATATGTAGAAAGTGTTGGTGAAATTATCTAAAGAAGAACGATGCCAAACATGGTACCTCATGCCTGTAATCCTACCATTGAGGAGACTGAGACAGAATGATTTCAAGGCCAGCATGGGCTACTCCCTGAGTTCAAGGCTAGACTGAGGGATATAGTGAGATGATCACTCAAAACAACACTATCAAGAGTAAAGAATGAAGGGATAGTTCACATTATGAACAAGATAAAACAATAAAAACTTTTACTTTGCTCCATATGAAGAAGAAACTTTCTGGCTGATCTATTATAGCAGTAGTGGTTATTTTGGGGTACGGTAATGATTTTATTGTCTTTGAAACGGTCTTCATTTCATAGGATTATATTGAGTTGTTATACCCATAATTTAGTTATTTCATTCTAAGAACTAAAACAAAGCTCTATAGATTAAGAAAAAAAAAAAAGCAACAAGCAAGCAGCACTAGGGGCATGGGTCAAGTGGTTATAGCACCTGCCTAACAAGTACAAGTTTACAAGCAAAACAAAGTAGGTTAGGAAAGCAATCAGAATACATCAGAAAGAACTATCTTTTTTCCCCTGAAAGGACTGGATGATTTTAGAGTGGTAGTCTTCTAGTCTCCTGGGACCATGTTCAGGCTTGTCAGAAAACATGAAGGAGAAAACTCCAGAGATTCATTTCTGTTCAATAATTCTTTTCCTTTACTTTCTTTTCTTTTTCTTTTCAGCCATAGGGCTTGAACTCAGGTCCTGGGTGCTGTCCCTGAGCTCTTTTGCGCAAGGATAGCACTCTATTACTTTAAGCCACAGCACCACTTCCTGTTTTCTGGTGTTTACTTGGAGATAAGAGTGTCATGGTAACTTTTCAGTCCAGGCTGCCTTTGAAATGCAATCCTCAAACTGAGTGCCAGTGGCTCCAGCAGGTAATCCTAGTTACTCAGGAGACTGAGATCTGAGGATTGCCATTCAAAGCCAGCCCAGGCAGAAAAGTCAGTGAGACTCTTATCTCCAATAAACCACAGAAAACTGTGTAGCTCAAGCAGTAGAGCACTTGCCTTGAGCTGAAGAGTGCAGGGACAGCACCCAGGCCCAGAATTCAAGCCTCACGACCTATGACAACAACAAAAAAAAGTGCAATGCAATCCTCAGCCTCCTGAGTAGCCAGGATTACAGGCATGAGCCACAGGCAGGCACTTGGCTACTCCTCAATTATTCTAAGACTCTAATACTACACTTCTTCAAGACAAAAAGTTACTCATCTGACACGTGTGTCCCTGTACAGTCCAGAAAGAATTGAGGAGGAAGCTTGCAAAACCAAAATAAAACAATGTCTAGATAAGGACTTTATCCTTACGTTTAAAACTCACATAACCATATTTAACTCAATTTCAATAAAAATTCCCAACATCAAAGGAAGAACACTATCATCACACATCAAGATTCTTGTAACTGGGATTGCAAGCGTGGCTCAGTTGGAAGAGCACCAGCCAATGAGCAAAAGCGGCAGGCACCAAGCTCAAGTCTTGGTCTTGGACCTACACAACAACAACAACAACAAAAAGAAAGAAAGAAAGAAAAAAGAAAAAAAAAATCCTGTAACTTAAAAACCTGGTAAGTCCACTGAGGTGCTTTCCACCACAATTATGTTTTTAAAATGTTGCAAAATGTTGCAAGGGAATAACTAATGTGAATACATGCATTAGAGAAAAGGTCTGTATTTATAAACTTAAATGCACATCTTGTCTATTTTAAGTTAGAGGATTAAACCAGAAAGTAGACATATAAAATTGTTTATGTGTAAACTGTACTTAGCTTGTTTTAGTCTATGCTTAGTAATTGGGCATATCATCTTTGGTTCTTGTCTATTTCATCATGTGATAAAGGTGTAACATTTTTCTGGGTCAACTTTATTTGAAAACTCTAAGCTTAGATGTATGTGTTGGTACTGGGACTTGAACTCAGGGCCTGGGCTCTGTCTTCCTATGTGTGCTCTTGTTTGAGCTGGTCTTTCTGAAACCACTTCATGTCCTTGAAAACCACACAAAAACACTTTCCTGGAAGCATGCCTTTTTAAAAATTGTGCTGAGAGTTTACTTAATTCACTTTCTTTTAGCCATAGGATCTGGCAAGTCATTTTTCCTTGCTAAACCAAGTTCTCTTCCTTAAATTATCAGAAACTAGGACTCAATTATTCTTTTTTTTTTGGGGGGGGGGTCCGGTCGTGGGGCCTGAACTCTGGGTCTGGGCACTGTCCCTCAGCTCTTCAGCTCAAAGCTAGCGCTCTACCACTTGAGCCACAGTGCCACTTCTGGCTTTTTGCTTATGTGATGCTGAGGAATCGAACCCAGGGCCTCATGCATGCAAGGCAAGTGCTCTACCACTGAGCCACCTTCCCAGTCCAGGACTCAATTATTCTTACGGTGCAAAATAGCTTTAAAATTCTCAACAGTCTGGTGGTTACGTTTACCTGGTTGTGTTGCTCTGGTGCTGGGGAAATGCTTTGCGGTCTGGGAGTCAGACAGAGACTCGGCTCCGCTTTCAGGAGCCCAGGTAGAGTCGCTGAGCAGCTCAGGCTCGCTAGCCCAGTCTGAATGTGGCAGATTATCTTCTAATACCTGTTCACAAGATAATGTAAATAAGTTCACTGCAAAAGTGTGTAGAACGGTTATTTCTGTGAATTTAAGCAATCCCTGGCCACTACAAATACCATACGAGAAACCACTTCAGAGAACTGCACTGTCAGCTGAGTCCTTGCCTCTGAAAGACCTTGCTGTTGGAACACAGTCCCTGACAGCGGCCACCACATGCCTCAGGTCCCTGCGGTCTTCTGGAAGACCCCTCTGCAGCACTAGTGAGAACAGGGTGAGAACGGTGAAGCACTGAACATCCAGCATGACTGCATACTGGCTTCTGTCTATTGAACCTAGCTGGGAATTTTTACTTTGTATCTTGCTAATTCCATTTCTTCTGTCTGAACTGTGTCTTCTCCTCCCTCTTTTCAATTCATTACTGCTGTCTTTCTACCTGATTCTTCTTCAATGATTTTCCCGTAGCACTGTTAATAGCCTGTAACTGACAAGAACATACTCTCATACCTTTGATTATCAGACATGTACTACTGAAATGGTAGTGTCTCTACAAAAGCTGGTATTACCTTGAGGAACTGGTCAAAATAAAAAAGCCAGTGGCTCACGCCTGTAATCCTAGCTACTGAGGCTGCAATCTGAGGATTGTAGCTCAAAGCCAGCTTAGACAGAAAAGTCCAAAAGACTCTTATCTCCAATTAACCAGAAAAACAAAACAACAACAACAACAACAAAAACCCTGGAACTGTGGCTCAAGTGGCATAACACTAGCCTTAACAAAAAAAAAAAGAAAATTAAGGGACAGCTCCCAGAACCTGAGTTCAAGCCACTCACCCCCCCAAACTGATTTGTTTAGAGGCTTCCAAGAGAATGAAGCAAAACCCATCAAAGGATGGGATACTGCAAGCATCCTCTGCCAAGCACCTCCCCTCCCGGTAGGCAGGCCACACGAGGGGAGAAGTATGTCATAAATCGGGCTGAGAATCATGGGCTCACTAAGAAAAGTGAAGCAATCAAAAGAAAATCTCATGGGTTCCTGCAGGAGACCAGCAGCAGCAGCGTCAGCATGTCCTCTGCTCTCTTCCCAATTCGGGATTATCTAATCTCCCATCCAAAGCCAGATTCTCTGTGTGCCCCCTCTGCCTCTTCTATTCACTTCTCTTCTTCTCCACCTTAATGACTGCTTCTCTCCTAAATCACACTAACAGTACATAAATATTACTTATCTTACTTAAAAAAAAAACAAAACCCACAGCCCGGCACTGGTGGCTCACGCCTGTAATCCTAGTTACTCAGGAGGCTGAGATCTGAGGTTCACAGTTCAAAGTCAGCCTGGTCAGGAAAGTCCTGAGACTCTTATATCCAATAAACCACTAGAAAACCAGTAGTGGCGCTGTGGCTCAAGCAGTGGAGTCCTCGACTTGAGCTGAAGAGCGCAGGGACAGCGCCCAAGCCCAGAGTAAAAGGGCCATGACCAATAAATAAATAAATAAATAAATAAATATCACAACTTGCCTTTCATCCCAGTACACAATTTGCAGAAAATGCCTCAAGAAAGTTCAGATTTGTGTTTACAATCTCTTCCTGACCATCTCACTCTCCATTCCAGCTTCCATCCAACACTGCTCCCCCAGTTTATGATCAGATTGTAGGGCTCTCTCTTGCTGACCATGTGACACACTTAATCACAACGGACCACTGCCTGTGCTTGAACACCATGTCCCTCTTAGCTGACCTCTGACTGCACAAACTGCTCCTGGCTTCTTTGCTGGCTCCTCTTTTATCCTAAGCCCCAGTGACCTAGAGCTCAGTGCTCAGTCTTCTCTCTTCATGCCTTGGTGAGTTCAAGCAGTCTTAGGATTTTTCTTTTTTTCTTTTTTCAAGTTTCAGAGATTTATTAATCAGTGTAATAAATCCAACAAATCAACATAATTATGACATGCATTTACAGGAGATATTTCCTGGTGAAGTGGAAAATTGTGCGGATGGCTTCTGAAAGACCTTCATTTTAAGCAGCATTATTGTGACTTTTTTTAAATTTAGAAGTCTGGACCTTCTTTCTTCAGTTTGCTGTAGTCTACATTCACAGAGTAGAACTTGTACTGATCATTGGGACCCAGTTTGTTCCAGGGTTCTGGGTTATTCTTCCTGTCCCAACAGACATCTGGATTGAACAGGGCCAGGTGTGCCACATACAGGGCTGCTCCAGTGCCTCCCGCTCCAATAAATACAAAGAGGGGGATCAAGCTCGGAGGCTTCTTGGCCTGACTGGTGATCTGAAGGAGCATGTTTGCAGCAGAGGCTTGACATTCAAAAAGGATAAACAAATGTTCCAGGCACGAGACTTAAGCCGTCTGCGAACCCTAGCCGGGTTCGGACGTCCAATAGTCTTAGGGTTTTTCAATCCCAGTCACTGTAGTTTAACTCTCAATGTACTCCCTTCCCCTTATTTCCACACCCTAGCATCAAGGTGTATGTTACACAGTTTGTCTATACTTAGCTATGCTACCTTGTGGCATGTCATAATTTAGTTTATGGCATTCTTTTCTTTCTTTCGGTACTTACATTTTTTTGTCTGTGTTATGAACTACAGCACTCTAGATTTGATGATTATGGTGTAAACTGACAGCTTTGAAGTTGCTATCTCAGACTTTTTCCTGAACTGCAGACTTGTATGTCTATCTCATACTCGACATTTCCTCTTGGATGTTAACAGCTGTCTCAAACTTAACACGTCCAACCCCGAACGCCTGATCTTCCTGTTCCACCTGCTGTTTCAGGTGATGACAATTCCTTCCTTCCAGCTGCCCAGGCCAAACCCCTGTCATCCCCGACTCCTCTCCCACACCTCACATCTAGTCCATCAGGAAATTCCGCTGGCTCTATCTCCAGTTTATCTCAATCAGTCCTAACACTTGTCACTTCCATTGCTCTCATCCTCTCCCAGGGCCCTCAGCACTCTCACCTGCAGCGGTGCTTTGGTGAAGGTAGGAGGCACCTAGGGACCTGTAAACATGCAGATTTGGGTTCAGCTGGCCCAAGTGAGGCCTGAAAGGCAGCACTCCCCCTCTGCAGCTCCGTGGTGACTTCCCAACTCCTCAGGCTCTCTTTCTACACCAATCCTCATTACACAGCACCTTTCCTTTGCCCCCCTCTCTACCCTGCTTATCATTACTTCTTTTTATTTTTTGGTGTTTTTCTTTTTTTAATTCCTGAAGATTCTAGAAACTCATCTCATCCAAGATCCCATAGCTCAGAACTAGGACCAGGATTCAAATGCAGGCCTCTAGAAGAGCTACATCCAAAGTTCTAAGGAAATAACTAGTAGCCAGGTATGGTGGCACAAAGGTATAATGCCAGCACTCAGGAGGCAGGTGCAGGAGGATTGAGTTTGAGGCCAGCCTGGGCTACAGTAGAGAGGCCCTATCTCTATAAACAAAACAAACAAACAAACCCACCAAAATACACCGAGAAGACTAAGCTTCGATTTTTCTTTCCCTTGTAGTGTTGGGATCAAATCTAGGGCCTCAAGCTAATATGCAAGTATTCTACCTTTCAACTATATTCCCAACTCTTAAACTTCTAATTTAAAAGTAACTGTTTCCCTTTCTTTCAAGAGTGCTGATCCTGGAGCTTGAACTCGGCCTGTCCCTTAGCTTTTTTACTCAAGGCTAGCACTCTATCACTTGAGTCATGGCTTCACTTCTAGCTTCTTGCTAGTTAATTGGAGATAGGAGTCTCATAGGACTTTTATGCCTGGGCCAGTTCTGAACCACAATCCTCAGATCTCACCTCTTGAGCCACTGGCTCAGTCTATACTTGTACTCTTGCAACAAAATTTATGTAAGTTTATATAAAACTTCTACTTTTTTACTTCTTATCAAGATTTTTAGTGTGATACTGTTTTCTGTTGAGGAAAATATATGCAAATGATTATGAAATTTTTTTCTTATTTCGGTTTTACCTATATGTTCATTCATATACCAACAAAACTTTCACACAGAATCCCAGGTTCTGATTTTTCTTTTCTATATGTTTCTTTTTCAGTTACAGTGCATAAAAAATGTAAATACAAGCTGGGCGCTAGTGGTTCATGCCTGAATCCTAGCTACTCAGAAGGCTGAGATCTGAGGATCACGGTTCAAAGCCAGCCTGGGCAGGAAAGTCTATGAAACTCTTATGTCAATTAACCACCAGAAAACTAGAAGTGGCACTGTGGCTCAAGTAGTAGAGTGCTTAGCTTGAGCTGAAGAGCTCAGGGACCATGCCCAGGCCCAGAGTTCAAGCCCCAGACCAAAAAAAAACCAAAAAACCTTAAATACATAAGCTATGAGATTTTAAGATCAAGTTATTATTAGCCTGGAAAATATTTTCCTTTTATAAAGTGTCACCTAAAAATCACATACAAGTATTTCTTGACAAATACATGTCAAGAAAATACCAAGAGGACAGTGTCATACTATTATCATTACATGTTGTAATTTTCTAGTAAATTGAAGTAACTTTCCTTAAGCTTCTTTAAACTAATGGCTTCATATCTTAAAAAGGACATTTCCTGGGCTGGGAAGGTGGCTCAGTGGTAGAGCACTTGCCTTGCATGCCTGAAGCCCTGGGTTTGATTCCTCAGCACCACTTAAGCAAAAAAAGAAAAAAGCCAGAAGTGGCGCTGTGGCTCAAGTGGTAGAGCGCTAGCCTTGAGCTGAAGAGCTGAGGGACAGCGCCC
>NW_012267236.1:21514989-21520605 GCF_000151885.1 Dipodomys ordii
AAGGAAGGAAGGAAGGAAGGAAGGAAGGAAGGAAGGAAGGAAGGGGGGAGAGAAAGTGGGAGAGGAGGTTATTGGGTTTTTCTTTTTTGGTGGTGGTGGTACTTGAGTTTGAATTCAGTGCCTTAGGTTTGCTAAGCAGGTACTCTACCACTTGAGGCACGCCTCCAATCCTTTTTGTTTTGGGTTATTTTTCAGATAGGCTTGGAACAATGATACTCCTATGTATGCCTCATGCACAGGTAGGACTATAAGCACGCACCACCAAACTAGGCTTGTTTGTTGAGTTGAGGACTCTCAACCTTTTACCTAGGCCACTCTCAAATTGAGATCCTTCTGATCTCTACCACTTGAGTAACTGGGATTACAGGTGTGAGTCTTCATGACTGGCTTAAAAATGTACTTCACTAAACAATACCTAGAAGAATTGTATATGAAAGTACTATCATTGCCTCCAAAGGTTTTCTTCCACTTTGGAATATTTGGTGAGTGAATAAGCAAATATCAAGAGCCAAGATCTGATGGTACAGGACAGGGCAGTAAGAACAGAAAATAAAAACAAAAAAACAAAATAACAGTTCAACGCCATTCTGTTTTTATAGAACTGGTCCTAAGTTACAGGGAAAAACTAAAATCCAGGAAAGGCCTGCCGAGGTCTGCCTAGATGCCAACTCTGTGCTGGGCATTTTAAGCAGGCTATTTTTGTAAACCCTCAAAACAACCCTAAGAGATTATAAAGAAACCTGTCACCAAACAGAACACAGGTACTGTTTACTGTAAAGGCCAGTTAGACAAATGTTAAAATCTGTTTTATTCCTCATCGTCAAATACTGTAACTCTGAGAAGCGGATCAGCGAGGGCTTTAATACACAGCTTGTGCAGTGGTGCTGACTCCCAGGTCCCTTCTGCCTGCACGTGGCAGAGGACTACACCCTCTTCCTTCCCCGAATGCCACCAACAAAAAGACAAAAAAAAAAAAAAAGCAAAGCAAAAAACCTCCTAAAAAAGTTTTGTTAATAGTAGAAGAATCTACTATTAACATTACCCTGGTTCCACACTTGAGAAGCTGGTCCTAGGCAGGCAGCCCAAGGACAGAAACCCTGGGCCTCAGACGCTATCCAGGAATGGCTCATCAGAGACATGGGACTAATGCAACAAGTGATCTTTCTATGCATACTCACGCTAAGGCTGTTGTAAGGGAAAACAAGCTTCCCTATTTGTTCAAAATTCAATATGAAAAATGCAAGTTTCTGGAAAGTTGAATATCAAGTTTAAGTCACCCAACCTGATAATTCCATTGGCAAATCAATCTGGAAAATAAGCATTTTGCTTCAAAAACACAGAAAGTCATATTTAGAGGCAATAATAGAAGAATCTATGCCAGCAGAGAAAAAGAAGAAATGCCCCTTTGCTATTATTGTCTTTTGCATAATAGTTGCTCTACTGGAAATGCAACTCACTGACAGAAGCAGGGTTTTTGTACACACACACTGCTTCCAACTTTACCATAATTCTATACTGTATTATATGCTTTCAGATCTGGAATTTGCACTGGAATCTACTTAAAATTCCACTCTATGTCAAAGATTCAGCATTCATTTGAAATAAAGAACAGTAAGCATATATTAGGGTCTTACCAAGCTTTTTTTTGTTTTTCTGCCCCCTGCTGATGGCTTTTATCCTGGCATTTGGAATAGCCCCTGTGTCTGTAACTTCCTTAGATCTCTGTGGGAAACAAAAACAGGCGGTTTAGAAGAAAGTATTATATCCCCCTAAGCACAAGTTTTCCAGTATGTTTCTGGGAAGTATCAAGGATTCAAATTGTAAGCAATTAGACTACTTATCATAACATAAGGAAAATTATATAAATTGTAACATTCGGGTTAATCCTTAAGTTGTTTTTTCATTAAAAATGTATCCACTTCTAAAATAGGAATCCCAAACTGGAGCTAAAAGCAATTAAATTACTGGAACGATTATATGTGGAATATTTACATAGTCAATGAAAATATCTGCACATTTACAATAACAGGAAAAATTATTAATACAAATATCCCTTTCCCCTCCTGTATACAGAAAGAGGGAGAGTAGGAGAGGGGAAGAGAGAGGGAGAAGGGAAAGGGGAGAGGGACAGAGACAGACAGATTAGAATAGGAAGCTGTTACTAAACTGTGTATTGAGATCACTGGTGGTAGAGGTTTTCATCTTCACAATTTCCAAATTTTCTCCAATAAGCCTGTGCATTGCTCTTATAATCATTAAAAGAATCTATTAAGCTGGGTGCCAGTGGTTCATACCTGTAATCCTAACAATTTAGGATATCTGAAGGATTGAGTTCAAAGTCAACCCAAGTAGGAAAGTACATGACATTCTGATCTTCAATGAACGACCAAAAGCCAAAAATGGAGTTGTGGCTCAAATGGTAGAACAGTAGTCTAGAGGTGAAAAGCTCAGGAACAAGCCCAGGTGCCAGTGGCTCTCACCTATAATTCTAGCTTCTCAGGAGGTTGAAATCTGAGGGTTCAAAGCAGCTTGGACAGAAAAGTTCATAAGACTCTCATCTCCAATTAACCCCAGAAAAATGGAAGTGAAGTAGTGGTACAAAGTGGTAGAGCAGGGTTGGGAAGGTGGCTCAGTGGTAGAGTGCTTGCCTCGCATGCCTGAGGCCCTGGGTTCGATTCCTCAGCACCACATAAGCAAAAAGAAAAAAGCCGGAAGTGGCGCTGTGGCTCAAGTGGTAGAGTGCTAGCCTTGAGCTGAAGAGCTGAGGGACAGAGCTCAGGCCCAGAGTTCAGGCCCCATGACCGGACCAAAAACAAAAACAAAAACAAAAAAAAGCAAAGTGGTAGAGCACTAGCCTTGAGTGAAAAAGCTCAGGGACAGCGCCCCAGGCTCTGACTTCAAGCCCCAGGACCAGCACAAAATTAATGAGTAAGTAAAATAAACATTATGAAACTCATATATTCTAGCATACACTTTTATTAAATACCCACAAAATTCTTGAAAAAAGATCTACTGGTCTAAAACATAATTTAAGACCTCATTCTTTTTTTCCTGTGTAAAACACACTCCGATAAGCTGGGTACTGGTTGCTCACAGCTGTAGTCCTAGTGACTCAGAAAGCTGAGAGCTGAGGATCACAGTTTGCCACCCCAGACAGGAAGGTCCATGAGACTTTTTTTTTTTTTTGGTCTGCTCATGGGGCCTGAACTCTGGGCCTGAGCGCTGTCCCTCAGCTCTTCAGCTCAAGGCTAGCGCTCTACCACTTGAACCACAGCACCACTTCCGGCTTTTTTCTTTTTGCTTATGTGGTGCTGAGGAATCGAACCCAGGGCCTCAGGCATGCAAGGCAAGCGCTCTACCACTGAGCCACCTTCCCAGCCCAGGTCCATGAGACTTTATCTGCAATTAACCACCAAAAATCAAAGTGGAGTTGTGGCTCAAGTAGTAGAGTGCTAACCTTGAGCACGAAAGCTCAGGGAAAGTGTCTAGTCCCTGAGTTCCAGCCCTAGGACTGGCACAAGCAAAAAACCCAGAGATAAATTTGTTCTTTTACCAACTCAGAATGCCTTTGCTCAGACTAGACAGAAGGCCTGGACCTGCAAGACGTATAGAGTAAACTGGAGGACGATGACAGCAACAGAGCAATAGTTACGGCAAGCTGTACCACAACCTCCATGTTTCATAGTTGTAACCACTGTCTCACTGGCCCCTCCCCACCTGAGGATTTCAACACTACCTCACTCCAAGGAGCACCATTCACATCACATTCTATGTTATGAGCATGCCTGCATGGCCATAAAGTAATCACTGAATTTGTGCAACAGATTTGCCCACTGTATGGAAGGGAGGCTCCGAGCTAGGATTATCTTCTCCATAAAAGATGGATTGGGGCTGAGAATGTTCAGTGGTAGAGTGCTCCCCTAACTTGAAGCACTGGGTTCTCTCTATACTTATGTGCACACATACATGTGTTCTACATATGCACATACATGTATACACACACATATATGTTTCCTACCTTCAAGAGCTATACATTCTTGACAACTTACTCCTTGTAGGCTGACAGTCCTTGATATGCAGAGCTAGGTAATGGTATTAGGATCTTTCAAATAGTTCCTTAAGACACAATCTTCTTTCCCATGTACATTTTTTTTTGTTTTTGCTTATGTGGTGCTGAGGAATCGAACCCAGGGCCTCATGCATGCAAGGCAAGCGCTCTACCATTGAGCCACCTTCCCAGCCCCCCATGTGCATTTCTGCAGTACAAAGGTAACAGTAAGTAATACTACTCAGTGTGCATTAACACTAATTAAAGGAGAAGACCACAGTGAGTCCATATCAAGTGCACAATCTGAGCATTTGTGTATGTACACACACACACACACACATATATATACACACACATATATTTTAAGCTACATGTGTGTATATCCATAAAATCATTGCCATAATCAAGAAAATGCTTACCATCACCCAAACAATTTCTTTGGTAAGTATGTATCTTGTTAATATCCTATCTTAGTAAGGAGACCATGAGCATCCCCTACACTCTGCAGAAAGATTACTATGCTGCAGAAAACCATCATGGGACAGAGTTGTAAGCTAAATAACCTACTTTGCTCAAGGGAAATTTGTTTCACTTGTTTCATAGACTTTGACCAGGTTTTTTATTTCTTTCTTTCTTTTTAGAGTAAACAGAGGGTTGGGAATGTAGCTCAGTGGTAGAGTGCTTGCCTAGCATGCATGAAGCCCTGAGTTTGATTCCTCAGCACTACACAAACAGAAAAAAGCCTGAAGTGGCACTGTGGCTCAAGTGGTAGAGCACTAGCCTTGAGCCAAAGAAGCTCAGAGACAGTGCCCAGGCCCTGAGTTCAAGCCCCATGACAGGCTAAATAAATAAATAAGCAGAATAAGCTTATTTTAAGGAAAGAAGCAAAACTCTGGATTTGTAAAAGGCCCCCAAAGAGGAGTCGCCAGGTTTTAATTTCTTAAAGTAGGAAGGGAAGTTAGCCCCTTTCACAACATGCTAAAGCTCAGTCACATTTACTTGTCCCAACCTGACTTCCTTAACTTTATGGTGAAGGTGAATTTGTTCTACCTGGCTCAGTAGATTTTCAGCAAATCCTTCTCTACGGAGAAGCATCTTGACATGGTTAGCCTGTCTAGCAGCAAACTGTCCACACCCTTGATTATTTTGGTTATACTGGCCTGAAGCTATGGCCACCAGAACAGGATGTAAACTCCCAGGTGAAGGTAGCCCATCTACCAAGGTCACACCAGACAGTATCTATTTTAAGAAACAGGTGTGATGAGATAAAATGAAGCCTGGAGTTGGAAAACTCAGGTTCAAGTCTTGCCTCAACACTGTGTGACTTTGGCAAACCCAATTTGTGAGCCCCACTTGTTCTATGAATATATATTTATAACACCATATCTCATAAGGAGGAAATGAGATAAGAAATCATTTTGTTGCTGGGTTTGGTGGTACACAACTATAAATCTAGCTATTCAGGAGGCATAGATTTAGGAGGCTAGTTTAAGACTAGCCTAGGCAAAAAGTTCAAAAGATCTCATCTGAATCAATTTTTAAAAAGTTGGGCTGGGAAGGTGGCTCAG
>NW_012267236.1:21521065-21535294 GCF_000151885.1 Dipodomys ordii
TGCTTATGTGGTGCTGAGGAATCGAACCCAGGGCCTCATGCATGCAAGGCAAGCGCTCTACCACTGAGCCACCTTCCCAGCGAGTCTGTGAGATTTTTATCTTCAATTCACCACCCAGAAGCCAGGAGTGTGTATGTGGCTCAAGAGGTAGAGCACCAGCTTTAAGTGAAAAAACTAAGGGACAGCACCCAGACCCAGCACACAACCACACACAAAAAAATATGGGCATGACAGCATGTACCTGTTATTCCAGCTACATGGGAAGTATAAATAAAAGACTATGCTCCAGACTGGCCAAAACATAAACATAAGACTCTACCGGAAAAACAACTAAAGCAAAAAGACCTGGAAGCATGGCTCAAGTGGTAGAGCACCTGCCTAGCATGTGCAAGGCCCCAGAGTTTAACTTCTAGTACCACCAAACTAACAAAAACACTTATAAGTACTACACAAAGACAAAATAATAATGAAGGACATTTCCAATACTCCTAACATTTTTTTCACATTTCATCTTCTGAATCACTAAGCTAGTGCAACACATTTAAAACTCTTAAATACCAATAAAAATGAATGTATCACTTTCTAACTACAATGCTAATTATTTCTCCTTACATCATACAGTATCAAAAATTTATAAATGTGGCTCACACATACTCCCCAAATATCATTCTTGATCTGTTTACAAATGCCTTAAATCAAGAGTGAGCACTTGAAAGTGACTTATATTCTCGGAATTTGGAAATGGTGCAAGTGATTAAAACACATCAATATGGGACAAACTAGGTATATGTCATGTTAAAACTGCAATTTCAAAAACAAAAGCGAATTCATAAATGGTATCTGTGACTCACCTCTGTAACATTGTGGCAAGTAGTGCAGTAATATTTGCCTTCATCAGTGAGACCCCAGGAGACAGCAGCACACTGGGAACAGCGTTCTTTAAACTCTTTCTATGAGAGAATACAGAGGTGTTATTATCAAACCACCTTCAACACATATATCTAAACCCTTTGGCTCTTACTTCTTAAAGGGTTCCTAGCAATTGTATCCTAATACATGAAAAAAAATCATAGAAAACTGAACAAATTGAACTTCCAAATAGAACCTGAAAGATGACAAAATTAGAAATACCATTTGGAACTTCCTCTAGGACACTAAAAAGAGTGCAAAGGAACTTAAGACTTTTTTTGGAGTTGTTTCAAATTCTGATTCATTCACTGAGCAGTACAAAGGATATTAACTACATGTGTACTAGACTCGGTGATGAGACTCAATAGGGAGCAAAAGTCATGGTGACTACTCAGAGCATACATGTATGGATTGTTGCAAATTTTTATCCATTTAGCATCTAGATATCAATCCCTCATTATCCAATTAACATTTTTTTGTACTTGTACTAGGGATGAACAAAGTCTGGGTGTTGTCCTTTCTCTTTTTTGCTCAAGGCTGCTGCTCTAATACTTGAGTCAAACCTTCACTTCTGGGTTTTTGATGGTTAATTGGAGATAAAAAGTCTCATCAACTTTTTTCTTGCCTGGGCTGGCTTCAAACCTCAATCCTCAGATCTCAACTTCCTGAGAACCTAGGATTACAAGTCTGAACAACCAGCGCCGAGCTGAACTAACATTTATTACCTATTATAAGGCCTTCTACCATCATGCTGTGTCTGTGCACAAATACTTTTTTTTAAATATATCTTTTTTTTGGGGGGGGGGATTCAGTCGTGGGCCTGGACACTGTCCCTCAGCTCTTCAGCTCCAGGCTGGCGCTCTACCACTTGAGACACAGTGCCACTTCCGGCTTTTTTCTTTTTGCTTATGTGGTGCTGAGGAATCGAACCCAGGGCCTTAAGCATGCAAGGCAAGCGCCCTACCACTGAGCCACCTTCCCAGCCCTGCACAAATACTTTGATTCCAAACTTATTGATGTTTATTATGATTGCTCTAACTATTGAATATTCGTGTAACAGCACTAAAGTGAAGCACTTTATGTAGCAACTCAAAAATTCGTGACGACTCTGACAACTTGGGTCTATTGTTCAGTGATCCAGTATTGACTGACAAAAACACATTTGGAGGAAGGAGCTGGTCCCCAAACCCGAACTGAACATCCCTGTACAGCAGACATGGCCAAGACAGGTGTCGTTCGCAGGCACTGGGGTTCCAGCCCCCCCCACAACCTTAGCATGGAAGGGAACTGCAGGTAGCTCTGGATACACACCGAGCTGTGTGGGTGGCCACCCCACCAACCCAGAACTTCACCCTTCTCCTTAAACACGCCCCTAGCCACGTTCACTCCAGCCGTCTGGCTAGTGTCCCTGCCCAGAGCCTCCCTGATGGGGCCTCCCCGCCAGGGCCTCCCCTCCCAGAGCCACCTCCCTCCCAAGTCCCCCGCGAACACGCGGCCCGCCAGGCCCACCCCGCGTCTCGCCCTCCTTTCGCAGAGATGCCCTCGAGCCGGCTGGCCTCTTCCTCCCGCTGTGCCTCGACCTCCCTCCCCTCGCCCCGCGGTCGGGGACCAGGCCCCGCCGCTTTCTCCCCCTCCCCCGCCTCCTCACCGCGTCCTCTCGGTCCATCACGGCGCCGCCCCCACAGCCGCGGAGTCCCGTTACCCCGGCAGCGAGGACACTTCCGGGAGCAGCGGGTGGAAACTTCCGGTTGGAACCTTCGCCCCTGACTTTAGGTTCCGCCGCACGGACGCCCTTGCGTATCTGAAAGCCAGCCAATGACGGTCAAGGGGGCGGCGCCGGCGGGATTCGACCTCGCGGGATTCTCCGAGACCCGCGTGCGGTGCGGCGGCGCGGTGAGCGCGCTGCGCGCGCGCGGGGTCTCTGGGGGGAGCACGCGGGGCTTGCGGGTGTCGCGCGACACCCACCGTCCTGTTTGGGGTTTTTATGTTTTCAGGGGCGCCTGAACCCCAGCTGCTCGGGTGAGCGCTGAGGAGTGCGGTTCGAAGCCAGCCTGGGCAGGAACGTTCGAGAGGTTACCCGACGTGGAGGAGGGCTCCCGGGGGAAGCCCAGCTGGGGGCGGGGGGGGGGGGGGGGGGCGAGGAGCAGGCCCGGGCCCTCGCACCAGCCCCAAGCCAGAGCAGACAGACAGGGAGGAGAGGAAGCAAACGTCCAGCAGACGGCTCCGCAGGCTGATGCTGGCTCTTTGAAAGGTGAAGGATTCGGTACACCTGAACGATGGAGACGAAGAGCAAAAATAACAGTATTCGGACAGGTAAAGGTGGTCTCACTGCAAGCCCTCGAGACGATAGGAAAGGTCAGAGAAAGATGCCAACGGCACATGTGGAAAAAGTTAATGGTCTCCCCGAGCTTTGTGTGCTCCAGGCGGGCACTCTGCCACTTGGGTGTGAACCACTGCTTCACTTCTGGCTTTCTGGAAGTTAATTGTAGATAAAAGTCTCAGGGGCTTTTGGGCCCAGGCTAGTATTGAACTGCAATTCTCAGACCTCAGCCTCTTTACGTAACGAGGATCACAGGTGTGAGCCACCTGCACCCGGCTCATCTTGTTTTGTGTGTGTGTGTTTGAGGCAGCCTCACAGGGTAGCCCTTGCTGACCTGGAACTCACAGTCTTCCTGCCTCTCTCCCCAGAGAGGGGAGATTACATGTAATTTCCCCTAAGTAGTTGTGTTTTAAGACATTTTATGTTGAAGTAGCTGGTTGCATAATCATAGTGAAGCTAAAGAAGTTGGTCCTTGATGCAGAATAATGATAGGACAGAATAATGATAGGACAAATCTAAAACAGTGATGGAATAAAAACCTCTATTTTGATTCCTCTTCTAGAACACATTAGGGAAAAAAGTGAAGGGGTGTCCCTATTCCATTAATATGTGGTTTTGTGTAAATTGTACACATGTAGGACTCTTGTGGTGATGCAGAAATATTCAAATGATGAGCCAAGCATTTAAATGACTTAAGTGACTTTCACTGAAAATATTAGTACAATTTATGCCATGAAAGATTTCACTGCGTGTGTGTGTGTGTGTGTGTGTGTGTGTGTGTGTGTGTAATAAGACTGGTATTAAGACTTGAACTAAAGAACTGGGCACCATCTCTACCACTTGAGCCATAGCTCCAATTCCAGCTTTTTGCTGCTTAATTGGAGATACTAGTCTTACGCACTTTTTCTGCCTAGGCTGGCTTTGAACTAAGAACCTTAGGTCTTAGTCTCCTGAGTAAGCTAGGATTACAAGCATGAGCCATGGGTGTCTGGCTACACAGTGACTTCTTCCCACATGAAACAAGGAGTGTTAGGTGTGTTCCTGGCTCTGTGTTAGCTCTTACAGGGACTAGAGCAATGAACAACGACAAAAACCTCTAACTCGTAAAGCCAACACTCTAGGTAGAGGAGACATATAACAAATATATCAGTAACTATAAACTATGTTGTGTGAGAAAAAACCGGTTATGAACAAAAATAATGCAAGACACAAAGAGCCCAGCAAGTTGAGGTGTGGGAGTTGCTATTTTAGACGGGTTCTGGAAGACTTCCGACACCAGTGACATTTTTTTTTGGTCAGTCGTGGGGCCTGAACTCTGGGCCTGGGCGCTGTCCCTCAGCTCTTCAGCTCAAGGCTAGCGCCCTACCGCTTGAGTCACAGCGCCACTTCTGGCTTTTTCTGCTTATGTTGTGCTGCATGCAAGGCAAGCACTCTACCACTGAGCCGCCTTCCCAGCCCACCAGTGACATTTGAAAGGAGATTTGGGAGCAGTGCAGGGCTCAGTCGTAGCATGACTTGGGGAGAAGCACTCCAGTGTACAGAGTGTGATGAAGTACTTGGGGTCATACAGGCTGCCAGGACCAGATCAGGAAGAAAGGCCTTGTGTGCTAGTGTAAGGGGCTGAGGTGTGGCTCAGTGGTAGAAAGCTCACTTAGCATGTGCAAGGGCTGGATTCAATCCCCAGGACCACAAAACAAAAAAATAATGAGAGCTGACATCTTCTCTTGTGCTTCATCTTAAAAGATTCTCTCACCATGGTGTGGGTCATTTCCATTTTTCTCCGCATTTTTTTATTCCCAGTGAGATGGGAGGCAGAAGATCTGACTCATAGTGCACAAGAGCATGTGTGGGTATGTGGAGAACAGATTGTAAAGGAGCAGTGTTTTGAAATCATCCAGGAGAGGAAGTGCAGCATGTGAGTCTAACTACGGCTTTAGGCAGGAGGGAGGGTTGTGAGTTCTAGGCCAGCCTGGGATACATAATCTCAAAAACAAAAATCTAGGTGTGGGATGCCACTGGGTGACAGCAGTGATGCTGAAGAGAAAGGGTGAACTTCTAGATATATCTATGGTCCAAGCATGAAGTCTTTCCAGATTGATTGCATGTGGGAAGTGGAAGAACAGAATTAGGAATGACTGCAGACTTCTGGGTCTGACCAGTGTTAAGAGGGCAGTTAGCGTTAGCCAGGGCAGCAAGAGTTATGGGTGGGTATGTTGCAGAGTCTGGAGTTAAAAAGCAGAATTCAGGGCTGGGAAGGTGGCTCAGTGGTAGAGCACTTGCCTTGCATGCCTGAGGCCCTGGGATCGATTCCTCAGCACCATATAAGCAAAAAGAAAAAAGCCTGAGGTGGCGCTGTGGCTCAAGTGGTAGAGCGCTATCCTTGAGCTGAAGAGCTGAGGGACAGCGCCGCCCAGGCCCAGAGTTCAGGCCCCATGACCGGAACCAAAAAAAAAAAAAAAAAAGCAGAATTCACCTTAGGATGTGTTCAAGTGGATTAGATGGCATGGATATCCAGAAGAAATGGCACCACCGGAAGTACACATTTGGAAGTTGAAAACCTGGACAGATCACTAAGACTGGGATCAACCACACAGTAAAAGGGCTGAGACAGACCAGCAGAGCCCCAGGAGGTACGGCCATGGTGGAAGGAAAACCTAGCACCTGATTCCTAGAAGCCAGATGTGTCCACTCTAAGAGCCGCAGTGGCAGGAAGGTGGCATCACCTTCCCATCTCCTAGACTGACCACTGGATACGGACATGGGGTCACCAGGGACCTGTACAAGAGCCCTGTGATGCTTCAATTTGATTGTCAAGATGAACAGTCGAACACTGTGGGTGTGTCTGTGAGGTTGTTTCCTGAGACTGCGAGTTGACTTGAGTGTTATCACCCAGGAGATTGGGGGCTCAGAGGGAGCAAAGGTAGAAGAAAGAGGAAGCCGGCCAGTGTGTGCAAGCTCTGCTCTTCCCGAGGGAGTATCTCTCTTTAGGAAAGGGAAAAGAAAAAGAGTGGAGGGAAGCAAGGCAAGAGGCAGAATAAAAGGAAGGAGAGAAAGGGCGGGGAGGGAAGGGAAAGAAAGGCCATGTAAGGAAGGGAAGGAAAGGGAATAGATCCCGAGGAGATGAAAAGGCCCTGAGGGAGAACGTTTGAGAAACCAAAGGCAGCCAGTGAGACCTTCGGGGTAATGGGTGAGAGGCAATTGTGGGACCAGAGGGTTGAGAAAGACCTGAATGTCTTCTGGGCCTGCAGGGCTGCTAGCCAGTGTACCTAGACAGCCTGAGCCCTTTGCTTGGGGAAAAAAGCACCAGCCAGCTGCTGGTGGTTCACACCTGTAATCCTAGCTATTCAGGAGGCTGATACCTGAGGATTACAGTTCAAAGCCAGCCTGGGCAAGACAGTCCATGAGACTCATCTCTAGTTCACCACAAAAAGCTGAAGTGGAGCTGTGGCTCAAGTGGCAGAGGACTAGCCTTGAGCAAAAAAGCTCAGGAACAGTGCCCAGTCCATGAACCACCGGTGTCCAGCTGAAAAGGACGAGTTTCTTAAAATGCATACACACCTTTGAATGTGGGGTACTAATGACATTAATTTTTATTAATGAGGTAAGAATGTTACTAGAATAATGCTCATGTTGCTCACCTCAGAAAGGCCAATATTTAGGCTACAATAATGATACTGAAAAACTGTGACATCTCAATTGGGTCCTTTTTCCTCTATGACTCTCAACGAGTCCACAGACACAGAGGGAGAAGTAACCTGGCAAAGGGTTTATTGGAGGAAAAGATAAGTAGAGCTTCTGTTGGGGGGAATGGGGGAGGGGGGTGTTCCAGGGGAGGGCACCGCCTGGGAGACCTTGTATAGGGGTTAACAAGGCGTCTCTAGGAGGGAGCTACATGACTCAAGATCACTGGTCAGCCTGCGGGCCACATCAGTCCCCAAACCCAATCAGAGCTTTCCATGTGTCCTTAAGCCCCCTCTGATTGGATGCCCAATCCTGTGCACACCTCTGGGGTCCCGTTGATTTGCTGTTCACATGCAAGTCTTCCAGGGTCAATGGGACACATGTGACCTGACCCGGGGCCTGCCTGTGTGACTCTTAACAGCCATGGTGATGTGCCGTCTAGGAATCCGCACCTAGGACAGCTCAAGGCTATGGTCAGGGATGAGAGCCTTCATGGAGGGGCCTTCGTCCTGATGGTCTAGCAGGCTCCTTTTCTCTCTCACTGGCAGGAAGGAGTCAGGTTGCCAAGGACAAGCTCTGAAGATGGGGCTCTTGTCCTCGGCTCCATTTTGGGGGCTCAGGGACAAGGGCTTTTATAGGGAGGGAAAGAAGGAGCAAGGCAGGAAGGCTACGTGCTGAGTGGGTCTGTGTTATCTGGGGTGTGTGTCTTCATCACATGAACATTCCATAGTCCCTAGACATCTGACCTCCTGGGGCTGGCTCCTGTTGTTTTTTGGGGTTTTTTTTTAGACAAACACATTAGCTTTCTGGAAGTGAAAGCTCACATCAGTTTGTGTGTTTTGTCCTAATTGACGGATTGGAACGGAGGACTAACAAGGGCCTTGCAATCATCCCTTGAAGCCAGCCCAGCCTGCAAAGTCCCTTGGTCTTTTCAGATTCATTAAAAAAAAAAAATGACGAAATTAAAGTGTGTGCCCTTCTTCCTAGCTGCTGGGTAGACTCTCTCTAGCCCACTAATGTGGGCTATTTTGAGATCATACCTATCCAAGCACAGATCCGCCAGACAGCATATTTCCGCTGGAGGACTTATGTGTCGGGTGGCAATGGCAGCTGTTGCAGATTCACACCCACAGCAGCAGGGAGTGAGCATGGTTTCTCAAGACTGACTGGCTTCTCCAGCTCCTTGACTTCCTTCTAGGCAATGTGATTATACTACCATCTTCCTTTGGCCCAAGAGATGCTTGCCCTGACCCCTGACCTCTCAGCAAGCATGAGCATGGATAGTAGGGCTTCTCTTCAGAATTTAGAATACCGGGCAAAAGCAAGGGGATGTTATCAGTGCAAAAGGGTCAAGGAGGGATAGTGACTTTGAAGAGGGCCAAAGGGAGGGAGAAGCAAAAGTAATTCTGCCAGAGGTCAGTTCCAAAGCAACAATCCTATTTCAAGAGGTGATGTGAATCTAGCATTTTTTTTTTCAGTAAGGTACCATGTCAAGTGGATTAACTCACTTCACAGAGGCTGAGCTAGTCAAAAACTAGCTAGTGCCTAGACAAGTATGATGTCTCATGCCTGTAATCCCAGCTACTGGAGCAGAGGTGGGAGGATTGTGGAGTGTTAGAGGCCAGCCCCAGGAAAAAAGACTTGGTCTTAAAAACAAAAGAACTGGAGGCATAGTTCATGGTAGAGTGCTTACCTAGTTGTCTTGAGGCCCTGGGCTTAACCACCAGTACTACAAAACAATAAAGCCAACAAACCAGGTAGCCTGGTGAAAGCACAATTCTGGCCCAGGTTTAAGATCCCTTCAGGCAGGACTAGGGCACCCCTAACTGAATATAGCAGTCCACAAACTCTTGGTGAGTTAACCAAGATAGATTCAAAAAAATGTAATATAATCGTTCATCAGCATCTGATTCGGAGGTTTGATTCATTACCATAAACTGAAATTCTCTGTGTTGAGACCACAAACGACCTCGTGGCTCCTGATTCAACGGGGACGTCCCTGGAGGAGTCTGACGCATTCCCCTGTCATAGGAAGGCTCTCGAGGGTCATCCTTAAATTCGCAGGGCCACAGCCCTCGGAAGTTTATCCCAGTAAGTTCTGAAAGCCAATAGATGACTCAGATACTATTCAACTGACTCCGTACAGGCGCTGCGCTGTTCTTCATTTCATAAGCAGTTTTATTATATGGATAAATAGATATAGTTTGGCTTACTCAGAAGTTAGATGGAGCTGGGCGCCAGTGGCTCACACCTGTAATCCTAGCTACTCAGGAGGCTGAGATCTGAGCCAGCCTGGGCAGGAAAGTCCGTGAGACTCATCTCCAATAAACCACCAGAAAACTGGAAGTGTCTCTGTGGCTCAAGTGGTAGAGCACTCTCCTTGAGCTGAAGAGCTGAGGGACAGCGCCCAGGCCCAGAGGTTCAAGCCCCATGACCGCCAAAAAAAAAAAAAAAAGCGTTAGATAGGAATATATTTTTAAATTTTGGTTCCTATAGAAACATGTTCATGGGTTTATAGTCCTCTACAAGTTGTTAACTCTGGGCATTACTTTTTGGTGCTGTGATCAGACATTTCAGTTTGATTCTATTGTGTTGAGAAGACAGAAGAATTTAAGTGGAGGAGTGATGTATGCTAATTTTTGCTGTGTGAATACTGTACCAGAGGACACAGGTGACGTGGGAGCAGAAGGTCATTATCACAGCCTGGAGTTGACATTGCTTGGTGTTTGGGCTGGGCACTATGTGGGGCAGAGAGGATGGGCTCTATTTTGAAGATGGAGCCAACGATACACTAGGTGTGGCTGTGAGAAAAAGAAAGACTCAGGATCCTCTCTGGATACCAGGCACAGTAGCTCACATCTGTAATCCTGCTACTCAGAGGCCTGGATTGAGGTGAGCCTGGACAAAAAAGTTTGCAAGACTTTATCTCAACCAAATGGCAGAGTAGACTGGTCTAGCAAGAGAAGAATGAGAATAGTTGACCATGGGAACCAGAAGCCATGCAAAGGAAGTTTCCAGAACTGGCAATTTTACCAGTTGCCAGTCTCAACATGAGACTTTGCAAGATCATTGGCCAGAAGCATTTTAGTCAAGTGAGAGGGAGGGAAATTTGATTGGAGAGCCCACAACTCCCTAGGAAGAAGAGCTGAGAACCGAGGCATGAGAGAAATGAGTGGAGGGAAGGGTGGAAGGATGGGTGGCTGGCTGGATGGGTGGGTAAGTGGATGGGTGGATGGATAGATGGGTTAAGTGGATAGATGGATGGGTAGATGGGTGGATGGATGGGTGGATGGATGGACAGGTGGGTGGGTGGATGGGTGGGTGGATGGATGGGTGAACTGACAGAAGATGACCTGTTGGAGCTATAGGTGAAGAAAGGGACAAGGCCAGGCATGTCTGTGAGTGGGTGAGAGGGACAGATCTGGGCCCTGAAGGGTTGGGTTCTCTCATGTGACCAGGTTATAAGAATGTAAGGAATGTGTCCACAGCCAGGCTGGGTCCCCATCTGCCTGTGGTGGCCCCTTGAGAGCCCCTTGAGGACCCCTTGGGTCCTCTCCACCTCCTGCCTCTGCCAGCTCCCTGGGCTGGAGCCCAGGCAGCTCAGCTAACAGCGTCGGCTCCGCAGAGCGTGGGGAGAGCCACGCACTGCCTTGGGATGGTCACGGAGCACAGACTGAATCATGAGCAGAGATCTGAATCCTGACCTCTCCCCTGCTAACTGTGTGACCTGGGCGGTCACCCTCGGGGCCTCAGTTTCTTCTCTGCAGTGTTGGGATGACGCGTCCCTCCCCCCTCACAGTGGGGGAAAAGGTGAAAGATGTAATTAAAAAAAGAAAAAAAAGCTACGTTAGCCAAGTGCAGTGGCTCACGCCTGTAACCCTGGCCACTCAGAAGGCTGAGATCTGAGAATCATGGTCCAAAGCCAGTGAGGGCAGGGAAGTCTGTGAGACGCTTATTTCCAATTAACCACCAGAAAAAGCCAGAAGCAGAGCTGTGGCTCAGCTGGTAGAACACTAGCCATGAGCGAAAACGCTCAGGGATGATAGCACCTAGGCCCTAAGTTCAAGCCCCAGTACTGTCACATGCATGCCTGTGGGCACACGTGCACACACACACACACACACACACACACACACACAGTGCTATACATTGTCATTAGATTTAATTGACTACATATTTCCACTATCTCTTCCACAAAATACCTTGAGGGGGGAGACATATCTCAGGATAAATTCCTCTCTGTGGCTTAATTTTCATAACTAAACTAAGGGTTTGTTTGGGGTTTTTGGAGATAAGGAGCAAGTCCTGGCTCCTTGTGGGAGACTTCCCTTTCTGTCGCTGACATAAATGAATGACTGCAAGATGGTCAGTTGAAAGGAACGTGGAGACATATAATTATGTTCAAGGCTTTGGGGGATCCTATTAAACACTGATCACAAAGCACAGGGCTAATCCTGACCCTTCTCATACCCCAGCCCCTTCCTCCCTGGCTCCCCTCAACTGGAGAGAAAGGGTCTCCAGTCTCATCCCTAGGAAGGCCCCCTGTGTGCCCCGGCCTGCCGTCAGCTGCTCCGGTGTTCACTGCAGCGCAAAGCCTCTGTGGTTTATGCCGCCTTTGAGAAAAAAGAAAGGGAAGGGATATTTTGCTGGTAACTACTTGGTGTCAGACACCGTCCCAGGCCCATTAGTCAAGTTATCTAATGAAGTTGAGATAGAATCACTGTCTGTATATTAAACAATGAAGGAAACCAAGGCTCAGAAGGTCAAATGAAGTCACAGGAACAGCAAAACATCAGTTCTATCTGTTCCAAAGAGCCTGTTCTGCCGGCACCAGTGGCTCACACCTGTCATCCTATCTACTCAGGAGGCTGAGATCTGCGGATCATAGTTTGAAGCCAGCCAAAGCAGGAACATCTATGAGACTCTTATCTGCAATGAACTAACCAAAAAGCTGGAAGTGGAGTTGAGGTTCAAATGGCAGAGCACCAGCCTTGAGCAAAAAAGCTAAGGGATAGCACCTGGGCCCAGCACTAGGGGTTGGGAGAAAGCCTGCTCTTTCTGCCCCCGGGTATATGCTGAAGGAAGATTAGTGAAGGAATAAAGTCTGTTGGATGCAGAACCACTTTGTCTGAGGACACTGGCTGAGAGGAAAGCTACAGGCCCCATGAAGCAAGCAAAAGAACCTCCTTGATTCGTTCACCCGGAGTGCGGCTTCAGTCATGCTGGGCTCCCTCAGCTCTTGAGCGATAAGATCGCAGGCGAGTTGCACGACCTGTCCGGGGCTGGTTTGTACATTTATAGGTTTGGAGACAAACATGGTCTGTCTCCCTTGTCCTTTCTAGGAAGAAGAGTTAACAGATAGCGAGGCTCTGGCCACAGACATTAAAGACACTGAGGGCTGATTCTGGAAACTGAGCAAGCAGCCCATGGTGAGGCCTGCCCACTCATTTGGGACACTTTCCCCCCGAACGATTACACAGAGCCTCCGATTCAAAAACAGCCCCTCCCTCCCTCCCTCTGGCCCTCCCTTCCTTCTTTTCCTTTCTCCTCTTTTCTCTTTTGAAACAGGGCCAGACTATGCAGCTATGCAGACTAGGCTGGTTTGGAACTCACAATTCTCCTTTCACCTCCTAAGTACTGGGATTACAGACATGCGTTCCTATGCCTGGGAAGAACTAAGAATCCAAGGTGGAGACAGCAGAGGGCTAAACCAAACAAGGCATCCTTTTGAGTCCAGGTCTGGGCACTGTGCAGGCTGTATACAGCCCTTCCCATGCCATTACCACACTGTTGGGAGCACCAAAAATAACAAATAAATAAAATCATGACGTCTAGGTTCTGCTTTTTTGTTTGTTTGCTTTTTATTGCCAGTCCTGGGGCATGAACTCAGGGCCTGGGCATTGTCCCTGAGCTTCTTTTGTTCAAGGCTAGTGGTCTTATCACTTGAGCCACAGCACCATTTCTGGCTTTTCTGTATATGTGGTACTGAGGAATCAAACCCAGGGCTTCATGCATGCTAGGCAAGCACTCTACCACTGCGCCACATTCCTAGCCTAGGTTCTGCTTTTGAGTTGTACCATTTCCAAATCAAAAGAGTTTTAACATTCATCCAATCCTATTCTTTTTTTTTTCTTTTTTGCCTGTCCTGGGCCTGGGTGCTGTCCCTGGCCTCCTTTTATTGCTCAAGGCTAGTGCTCTACCACTTGAGCCACACAGCTCCACCTCTGGCTTTTTTCTGTGATTAATTGGAGATTTGAGTCTCACGGACTTTTCCTGCCCAGACTGTCTTCAAACTGTGATCCTCAGATCTCAGCTTCCTGCGTAACTAGGATTACAGGCGTGAGGCACCAGTGATTGGCCAATTCTGTTTTGTAGATGAGGGAATTGAGGCCCAGTCTGGAGCAGTGATTTGGGGATGCTGGGGCGCCTCAGGCGGAGGCCAGCCCTCCTTGAGATGCTTTTGGGCTCCACAGAACAGGCGAGATGGAATAGGAGCGTTACTCGCTTCCTTTGTCTTCCAGGCACACTAAAACCACAGTAAAATAAGAAGCAAGTCCACGAGGGAGAGCAAAAACCCAACCTGGAAATGGAGAATGGAGTACAACGCCAATGCGACTCTCCCCGTTCTAGAACGGTCTGAGCTGTTCCCCCACAGCTCTGGAACCTTTCTCAGACTGACATTTGGGAATCTTGGTAGCCACAGGTCAGCCTGAAACTCAGTTTCAGCAAGAACTGATGGCCAGGCACCTGCGACCCTGGCAGAAAGCTTCTAACTTGAGAGACCGTAAACAAAAGAAACAAAAAAATCCAAGCCGGAGGCATGGCTCACAATAGAGCACCCACCTAGCAAGCGTGAGCCCTGAGAGAAAACCCCAGTACTGCAAACAGACACACAGCAGAGACAACTCCACACAAACAACTTCCCCCAAAAAGGTAGAGATGATTTTGTCACCAGGAAACAAAACCTAGAAAACCAAACTTCCAAGTAAATCCTAAATACAAGGGAAAGCTCTGCAAAGCGAAAAATATGAAGGTCACAATAAAAAAACTAACATAAAAAATAAATCTAGAGAAATGGCCGGAGGGCAGAACAAGAAAACCAAAAGATAGAAAACAGTGGAGAGGAGATCATAAAGAGCGGGGTACGGTAGCACATTCCTGAAATCCCGGCAGTCTGGAGGCAGAGGTAGGAGGATTGTGAATTTGAGGCCAACTTGGGCTATAGAATAGGGCTTTGTCCCAAAGAAGAGAGAGAAGAGAGGAGAAGGAAGGCAAGGAAGAAGGGAGAGGAAGGGAGTGGGGATGGGAGAGGAGAGGAA
>NW_012267236.1:21539469-21584586 GCF_000151885.1 Dipodomys ordii
TTCCTTCCTTCCTTCCTTCCTTCCTTCCTTCCTTCCTTCCTTCCTTCCTTCCTTCCCTTCCCTTCCCTTCCCTTCCCTTCCCTTCCCTTCCCTTCCTCCTTCCTTCCTTTGACCCTTCCTTCCTTCCTTCCTGCCTGCCTGCCTGCCTTCCTTTCTCCCCCCAACTCTCTCTTTTTATTTTCTTTTTCTGGTGCTTGTTCTAGACCTTAAACTCAGGGCCCAGGCACTGTCCCTGAGCTCAAGGCTAGCACTCTACCACATGAACTCCATTTCTGGCTTTTTGGTGGTTAACTGGAGACAACAGTCCCTTAGCCGTTCCTGCCTGGGCTGGCTTTGAATGGAGATCCTCAGATCTTAGCCTGCTGAGTAGCTAGGATTACAAACATGAGCCCCTGGTGCCCAACTCATTCCCCAAACTGTAGTAAGCAAATGAAACTTCCTTTTATAAAGGCATACATGTGTTTATGAAGACATGCATGTATATGTGCATGAAATGAGTCTGTTGGGGATGTTAGAGACACAGGATTTGGGTCACTGAGCCTTGGTAAATGACATCATCTCGCTGAGCTACACACACACACACACACACACACACACACACACACACACGTTAAGGGCTCTGGGGCGGGGCAGAGCGGCATGCTGACCCTGGGCCAGCCGGCCACCCTGGGATGGCACTGTTGTCCTTGGGGACGGAGGCAGAGCCCTCCGGTTCAGGAGATGGTCCTAAAGTAAGCCTGCTTCTCTGATTGGAGGGAATCCTGAAGACTTCTTCCTTCTGTAGCCAGCTGACCCTCACGTGAGCCTGCCACCTCTGCTGGCAGTGTGGCCCCGCCACTCCTTGAGCAGGGGCGATGCACACGCTCCACCCGCTCACGCAGGGACTGGGAGCCTCCTGAGCTCTCTCTTGGAGCCTTACACAATGGGAGGAGGGTCTGAAAGCCAATGCGGCCCCCATACCTGCGGCGGCAAGGTGGCCTTCGTGTCTGTGCAGGACAGCAGCTTCGGAGCAGTCCTCAATGTTCTGGGGCCACCAGTCAGATCGGGACATTCTCCATTTCACAGATGGACAAGGGAAAAATGTGAATGCCATCCCCTGTCAGTTTCTTCATTCTGGCCTTTATCTAAGGAGAAAGATTAGTATAAGAAAAATTATCGCCGGTGACAGTTGCCTGTCATCCTACTGACTCAAGAGACTAAGATCTGAGGATCTTGGTTTGAAGCCAGCCTGGGCAGGAAAGTCCAATTAACCTCCCAAAAGCCACAAGAGGAGCTTTGACTCAAATGGTAGCACACCATCCTTGAGCAAGAAAGCTAAAGGACAGTGCCCAAGCCCTGAGTTCAAGCCCCAGTAGCAACATACACACATGTACACACAAAACTTTGGAAACAGTTGACTTCGTGAAAAAGATGCTGGAGGGGAATTTGTGTTCTGCACTGAGACCCAGAGAGAATGCTCAGATAAAGCGACAACATCTTCCCGGAAGAAGTGAAATGCGTGCTGCAGGGCTGCTGATCGTATCACACGCCTGAGAGCGAACAAGCCCGAGAGGCACCGAGGAGAAGTCTGACAATTTCCCAATTACGGAAAGTGAACTTTTTATACATGACTTTGCAAAAAATGAATCTGTAAAATTGGATGTTATGGAACCAATGGATATGTAAGCAGACAATATGAACATTAAACTGAGGAAGGCTTAAAAACTCAGCCACAAAAGATTGGGATGGTTGGGTGCTGGTGGCTCATGCGGTAATCCTACTTATTCAGGAGGCTGAGATCTGAGGATCGTGGGTTGAAGCCAGCCAATGCTGGAAAGTCTGTGACTCTTATCTCCAATTAACCAGCAAAAAGCTGGAAGTGGAGCTGTGGCTCAAGTGCTAGAACATTAACTTTGAGCAAAAGGCTAAGGTCCAATGCCTAGACCTTGAGTTCAAGCCCCAGTACTGTCCTCCCCTCAAAAAGAAAAGAAAGGGAAAAAGAATGGGCTATCCTTTGGGGCTGGACCTTGAGAGGAAGACAGGGCCTGGGACCAAGGGGAGGCCACACATCTCAGACTCTCATGCAGCCACCAGGAGAAGGACATGGAAGACAGTGACAGCGGAAGTGACGAGAACAGGGCATTCCTGATGACCCAGAACTGCTGTCGAAAACTAGGATCTTTCTGCAGGGTCAGGGCTGACCCCTCGAGGGCCTTTCCCATCACTCATCGCTGAGCCCCCTCACCCTAAAACCCCAGCTCCCCTTTTGTCAGCGCAGTCTCTGTCTTCCCCACCAAGTTCCTGCTGCTGAATTCATCCAGTGGTCCTGCAGCTCTTAGGCCTCATGGAGGCACGCGGGCGCCACCTGGTGGCAACATGCCATCATTGCGCCAACGGCTCATACCAAAACTGCCAAGTGGGACAGATGTCCCCAGATGTCAGGTGGGAAGACCCTGTTCTCCCAAATCATCATCCTGGCTTCTGAGCCCAGTTGTCCTGCCCCTCCCAGAGGAGAGGCCACTGGGGTGCCAGGGCTGCCCGCCAGGGGAAGGAGTTTTAGCCTTTTGAAGGGATGTTATGAGGCAGTCAGTGGCTAGGGTTGGGGCTAGGTGGAGAGTGTGTCATTGGGGCCCCGGCACAAGGGGGTCGGCCCCCCACAGCCTTCCAGAGGGTCGACAGAGGAAGAGGTGAAGAGCCTCGCCCTCCCCCAGGAACACCTACGCGCTGGAGGGGCACCAGGGAGGCACGGCCGCTCCGTCCAGTCGGAGGGACAGCGACACCCTGGGTGTCAGCAGAAAACACAGCTGGCCACCCGTGTCAGCCACGAGGGGAGAGCACATGCTAGAAGAGAACCAGTGAACTGCCACTGTTTCCAGAGCTGTGTGAAGTAATACCACCTCCCCCTCCACCCCCACCCCCCTCCATCCTTTTCCATGGGACCTCCAGCTTCAGAGAGAGGGACCTCCAGCTTTGGGCAGAGCAGGGACCTGCTGGGCTCCCCCAAATCCCCACCCCACCCCTGGAAGTTTTGTTTGGGCCTTGCCAGGCCCCCTGGGGAGAAGGTGTACCAAGGGAACAACCCCCACCCCCTTTGCCAGGATGCCTGCATGTTCCCAGTGAGTCTGGGCAAGGAAGAAAGCATCCTTGGGTACCACTTTCCTGGATAGGTGGGCTTCCCTTCCAGAGCTCCGAATGTGCTGGATCATTCTAGAACTTTCGTCCGTGGGAGTGTTGGGAGCTTTTGTCTCAAGGCACCTTTGGGCCTCCACTGGGGCCGCCTCCCTCCCTCCCTGACCTGGCTCTGGGCCTTGAGCGAGCCCACTCCCAGGCCTCCCTCCCCCACCCCACTCCCAGCCCTCCCTCCCCCACCCCAGCTTCCGGCCCCTTTCCCCCTCCCACCTGGTTCTGACTCACGGTAGCAACACGTCCCCATCCCTTCCCTGCGCCAGGCCCAGTGCGGCAGGACCTGAATCTGGCCCTGAGTCACAGTGAGGTGGAGAACAACCAGGCCAACAGGTCTGCAGGGGAGCCAGCCCCTCTCCAGTGGACGCGAACCTTCTTTCGCCCCATCACCGCCATGCCACGCACGCATGCAAGCAAGGTCCCCGTGTGTGTGTGTGTGTGTGTGTGTGTGTGTGTGTGTCCCTCAACAATGAGCTCCAATCAGAGATGGAAACTGGGGGCCAGTCAATCCCAAGAGCCCCCATTCTTCCCTAAGCCAGGCAATGTGTTAGCTTCTTAGACTTAATAGAGTAAAATGCCACCGATGGGGCGGGGCGGGGGCTCGAAACAATAGGAATTCCGCCTCTTACAGCTCTCCACCAACTGTGCTCAGGACCTTGCTCAAACTCTGAGACCAGCTCTGTCTCTCTGCTTCTGTTGGCCCTCAACATTCCTTGGCTTGCTGCCTCTGTCCTTCAAGCGTGTCTGCTTCTGTGGCAGTCCCTTCTCCGTGCAAGGCACACGTGTGTGACATAAGGCTTTGTCCTGACCTGGATGTAGCTACCAAGACTCTTATTTCCAAATACAGTCATCATTCCCAGGGACAGCTCTTGTGTGGGGAGAGTTCAAAGGTCATTGACACAGACCTCTGCTGAGATCAGGAGCAGAGCTTGAAGCTGAGTTCCAGGCTTGAAATGTCTTCCAAGTCCTACAGTTCTAGCTGAAAAATGCCTGCATTATTCCCTAGTGTAGAAGCGGGGTTCGTTTAACATGAAATATTCTTTCTTCAAATCTTTGAAATGTCCGTGAGAAAGACCATGATTAACGTATGGTTTCATGAGCCTTCAGTTACATTTCTGGATTCTGTCAAGGGAACTCTGTGTGTGTGTGTGTGTGTGTGTGTGTGTGTGTGTGTGTGCTGGCTTGAACCCAGGGCCTGATCACTGTCCCTTAGCCTTTCCCACTCAATGCTTGGGTTGTGTCACTTGCGCCATGACCCTCAGCTCTCCCCTCCTAAGGACCCAGCGTGACAGGTGTGAGCCCGAGGTGCCCGGCTTATCGAGGGCATTTATATCCCAGCTTGGAAAGTCAAAGCCCACGCCAATCCGTTGAGTTCCTACAAAACACAGAAGAGGAAACTGAGGCTCCTGGGGAGGCTCTCTGGTCTGTGAAGGCCGCTCAGGCAGGGGGGCCAAGGCCAGAACTCAGGCCTTCCGGTGTCCGGATGGGACTTTGCTATGCACGGGCCAGTGGGGAGGGGAGGGGAGGAAGGAAGATTTTTGTCTGCTGTGAATTCTGAAACATAGAGTTAGCAGTTTTCCTTCCTTCCTTCCTTCCTTCCTTCCTTCCTTCCTTCCTTTTTTTCCCCTTCTTTCTTCTGTGCTCAAGGCTAGCGCTCTACCACTTGAGCCACAGCACCACTTCCGGCTTTTTTCTTATGTGGTGCTGAGGAATCGAACCCAGGGCCTCAAGCATGCAAGGCAAGTGCTCTACCACTGAGCCACCTTCCCAGACCCTGTTTTTTTTTTTTTAAGTGAGTTTATTTTGTTTATTTCTTTTTTTTTTTGTTGGTCATGGGGCTTGAACTCTGGGCCTAGGCGCTGTCCCTCAGCTCTTCAGCTCAAGGCGAGCCCTCTACCACTTGAGCTACAGCGCCACTTCCTATTTTATTTATTTCTTGTGTTGGTTCTGGGGCTTGAACTCAGGGCCTGGGCATGATCCCTTTGCTTTTTACTCTACTGCTTTAGCTACAGCTCCACTTCTGCCTTTTTTTTTTTGGTAGTCAATTGGAGCTAAGAATCTCACAGGTTTATTCTGCCCGAGCTGGCTTTGAACAGAGATCTTCAGCTCTCTGTTCAACAGCCCTGCTGTTCCCTGTAAGAGCTGCCTCCTTGCCTCTCAAGAAGACAGACAGCTGGGAGGCAAAAGGGGGGCGGGGTCCCCCAGCTGTGTCCTGCGTGCGGGACACCCAGCTCTGTGCGGTGGGGAGCCGGGAGGAGGAGGAGGTGGAAGGCATGGGGGCGTGGCCATGGCTGCCCCGCCTCTGTGGAGGAGGAGGTGGAAGGCGTGGGGGCGTGGCCAAGGCTGCCCCGCCTCTGTGGAGGAGGAGGAGGTGGAAGGCGTGGGGGCGTGGCCAAGGCTGCCCCGCCTCTGTGGAGGAGGAGGAGGTGGAAGGCGTGGGGGCGTGGCCAAGGCTGCCCGCCTCTGTGGAGGAGGAGGAAGTGGAAGGCGTGGGGGCGTGGCCAAGGCTGCCCCGCCTCTGTGGAGGAGGAGGAAGTGGAAGGCGTGGGGGCGTGGCCAAGGCTGCCCCGCCTCTGTGGAGGAGGAAGTGGAAGGCGTGGGGGCGTGGCCAAGGCTGCCCCGCCTCTGTGGAGGAGGAGGAAGTGGAAGGCGTGGGGGCGTGGCCAAGGCTGCCCCGCCTCTGTGGAGGAGGAGGAAGTGGAAGGCGTGGGGGCGTGGCCAAGGCTGCCCGCCTCTGTGGAGGAGGCTTGGTGCTTTCCTGGCCTGGTTCTCGGAGAGTTTTCCCAGCTGTGTTGTGGCGGGGAGGCGCAGGTGTTGGGGTGCTGCCCAGCCCTGGCAGGGCGCCGAGAGCCCCAGGTGTCTCTGATAGGTGTCATCGGCGCTGGCCACCAGCCAGCCCTCTTTTATCGGGAGCAGGTAAAAGCGCTGGAGCCGGTGGAGCAGGCTTGGCCCGGGCGGGCCAGTTCTGATGGCTGCCTTCGCCTGTGCAGAGAAAGCTCCAGGCTGGAGCAGGACGCCCTGCTACTCAGGAGGCTGCAAGCTGAGGATCGAGGTTCAAAGCCAGCTAGCCTAATCAGGAAAGTCCGTAGGGCTTTTATCTTCAATTAACTAACCCAAAGCTGGCTCAAGAGGTAGCGCACTAAGCCTTGAGCAGAAAAAGCTGAGGGACAGAGCCCAGGCCCTGAGTTCAAGCCCCAGGACTAACAGCAAACCAAACCAATCAACTAACAAAAAGCCAAAACAGAAAGCTCTAGGCTTGGCTTTCAGAGTCAAGTCTCCATCACGCAAAGCCTTGCTAAGGCCACAGCTATTCTGAGCTTCATAGAGAGAGGCAGCCCCAGATTTCAGGTGTGCCGGCAGGGAAAATGTGCCAGGTTGTTGTGATCCTCTGCTAGAGCTGAAAGGACCCAGCAGACGTCCTGGGGACAGCACACCTCCTGCCAGAGGCAAGGATGCCAGAATTGTAGGAGCTTTGGATGAGGCCGGGCCCAGAGAGGGTGAGCACTCAGACGGGTGGCAGCACAGCCCCCACAAGGCTGCTAGCACTCACACTGCTGTCTTGACATTTTCCGTCTCCCCCACTCCAGATTCATGAAGAAGGAGTATTTGGGGGCACTGATGTGTGTGTGTGTGTGTGTGTGCGCACGCGTGTGCACACGCTGGTACCTGGGCTTGAACTTAGGGCATCAAGCTCTCACTTGGCCTTTTCTGCTCCAGGCTGGTGCTGCACTACTCGAGCCACAGCTCCACTTGCAACATTTAGGTAGTTACTTTGAGAGTCTCACAGCCTTTCCTGCCAGGACTGGCTTTGAAGCATGATCCTCAGATCTCAGCCTCTGGAGTAGCTAGGATTATAGGCATGAACCACCCAGTCAGCTAGCACTGGGTTCTATAAAGTAACTTTTAATTGGGAGTGTGCAATGCAAGAACAATTTAGAAAGAACCCTCTGCATGTTCTAATCAGCCTGACAAACCCCTGGTGCTACAAAGCTGCCAAGGCTCTTAACCCTGCGGTGCTCCCTCTGGGTGGGGCGGCTTACTTGGAGACACCAGATGACAGATGAGCCCTGGTTAGGCCTGAGGGGAGGTGAAGGGGAACAGCCCCTCGGAGCCCTGTGGTCTGCGGGTTCAGGACGCCTGTAGCTTTTGACACGGCCCAGGCTTTATGTCTTCTCTTGGCTCTGAGATGGATCCCCAATCACAAGCAGAACTTTTTAGGCCATGGGGCAACAACTGAGCCATCATACCAGCACGGGGTACACTGAGGTTGGGGTGAAGGTGAGGGTTGAGCTGGGGTTGCGTCCGCAGAGCTGCGCCCCTGGGGCTGAGCCGGGAGCTGAGCTCTTGGGCAGCTGAGGGCCTACGATGTCCTCAACCTCAGGCCACCATCTCTCTGGACTCAGCTGACTTGAGGCCGGAAGTCACACACAGGACGGTGGTCCTAGTACTTCGTCTCCAGGGCCTCTTAAGCCCTGGCCTGGGTGCTGCTCACACCCACCCAGGGCCGTGTCTGCCATTGGGAAGCCCTCCACTTCCCCCCCCCCCCAGGTGGCAGTGGCTGGGGGGCGGGGTTTGGATGTTTGTTAGGCTCTGGGAGGACATGCTTTGGGGGTGCTGACAGAATCTGGGGGAGCAGTAGGCGAGGCCCTGCTGGTGAGACCCAGGGCCTTGGAGAAGCCACAGTTATGACAAACCCCATTTCCGGCCCGCCCAGAAACCCTTTCCCTGGAGGCAGGGCCGCGCGGGCGGGCGGGAGCTTCCGAGGCCGGGGTGCGGACCTAGCATCTCTGTCTGACCACATGGGTGCTTCCTGCTCAGGACCCCAGGTTTTCTGGCTCTAGTTCAAGCCTTCTCCACAGCCAGCTAGCCAGCCCTGAGGCCAACTTCGGGGTCCCGGAGGGGAGGGGCTCACACACCCGCTTCTTGTTCAAGAGCCACCTCCTCAGAGCTGCCTCCTGTGACCCCACCCCACCTCATACTGGCAGCCCCTCCCCACCCCCTCCTAGTCCTTTAGGGCAGTTGCAGTGCTGAGTCAGAGAGACAGGGAGTTTTGAAAGAGGCAGTCCACCATTGAGCTTGCCTGGACCCCAGATCCTAGGGCTTATGAAGTCTTTAGGGGGAGCCGGGTGCCAGTGGCTCATGCCAGTAACCCTAGCTACTCGGGAGGCCGAGATCTGAGGATTGTGATTTGAAGCCAGCTAGGGAGGGAAAAATTCATGAGATTGTTATGTCTAACTAACCAGCAAAAAGCCACGAGTGGAGTTGTGGCTCAAGTGGTGAGTGCGCACCTAGAGTGAACTCAGGGACAACACCCAGGCCCTGAGCTCAAGCCCCATGACTGACGAAACGAAAACAAGTTTAGGGACGGTGCCCAGGCTCTGAGTTCAAGCCCCAGGGACTCCCCTTCTCCCCCAGATTAAGAAGTCTTCAGGATTCTACTGGCAGGGTAGGAAAATCCCATTGCTACAAGGGGTCTAAAATGATGTGATCCCTCTCTCACTCATAAAATCATTCATTCATTCATTCACTTTTGCCTATATGTCCATCTATTCTGGGACACAGCAGGCCCAGCGGATATACTGCATGCACCCTAACACAGGGAGCGGCGGCAGCTCCCAGGCTGGTTGCTGAAGCTGGCCTTCTCCTCTACCAGGATGGAGCAGGTGATCTAAGAAGGTAGTGTGTGTGTGTGTGTGTGTGTGTGTGTGTGTGTGTGTCTGCTTGCCCAGGCCACAGTGCAGAGCTCTTCCTGAGAGCAGGAAAACACAGCCCTATATCCAGGGTCTCAAGCACAGGAGCCAGGGACTTGCTCCAAGTTAGGTTCTATTATTATTTCCCCATTTTACGCAAGAGGAATCGAAGGTTTAAAGAAAGTGTCTGACTCAAAAAGTCACACAAAGTGAAGACAACTCAGGTGACACCTTGGAAGAAAAGACATGAAGGGAAGAGAGATAGAGGGGAAGGAAAAGAAAAGGAGGGCTCTGGAGTTCAGGCTAGACCTAAACCGCCATGCAGACACTGTTCTACTCCTCTGCTCCTATGCTTCACCCTGTCTGTCCCGCCCTTCCCAGCCCTGCCCATGAGCCAGATGCCCGGACCCACCCAATCGCACCTTCTCTGGCCACAAGCCCTGTGTGCGCCTGCCCTCTAGTGGCTAGAGCCGGAAGCATGGTGTCATTGGTCCCAGCACTAATTAATCATCTGTGGTACAAGCCAGTCCTTTCCCTCCCTCTGTGTGCCAGCCAGGCTCTGGGCTGGAGACCCAGGGAAAGGAGCATGGTCTGATTCTGAGAGTGCACGGCATAGACAGGAGAGCGGACCAGGGCAGTACGGTGTTGTGGGACTCAGTCGGGGAAGCTCAGCTCCAGGCAGCCCCAGCGAAAGGCCCCACCGGGTCCAGGGACTGCAGGCCACACCTGCTGTGGCTGCTGCTCAGGCGTGGACTGGACCCTGGGGATTCCTAACAGTGTTCTAGCCGTAGCCAGGGCCCCACAGCCAGAAGGGAGCTGTGAGGAGGTTCGTAGGGTGTTGTCTGAGGTACGGGTGCGGGGTGCTGTTAGGGAAGGAGGGGTCGGAGAGAACCCATGCTCATCTCTTTGTTTATTTGTTTTCTTTTGTGCCAGTACTGGGACTTGAACTGAGGGTCTGGGCGCTGTCCTTGAGGTTTTTTTGCTCAAGGCTATTTCTCTGCCAGTTGAGCCACAGCTCCAAGACAAGTATCTCACAGATTTGCTTGCCCAGGCTTTCTTAGAACTTCACTCCTTAGTCTCAGTTTCCTAAATAGCCTGGATTACAGGCATGATCGGGCTCCTGGCTCCTCTCTCTTTTTAAATCCAGTACAGCCCCCAATTCACACAGGCAGAAGAAGAGTTCCGCTAAATGCCTGGAGCCTTCGTGGTGCTGTGTGTGAGCCTGGGAGGTTACTCACTCTGGGCCTCAGTCTACCGTCTGTGTAATGGTAATAAGAAGAGCCACGCCCACCTTCAGGGTTGCCACGTGGATGAAAGATACTGGCCCAGGCTGCACATGCAGAGCGGAGCAAGGTGTCTGCCAAGAGCTGACCACACCCCCTTGTCAATCATGCTACCCGTTCTGGCCCTTCTTTCCTTGCAAGTGTCTCCCTCTCTTAGAGATTGTATCATATTCACAGCCAGGTGCTGGTGGCTCACGCCTGTAATCCTAGCTACTCAGGAGGCTGAGATCTGAGGATCTCCGTTCAAAGCCAACCCCGGGCAGGAAAGACCGTGAGACTCCTATCTCCAATAAACCACTAGAAAACCAGAAGTGGCGCTGTGACTCAAGAGGTAGAGTACTCGCAGAGTGCAAGGGCAGCGCCCAGGCCCTGAGTTCAAGCCCAACGACCAACAACAACAACAAAAAAAGAGATCGTATTCACAAGGGGCGGGGCCTGGGGAGAAAAGGGGCTACCTTTGGAGGATGCTGGGGCTGTGACCAGCCTGTCACCGGGGCCTCTGGGACAGGAGTGGCTGCAGCCTGGTTTCCAGCCCCTGTGCCCCCCTCAGGGCGCCCTGACTCCCCGAGGGCCTGCACTGCACCCCCACATTGCAGGCCCCCTAGCAGTGCCAACGCCCCAGTGACATTGCTCTGGAACTTGTCTTTCTGGGACACCTCGAGATGGGGAGCAGTCTTTGAGCCAGCAGCGTCACCGGGTAGCTGGTCCCAGACGAAGACGCCTCCCCACCCCAGTCCTCTCCAGACCTTCACCATCACAGGCAGCAGAATAAGACTTCAGGACAGGATGAGAAGGGGGAGGGGAGGGGCGGTGTCTTAAATTGCTGGGGTACAGTGATCAATTGACTCTCAGGAGAATACCCAGCCCACCAAGGCTGTCCTGGGCAGTCCGATCTCTGGCGTGTTGCAAGCCCGCAGTCTCTCCTGGGTCCTATGCTCGGCAGTCTCTTCTGCTCCAGGCCAGCAAAGGCTGGTAGGAGAGAGAGAAGGCAGGTGCATCACAGCCGGCATGTGCCCGGGGGGTTGGAGCTGATGCTTGAGAGGGGGAATTGGAAGGACCTGGCACAGACATGTGGCGGGGAGTCTGGGAAAGGTAGCAGCTGGTCAGAGCTCTGCCAGCCTCACTGAAACACTTGGGGGCCGAGGCGCAGATACCGCGGGGGGCCTGCGGCACCTTTGAATTTGAGAGTCATACACCAAGCTCACAACACACCTTCCAGCCTCTTTCTTGGACACAGACACCCTCACGAGGACCTGGAAAGATGGGTTCCATTTAGAATTTGGACCCCTGGGGATTCTGTGATGGAGAGCCAGCCCTACCATGAAGACATGGGTATGTGTGCAGCCGGGCGGCACACACGCATGCGCGCACACACCCTGCACGCATTCATACAAGCCATGTGCTCGCCCACTGTCCACACGCCCTGCCCCCACAAACAGCTGCCCCTAGGGATACGGAAATCAGGTCAGCCACAGGAAGGACAGACTCTGAGAAAAGCCTGTGAGAAAGGCGGGGGGGGGGGCATGGTGAGGGACAGCTCCAGCTGGAGAGACCCTGTGACATTTAGACTACAATACATACAGTACATCTCCGGGATCAGATGCACTCTGATTTCAGGGATGTTAACGTGAGAGAGAGAGAAAAAAATGCATCTCCTGGTTGCAAAGGTCTTCTGATTCTCTGACCACGACGATCACTTTAAACCTGGTGTTGTGTTGAGTCGGTATAGCGATTTAAGTGTTGGCATTACAAATAGGAATAATTAAGATTCTCTTTGGCATTGCAGCTTTCAGTCTACACACATTAGGTGTCTTTGTATTTATTCAGGTCTTGATGTAATTTTCCATGTCAATGCTTTACCCTCCCTGGCAGAGCATTTCAACATAATTTTTTAATTAACTTTAAGTAGTTGTCCAAAGGGGCTTCCAGTCAACATGTCCATTTCTGAGGACAAGGCATCCTGATCACCCTGCTCCCTTCTCCCCCATCTCTCCCCACCCCACCCCTCTCTCCCTGCTGCACCTCTCCCCGCAGGCTACCTGCTTCCATTTTCACATCTGTGAATGTGGAACGTTGAATATTATGGAATATTGTGACCGTATTCACCGGTCCTTCCTCTTGATTGAGCGTTTAGAAACCTCAGCTGGTCCCCAGCAGACTTAGACTACAGGGGGCAGCATGGCCCAGCCTGCGTAGAGATGGGGACGTCTGCGTAGAGATGGAGAAGCCCTGGAAGTAGAGGGAGGGGCAGGCGGAGGGGCAAGGGAAGCAGCTTCTTTGGCTGAAACTGGGGGTCTTAGCCTGAGGCTGCATTGAAAATTGCCTGAGCACTGATCTGAGGATCTTGGTTCGAAGCCAGCCCAGGCAGGAAAGTCTGGGAGATTCTTATTTCCAATTAACCACCAAAAGCTGGAAGTAATGCTGAAGTTCAAGTGGTAGAGCACTAGCTCTAAGAGGAAAAATAAAACTAAGGTTCAATGCCTGAGCCTTGAGTTCAAGCCCCAGCGCTGGCACACATGTGTGCCCACACACAGTACGGGCACGTGAACACACACACACACACACACACACACACACACACACACACACACAGACATCACTGGTGTCCAGTGATGGAGGAAAAGTCAGGCTCTGCCTATCTGCAGAACACAGCAGGGAGTCTGTCATGGCAGCAGCCTGCCAAGGAGAGTGAGCAGCGTGGCTGGCACCCATTGGTGAGAGATGGAAGCTGATTTTTAATCATTTCTCACCTGTCTGCTTGCAGTAACTTGCCTGGAGGTGGGGGCAGGGGGTGCCAGCTTCAGACTCAAGTGCCAGATGGTCCTGGCAAATCTAGGCCCTGAGGGCTTCACCTCTCTGACCCTTGCCTATGATGATGATGATGATGATGATGGTGATGATGATGATGATGATGATATAGTGACCCTCCTCTTCATCTCTCAGTTAGAGCTGCTGGGGCTGCACTGGCCTGTAAGGACCACATGAGTGACGGAGCCAGATCTGGGCCTAGGCTTGATGAAGTTCACAGCTGCCTCCTTGAAGCTGGGCTCGCTGTCCAGAGAGTGCAGAGGAGAAGGTCCTGTCGGTGCCCTCGGCCCAGTGCCCAGCGGGAGGGAAGCTGCCTTGCCCCCCAAGTTGGCCTCTGTGTCGGCCAAATACCAGCAAGTGCTAATGCCCAATACCAGCTACTGCTGTAAGAAACAGGAAAAAAATGCCTCAGTCTAGCCCCACCTGAATTCCTAACCCACAAAGTCATGAGATTGAATAAAACGGGGTCACGTTTAAAATAGCGGTGGGTGACTGGCTGTTCTGATTGCTCACACCGACTCCGCACAGACCACTCCAGAACCAGAGAAGAGCTGACCTCGGTGCCCCTGGCCAGCTAAAGCCCACCACCCACCCAGTGCCCGCTGGCCAGCTAACGCCCGCCCCCCATCCTGTGGGATGGACCCTGGCTATTTGCCTGGTTCCGTCTGGCTGTTCCAGCCGGCTGGACAGAGGGAAGTCCTGGGCTCAGCTCTAACGTGGGGGATCAAAGCCAGAGAGGCCCATGGCTCACGTCTGTCATCCTGGCTGCCAGGAGGCTGAAACCTGAGGATCACCATTCAAAGTCAGCCCGGGCAGGAAAGTGTGAGAGTCTTATCTCCAACTAACTGCCAAAAAGCACAAGTGGAGCTGTTGCTCAAGTGGTAGAGCACTAGCACAGGGCTCAGCGACAGTGCCCAGGCCCTGAGTACAAGCCCCAAGTGGAGTGCGTGCGCACACACACGCGTGTGCACACACATACACACACTTGCACACAAAGTTTGGAAGGTTGTTCCTCCATGTGTTGGGATCAGTTCCCATCTGCTGTGTGTGGGTGGGGTGCGGGATGGAGTTACTTACCTTACGGAGCTATTCATTCCTCTGTACATGTTAAGGATCTTCCCATGTGGGGGTCCTGGGGGTCCAAGAGCAACAAAAGTAGAAGTATTTCCCTTCGAGCTTGGGAGAGGGTCGGAGGCAGGAGCAGGCTCTGGGTGAGCGCTGATCTGGGAGAGCCCGTGCCAGGCGCCCTTCACCTGGGGTCGAAGAGCGAGAGTCCCAGGCAGAGGTCAGAGAATGTTCTAGATGGAAGCGACAGTGAACCCAGAGACACAGAGCAGGGACAGAGGAGGAACGGTGGCCAGTCCAGCAAGCGTGAGATCAGAGATCAGAAATGGGGTGCAGGTGGGACTGCAGTCCTGGATCTAAGGGGGGTGTCACCCAAGACCTGGGCAGGCCTGGGGGGAGGGGTGCGTGGCAGGCCTAGTTGAGGGTTTGGGGAGAAGGGGGATGGGACGTTGTTCTGGAATTACGGCAAGGTGGGGTCCGGTCGGGGGCACTCCTCCTGAGAGTAGCTCTACCCTGGCCTCAGCGTGATTGTTCTGGAACCCAGCAGCTTCCCCTTTGGTGAGCTCCCTGCCACGTCCACCTCCTGGCCTCTGACCCTCCCAGCTGAGGCGGAGCTAGCCAGCTGCGTGCCCAACTTTCTGGGGGAGAAGAGAGAGGCTGAGAGGGGCGAGGGAGCCGGGCCCAGCCTCTCACCGTTCAGGACAGGGAACAGGCACCATGGACGGCAGCAGACTGCGCCAGACAGCCGGGGGGGGGGGTCCCAGCGGCCTCGCTGTGCTTTTTTAGGCTGGTTACTTAGCCTCTCTGTGCCTAGGCCCCCTCTTCTGCACACAGTGCTGAACAGCAATGTCAATAACCTCTTGGGCTGATGCAGTGTCTGGCACCTAATAGGCCCTCTGTGCCCTAGGATCCTCTGCTCCAATCTGGTGCAGTCCCTCTAGACTGTCTTTAGCCTGGGAGGTGCTGGCAACCTGGCTGTGAGTTTGTTTTGGGCCCGGGCTGGGAGGAGGAAGCAGATCCCCAGCACGGAGGGGCCTGGGGATGCCCCCAAGGGCAAGCGCCCCCCTCTCTGTGTTGGAAATGCCAGTGCCAGCCTGGAGTGGCCGGGCCGGAGCCGGCTGACCGGGCCTGCTGCGGCCGGGGCTTCTGCCCTCCCACCAGAACTTCACCCTGTTTTTTCCTGAGGTGTGACTCAGATGCAGGTGTCCCCCCGCACCCCACCCGGGCCCTGGCAGCCCCCAGGCCTGCAGAGGCTGGAGGAAGTTTGCAGTTTCCCAGACTTCCGGCCAATCTCAGCTCCTGTCTGCCTCCCCGCAGAGCAGTCTTCCCACACTAGACACCCAGCGGGCTGCTCCTCCCATGGGGTGCTTCCTCAGTTCCAGTTCGGGGTCCCGGCTCATACTTCCTTCCTGCCTCCCTTTCCTACCCTCATCTCTGCCCCCCCAGCCCCCCCATGCGTGTCCCATTTAGGGCTGAAGCAGCAGAGCGCAGAGCAGCTCCACAGCCTCCGCCCCACCGAGGCCTCGGAGCCCTGGCCTGTCACCCACCGGGGCCACGTACGGTGAACTTTCCCCAATGAAGACACTTCTCCCCTTTACAAAATCTGCCCCCAGTTGCCAAGATGGCTTTTTTTTTTTTTTTTGCCAGTCCTGGGGCTTGAACTCAGGGCCTGGGCGCTGTCCCTGAGCTGCTTTTGCTCAAGGTTAGCGCTCTACCACTTGAGCCAAGCGCCACTTCCGGCTTTTTCTGTGTTTGTGGTGCTGAGGAATCGAACCCAGGGCTTCATGCCTGCGAGGCAAGCACTTACCACCCGCCCAGCCCTGGTTTTTTTTTTTTTTCCCAAGTCCTTTTGGTCTTGTTATTATGTAAGTATTTGGATTGAATCTTTGTACTTATTTATTCTTTTAACTTCTTGTTCTGGTTGGAGACAACCAAAAATAGGCCAAGAGCTGTTCCTTGGGTTTTGGCTGTTGTTGGACAATGTTCTCCACCCTTTCCCTGCAAGTTCACCCCGCGGGGCAAAGCTCCTGCCTCTGGGCGCCCCTGGCTTCGGCAGGTCGTCCCTGTCCTGGCTTCTGGCAGAGTGTCCCCTATGTCCAGGCACAGCTGTCTCCTGGGTCGCACAGAACAGGGCAGGGCTGAGGAATGACAGGGAGAAAGGGCTCTGCACGGCCGGCTGGCCACCCGGACAGAGGGAACATCTCAGAGCTCGTGGTGTGGGAGCCAAACACCAAAAGGGACCCTGGGAAGGAGCTGGGCCAGCCATGGATTTAATAATTTACTTGATTGCAGAAATTAGTATCTCAGGTATTTAGAAACTGCTTTTAATGGAAGGCATTGGCCCCATGAATGAACTAAACACAGGAGAAGAGCCTGGCATCCCTGCCTTCACCTTGCAATCACCTTGGGTTCCAGTAGATCAGGGCTGATTGATAACATCTTGATAAAGAGGGGCTGAAAGTGTCCCCCCCCCCCCAAGAAAGGGCAGGCCACCGCCCATGGAGACAATTACCCACCCCCAAAGGCTTCTCCGGATTCTTCCACAGTGAAAACCAGACTGATGAGTGTGAGAAAAACTGTCTTTTCTATCAAAGTGTGTTGCTTAAAACTTCCTGCTTTGGCCTGGTGGCTTGGCTCTGGTTAAGAAGAAGAGGAACTCTTTGCCAGGTGCTGGTAATCCTAGCTACTCAGGAGGCTGAGATCTGAGGATCATGGTTCAAAGCCAGCCTGGGCAGGAAAGTCCAGGAGACTCTTATCTCCAATAAACCACCAAAACGCTGGAAGCGGTGCTGTGGCTCAAGTGGTAGAGCACTCACCTTGAGCTGAAGAGCTCAGGGACAGCGCCCAGGCCCAGAGTTCAAGCCCCATGACTGACCAAAAAAAAAGAGAGAGAGAGAGGAACTGCTTTGAGATGAGAATGAATTTTGGCAATCGAAGGTTTTGTCTTAATCTGGGTTCTTTTCAAGATGGAATTAAGAAACCTCAGATTGTTCAAGAAATAGCAGAAGGTGAGGATTTATTTTTATTTTTTTGGTCGGTCGTGGGGCTTGAACTCTGGGCTTGGGGCTGTCCCTCGGCTCTTCAGCTCAAGGGTAGTGCTCTACTATTTGAGTCACAGCGCCACTCCTGGCTTTTTCTGCTTATGTGGTGCTGAGGAATCGAACCCAGGGCCTCATGCCTGTGAGGCAAGCACTCTACCACTGAGCCACCTTCCCAGCCCAGGTGAGGATTTATTTTGAGATTACTGTGTATTGTTAACTTTATTTCAAAGTCCTCATGTAAATACATTTTACTATTCAAACTAGCCAATCGTGAGCAGATTGTGAACCTGAGCTCAACCAATCAGAGCAGAGGGGCGGGGCCTGCTGCATTAGGGCTAAACAGGGAAGCAGCCTGCCTGCTCTGTGTGCTTGCCTGCCAGATTTTTGGCACCTTCCTGAAGAAGTGACTTGTGCCTTGCTGAGTCAGTTCTTAAGTTTTGTGTCTATCATGACTCCAGCGGTTCTTGGAGAGCATATTGATAGCATCAGTAAGCATCTTTTAGTCTTTAACTCTGCCCACCCTAATGAGCAGACATGTAGGGAAGGAAGGGCAGGAATGGGAGGGAGATGCGGGGAGGAGCTAGTGGCAGATGGAGGGCCCCTAAAGGAATGTTGCGGGGCCATGTGCCCTGGTAGGCAAGCCACTTCAGATCAGATGTGGCCTCTCCACCACACTCCCCCTGAGTGCGTTGATATGGTAGTTGGCCCGGGCTTGGCCAGTGAGGTTTTCTGGAGGGCCAAGAGAGGGCAGAGCGGGGGTGGAGGCGACCCCAGGCAGCATCAGCCGGTCCCATTTCCCTCAGGATCACGGTTTGTTTGGGTAATGACAGCAAAGTCTCAGGGTGGAGCTAGGCCTCCCCTCCTCAGATGACTAGTGGTCTGTGAAGGTGGCTGAGCCCTTGTTTGGGTGTCCCCATGTGGTCAGTGTGGTCAACAAGACACTACAAACAGAGTCACTCGAGAGACACCTTCCTGTGCTGCTCCCTGGGGTTACAATGCTAGGCTCAAGTGGTCATGGGGCTTGAACTCTGGGCCTGGGCGCTGTCCCTCAGCTCTTCTGCTCAAGGTGAGCGCTCTACCACTTGAGCCACAGTGCCACTTCTGGTCTTCTGAGTTGTTTATTGGAGATAAGAGTCTCAGGGCCTTTCCTGTCTGGGCTGGCTTTGACCCTGATCCTCAGATCTCGGCCTCCTGAGTAGCTAGGATTACAGGCATCAGCCACCCGGTGCCCTGTTCAAGTGGTCTTTTCGTGTCTACTTTTGATTTTGATCATTAGTAGAGTGGGCTGAGCAGGCAACAAGAGGAGGAGACAGGAGGTGTGAGAGGAGCAGAGGCAGAGGTAGCGGCAGTGTGAGAGGGTCGCTGGAGGTCCAGACAGCGAGTAGAGCAGGAAAACAGGCAGTACAGATAATAAAGGCTGCAGAGAAGACTGTAGACCTCGCATTGTTGGAAAAGTTCCAAGGTGCTGTGAAGTCTTAAGGGACAAGGGTCTCGGATGCTCTACACCTGAGAGCTGTAAAAGAAATCCCTGTTAGAGCCGAAGGTCCCAAGACCTAATATCTGAGGTCTGCCCCGGACCTATAATGCTGGCACACACTTCCTTTTTGTCCAATTGGAGAGAAGAGACTCACAGACTTTCTTGACTGGGCTGTCTTTGAACTGTGATCCTCAGATCTCAGCCTCCTGAGTAGCTAGGATTACAGATCTGAGCCCCAGTTCTTGACTTCATCTTTGGTTTTGATTGGAAAGAGAGGTCCACCATTGCTTACACCAAACCATAACAACTTTCTCATGGTCGGATGGAGTCCACTTCTATGACTTGTACGTGCTGCCAGCTGTTACAAGATCAGTGAAGTACTACATTATTATTCACCTCAAAAGATTTTCACAAACCTTCAAAGCAAAAAAATCAAAACTCCCCAAACCACATTCTTCTAGCTGAAACCTATTCATACTTTCATTAGCCCAACAGCAACTTCATAGACTTAGAGGATTATTATAGACCACCAGTCCTTTCTTGTTTTTAGTTTCTTTTGTATCTTTGTCATTCTGTCTAGGATATTCTTGGCTGCTTAAATACACCTAAATTTTATGCAGTCAAAGTAAAGGTTTTCCCGTGGGGGAGGGGCGGGGGGGAGGGCTCAAAGTCAGCTGTTTGCCTATGGGGTTCCCAAAGAGCACTACTATACCCTGAAGGCTTTTCCACAAATCTAGTGTCATTCTCCCTGTAGCAAGGAGGAGGGGAGGGGAGAGGAAATGTTTCCCCCGTCCTCCCTCCCACCCTCCAGGAACACAGATGAATAATGGCAGAGCAGCCATGAGAACCTGGTTTCCTAAATTCCCAGCCCAGCAAGGGCGGCTTTGAAGGTTTTGATGCTAGAGGAGGAGGAGGAAGAGAAGGAGGAGGAGGAGGAAGAAAGAGTTTTGCAGCTCCCACCTGTAATTCTAGGAAAATAAAATCAGCTTCTTATTAATTTCCAAGATGAGTAAGAACCAGCTGTGTTTTACCTGTTTGCAGCCTGGCCCGGTGCTGATGTTACCGTGGCAACAGCTATCCACAGGAACATTGCCTCCCTTGGGCATATCATATCCTGCACTGTCAAAAATGTGTGCTTCTGTGTGTCCTGCAAAGCAGCGTGAGCCTCCAAGTCCGGCTGGCTCTCTTCCTCTGAGGACTGTTTATCAAGAACCTGAAGGAAATTTGCCCCTGGAATAGGATTTCCGTGATTCCAGGGCAGCAGACGTGGTTACGAGGACCGTGCTGAGACGTGAATCGCCCTACAATATACGCCCTGCCTGGCTTTCAGAGAAAGGCCTGAGGTGAGCAAGTGACTCACCCGGTGACCCTGCAACTAAGTTCCACCAAAAGGGAACTCATAAAGATGCTGATAAATTCCCTGGGTCAGATGAGGCGTCAGGTCCTGATAACTGGAAAGTTCATCTGGCAAGCAGCACCCCTCACCCAGTGGATGTGTGCACAGCAACAAGGACGAGGACCCCACAAATAAGCTCCTGGCCCCGGAAACCCCAGACCTGATGGATCCTACCTGGGCATGCACAGGTGCACGTCTGGCTCATAGACACATCTGTCAGTCAACCTGCCCATCAGAGTTCATATGAAATGAAGGACAGCCCACACCTCCCCCTGACTGACTCAAATAAAAGCCTAATGAAACAAAGCATCTATACTCTGGGGCCTCGCCGGGGCCCCCTGCTCCTTGCAGTTTATCTTACTTCTACGTTAACAGATGTTTCCATTATTGACATCATGCTTTGCCTCTTGCTTGAATCAAGGTTTAGCTGTGTTGATGTTCTGGTAGCAAAGGACCTGTTCTCTCTCAATCTCAGCATTCCCCTTGAGGCCAAGGAGACCATGACCCGTGCCCTGTCCTGACCAAGGGACGTGTCCAGAGTGGGCCAATGCCTCATGGATAGTGAAGTGACACACAAGTGTCATCGTGGAGGGAGGCCAGAGACTCCGAGTGACAGAGGACACAGCAGTAGCGGTGTGATGACCGACAGGCTCTCTGAGGCCCAGCGGGGGATGGACAGGTCACACCATCGGCTGGAGCAATGCGACATGGATGGCTCTCCATCCCGAAGTCTTCTCAACCTGTCTGGACCAGCCTATCCTCCCCGCCAGGAGCTGCCAGGCCCACGAGGAAGTTTGCTCCGTTTCACAGAGGTGTCGCTGAACAACGGACACGAGGGGGCAGAGCCTGCTGACAGTTACAAGGACAACACAGGCTCCGCACAGCAAAGCAGGCCTACGTTTGCATCCATCTGCTGAATAGAAAAAGGAAGAAAAACAAATACTGAGCCCTGCCTGATTCCCTGGAGAAGTCCTGGGCCTAGAGCTGGCAGGAGCCAACTGTACTGGGCTAGCACAGCGTGGACCAGAGCAGCTGAGAGTGTGGAGTGAGAGAGACTCAGCATTCCCAGATCACAGAGCTGAGGAGTCACAGCCCTAACTACACAGCACAGCCGCACAGCCTCGCACAGCCTCCAAACGCTGAGTCTGAGACCTTGGGGATCATTTAGACAAAGCACTTTCATTTCAGAACTGCTGAACACCTTGTCACGGCTACCAAGAATCGCCTCCACCCCTGCCTGCTCCCTTTAGATGGCCTCCCATCCCAGCTGCCTCCCCCTGGAGCTGGGAGATGGTGACAGTCCCTTCCTTTCCTTCCCTGCTGCTGCCCCTTCCTGCTGGCTTCTACTCGCTTAGATACCGCGGTCCCTCCTGCTCAGAAACCAGGCAAGCCCCCCTGGCCAGGAAGGTGCTGTCTGCCAACTTAGCTCAGCTGCTGTGCCTGCCCCTCCCTGCCTCTCCAATCTCAGCTTCCCCAAGGGGCCACATATTTGGTTGATAACAGGGCACATACTGGACTTGTATCTGAGATGCGGGCTGCTGTTCGCCCGTGGCTCTTCCCATGGTGATTCTGAAACTCCCACACAGACCTCCTGATGCCCAGTAGTTCTGATTGTGACCCTTCTTAGAAATAGGGCTATTGGAGATGTGATTAGTCAGGATGATATACTGGGCAAGGTACAGTGGCTCACACCTGTAATCACAGCTACACAGGAGGCTGGAGGTTCAAGGGCAACCAGAGCAACAAGTTCACAAGACTTCGCCTACCCTCCACTCAACCAATAAGCTGTGGCGGTATGAGCCTGACATTCCGGCAGTGTAAATACGAGCACTGTGGTCCAGGTCAGCCTGGGCAGAAACTAGAGACCATAGTTAAAAAATAACTAAAAAAAGCCAAAAGGACTAGAGGGGTGGCTCAAATGGCAGAGCACCTACTTAGCAAGTTCAACGCCTTGAGTTCAAACATCAGCACCCCCAAAGAGAGAAAGGTAATGACATACTGGAGTAGGGTGAGCCTATTCACACACACACACACACACACACACACACACACACACACACACGCACACACACGCACACACACACACGCACACACACACGCACACACACACGCACACGCACACACACACGCACACACGCACACACACACACACACACACACACACACACAGAATGCCATGTGAACACAGGCAAAAAGGTTGGGTCAAAGCCCCCACAGACCAATGCATGCCAAAGACAGCCAGCAACGCAGTAAAAGCTGGCTGTTCTCCTGTCCAGGTTTCCTTGCAGAGGCCATGACTGGGGAGTAGGGGGAGGAAGGGAGGGAGGCGGGGCTCCTCTCCAGAGCTGTGGGAGGGTGTGAACCAGGTCCCGGGGGCTCACCTCTGTCATCCTAGCTACTCAGGAGGCTGAGATCTGAGGATCGTAGTTCAAAGCCAGCCAGGGCAGGAAAGGCCCTGAGACTCTTATTTCCAATAAGCCACCAGAAAACTGGAAGTGGTGCTGTGGCTCGAGGCAGAGTGCTCGCCTTGAGCTGAAGAGCTGAGGGACAGCGCCCAGGCCGAGTTCAAGCCCCACGACTGGCCAAAGAAAAAAGAAGTCGGAAGGTGTGTAGAGTTTTGCCTTGCTCCTGTATCTTCCTCAGTGGCCTCGTGCACGTTACTATTTACCTCCAGCACTGTTTAGGACCAGGGGGGTTGGTTGACAGAAATGAAGCTGAGAAGTACAGAGCTCCCCGGAGCTCTGCAAGGTTGTTGCTGGCAGCTGGGAGGGGCTGGGCTGCTGGACAGAGGCTTAGGGCCTGAGGTTTCACCTTCGCCAGCAGAGGAGCCGGTGCCCAGGATGGAGGCTGGAGAGCTGGGGGGGGAGGCGGGGGGGAGGGGAGGGATGGACCTGGCACTGGGCTGGGCGTGGATTGGGAATGAGAACTCGAGTCGTGGTGACACCGCTTGGCTTGCTGACGTCGGAGGCAGGACAGGTGCAGGCAGGGAGGCAGGATGACAGGCGGCGGTGGCGGCACCGTTATGAAACGCTGTCTGGTACTGGGCTTGCTCAAGGGCAGATGCCTTTAGGGGCGTTTCCATGGCTGGCATCAGCTGGGAAGGATGCTGGTCATGTGCGATGATATGGACCTGGGACCACATGGGATGACACAGGATGTGCTCTGGGGCAAGGGGGGCAGGGAGCCCGACGGATGGCATTCTGGGGGAAGCCATCCAGATGATGCCAGGGGGAGGGTGGCCTTGCTCCCTCAAATGTCCCTCGTGTCCCCTAAGGGGCAGACATTTCCTAAGTAGGTCAGGACCTGGCGAACAAGAAGGGGCTGTGGAGACCCTGGCTTGCTGAGTGAGCCTGGTGACCCGTGTGCCCAGGAGGAAATGGGGCTGGAGGGACGGGTGGGGGCAGGGAGGTCGTAAGGGATGGAGACTGGGTATCAAGTCCTCCTTCTCCAGAGGTTTGGGGGCCCCGGTACCTGTCTGGGGCCAGAGGATTTCCAAGGCCCGTGTCCCGGCCTCCTCTGTCCCCATTTGTGCTTTAAAAGAAATCTTTAAAGAAAAAGAAGAGCGTTTCTATTTTTGATGAGATGCCAATGAAATGAGGCCTTTACATGATTAAAATCCAGAAATAAATGATTGATTCAGGTCAATTATCAAACCACCTTTCGCTTCGTGAACACAAGTCTCTGAGTGCACGGCCACTTTCCTGCTTACACGCGCCCCGCCGGCCTCCATCGGCCTCTCAGGCCCCGTGCGCCCCGTGTGCTCCATTGTACAATGGCTGGGCGCCCAGCAGAGGGCCACGTGGTCTGAGATTCAGCCTGAAGTCCCAGCCAAGGCAGCTTGCCCCGGGGCTCACACCGCACCCCACTCCCCTGCCAAACTCCACCCAAACCACCACCTCGCCACCAGACTGGAAGCTCCTTGAGTTCTGGGCCACCTTGGATGGATGTCGGCATTTCTAGACCCAGAACAATTCTGGAATGAGGGATGGATGTGAATGTGAACACAAGGCTCCCTCCTTCTGTCCTGGGGGGTGGGCTTCTTCTGCCCTGGGGGGAGCAGTGTTGGCCGGCTCAGCTCCCCCCTCCGTTTGAGTGGCTGCACTTCCCTAGCATTCCTGCGGTTGTCTCTCCCTGAGGACTCAGTTCAAGAAGGAAGACATTGAGTTGCTATGACAACAGAATCCCGACCCCCCACCAGAGCAAACATTTCCATAGAAACCTCAAGAGATGCCATTGGGCATGGCGGGCACTGCCTCCCCTCCCATACCCATGATGCCTCTGGGCCCACAGGGGGTCCTCCTGACAGTGGCACCCTCTTCAGGCTCACGGGGACCCCAGATGCCCTCGGGGAGGCCTGTCAGTTTCATATCTGCTCACAGCCTGGGTCTGCAAGTCAAGCAGGGAGAAGGGTGGACCCCCCATTCTCTGCTCTGTGATTTCCTTGAATGCCGGGACCCCTCCTCTCCCCCCTCCCAGTGTCACAGCCTGCAGAGCCGACATCAGAGGAGATGGATGCCAGCCCTGTCCCTCATTAGGAGACTGAGCTGGGGAAGTTAATTTGTGTGTGTGTGTGTGTGTGTGTGTGTGTGTGTGTGCTTTAACTCGGGGCCTCAAGTTCTCACTTGGCTTTTTCACTTTTACCACTTGAGCCACAGCTCCACGTCTGGCTTTTTGCTGGTTAATTAGAGCTAAGTAAATCTCACGGACTTTTCTGCCCAAGGTTGGCTTCGAGCTATCATCCTCAGATCTCAGCTTTGTGGGCGACTGAGATTACAGGTGTCAGCCACCAGCACCTGGCATCAATGAACTAGTCCTTCAGGACCTGTAACATGGGTACAGCCAGAGCTGTTCCTTCTTGAGTTCTTACGAGGAGGAATGAGCCGGGATGCATGGGGAGGGGACCTGGGAGAAGGCTGTTGTTTGTCTCCATGCTGCGGGCTGCAGGCTGCACCCTGGCTTCTGTTGCTCTGCTTGCCTCCTGTCTCCCACCAGGCACTTAGTAGGTGCTCATAAGCGCTGTTTGAACAGGCTGGGCATGGGGATCCCTCAAGCTGTCTGTAGTCTCTCTTACACCCTGTACTTGCAGTCTCTGACTTGGTTAGCCCGCTATAAACAGGGCACGGTTTCCTCTGCGTTGCTCACAGAGATCCAGAGCTTGCAGGGACCTAGCGGGCTTTCAGCCAGTGTCGTCCAGGTTGCAGCTTTTCAGTTGGGGGCTCTTCACCCAGTCCACAGGCGTGAAGACTAAGGCTCAGTAAGGCAGAGTAGGTGGGCCACAGGCTCAAGCTTAGTGGCAGGGGCTGGCATTCTGCTCTGTGACTTGGTTCCTAATCCTGTGTGACTTCCTTCCCACTGGCCTGCAGAGGAGGGGCCGTGGGGAGCACGAGGAGTATGGAGGAGCAGCAGACTCTGGCCGCACTGCTGTTTCCCCGCACCAACCTCCAGCTCACCTTCTCTGGTGGCCTCTGCCTTGGCTGTGCCTCCACATCGTTGTCCCCACAGTGGGGACTAGGCCCTGGTCATCCCACAGAGCCTATGTCCCAACGTAGTGCCTCCAACACTGCCCCCCCCCGCAGTCCCCCAGGAGGATCTGTGGATGTGTGCTGTTCAGACGCCCACGCGGAGCCTGCCTCCTAGCACAGCATCTCCAGCTCTCATCTCCATGGCAACCACCGCCACCCCTGAGCAGGACCACTGTGCTCAGCGAGCCTGAGGCCTGGCTCCTGCTCTCTGCTCTCTCCACCCACCTGCTTGGGCCAAGATGGAACGTTTTCTCATATGTCTGCCCCCACCCACAGGCTAGGGTGACAATGTACGGGTGTGCACAGGTGTGTGTGTGTGTGTGTGTGTGTGTGTGTGAAGTGTAGGACTAGAAGCTGACAGTGCTGACCTCTTATCTGATACTCTGAGGGTCTGTGGTATTTGGGAATCCCCAGTGTGCCTCATATTCATTTTGCATTTGTCAACATGCTTGTGCCTCTTTGATATGGAATTCTCTGTCTGTCTTTCTGTCTGTGTCTGCCTGTCTGTGTCTGCCTGCTTGTCTGTCTGCCTGCCTGCCTGCCTGTCTGTCTCTTTCCCTCTCTCTCTCTCTCTCTCTCTCTCTCTCTCTGATATTGTGGCAGAGGGGCAGGTGCATCTGCCCATGTTTAGCAGACGTGGGAATGACAGTACACCCCCCCCCCAGTTCAACAGAAGGGACAGAAGGGCTCTAGCATGTTCTCCAGAAAGCCCAGGGGCTGAGCTCCTGAAGGGGGCGACTCACACCATTTTTTTCTGAGAGGGGGCGGGGCAGAGAAGCCAAGGACAAGTTGAGTTCCACTTTGGCTCTGGAATCCCCATTATTTTCTCCCCAGGCACGGCCCTGACTCCATTGTTTTTGTCAAAGATGGGAGTTACAGAAAGGCCCCCGGGCACGATGCTGGGAGACGGAGGCTTCGTCTTGGTTCTATGAGCAGCTGGGGTCCTGGCCTTGCACAACAGATGCCCTGTCTGTTGGCGATCGCTTGCGGGTTGTCCAATCTGCTCGTCTAGAATTCCACTGCATAACAATGGGCTAAGCACACAATTCTCTGGATGTATTTCTCTCATCAACACCATGGCCAGTGGAGTGCTTGTGTCTCTGCCAGTTGATAAAGCTGAAGTACGAAGGGGTGCAACGCCTCCCCTCTCTACCCACCTCCTCCCCTCACAAGGGATGATAATACATGGATTTCAGCAGGTGGTGGTGAGGATGAAGAACCTAATGTATGATTAAAATCAATGCTGGATAAAGGTGTTATTGTCCCAGGGGGCTGAAGAATGGGTGCTTTCTCTGCTGAGGAGAATGGGCTGCTGTTGAGTCCTGAGCTGGGGGAAGATAAGAATGGATGTAGACAGTGTTGGGAGTGAGTGGGAGGTGGAGGGCGAGCTGGGAGGCCAGCCCGGGCTGGGCCTGCTGCGCAGGGAGAGGCAGCAAGGACCGGATGGAGGCGAGAGGGAGGGACTGGCTTTCCTGAGGCAGAGCTACTTGGAGGTGGCATTGGACCACCTAGGGAGCCCCTCGGCCTCCCTGTGCCGGCCTGCCTGGCCTGCGGGCAGATGGCAGGGCTTTCCCACTTCTCAGGGCTCAGCTGCCTCACTTGCAAGGGCTCAGGCCCACCCAGCGAGGCTCACCTGCAGGTCCCCGCCCCGCCCCCGGCCCGTCTAAGCTGGCTGTGTAGACAACTCAGCCTCTTCACAGGTACATTTGTCTGTGTGTGCGAACGGGAGGAGTGTTCACATGGGAGTCCGTGGGAAGGTGTGCAAAACCTCAGGAGGGGCTGCACGTGTGTAAGCCTTGTGGGGGCATAGTGTGGGGGGTGAGAAAGAAGAGCTGTTGAGCTTTGTGGTAGAGATGAGCAAATACCGCTTTGGCAAGCAGCTTCTGGGCACCAGGGAATTTCACGTCTGCCTTCATTTTTCTAACGTCACCAAACACTACTGTGTGTTTTTCCCCCCCAAAAGTGAGCCAACCAAATAGAATTGTACTCATTACCTGACTTACGAAGCGGTAACCCCCTCTGTACCTCACCTGAATAACAGCAATAACATTATCAGTTTATTTTAACAAATGAGCAAGCCAAGGGCAAGTTGGCAGATTGGAAACAATTCCCATTGTCACTCTGTGGATGAGAGGAATTGGGTGACACAAAAACCACCAGATTCTGAGGAGGAAAATAGTCAAAGAAAGTAGAAATGCCAGGAGGTCATGGGGGTGGGGGACCCGGGAAATCACAGAGAAGAAGCAAGCACAGACTAGGGAGAGTGGTAAACAGTTTGGAACCAATGACCAGCTGTCCAGGCTGATAACAGGGAAACAAAAGACTGTGACTCCATAGCAAGTCAGCGAGTGAGTCCCACGGAGGGACCACCCAACTCACTTGTGGAAAGCAGATAACCTGTAGGCCTTATTGCCGCACAGGCACCTGGGAGGTGCGGACTAGTCCACTGTGAGAGGCTGGGCTGGGGGAATTAAGACACTCTGTGTCCCCCTCATTATCTTAGAGAGCAACAGAAAGTCTGTATCTTGAGCAAGTTTCTCTGGAAACCGAGAGACAAAGAGCAATGTCAGCCTAACAACCTGCAGGACACTTTGCCATGGAACTTAGGCATAAATGAGTTGTAAGAGGCATGAGAGGGCTGGGAAGGTGGCTCAGTGGTAGAGCGCTTGTCTCGCATGCATGAGGCCCTGGGTTCGATTCCTCAGCACCACATAAGCAGTAAAAGCCAGAAGTGGCGCTGTGGCTCAAGTGGTAGAGCACTAGCCTTGAGCTGAAGAGCTGAGGGTCAGTGCCCAGGCCCAGAGTTCAGGCCCCACAACTGACAAAAAGAAAAAAAAAGAGTCATGAGAGAGGAGAGCAGCCTTCAGTCTCCATAGTGTGTCAATCAGTAGAGATATCAGCCATCAGCTGGAACTCCAAAGGGCCTGCTGCATGTGAGGTCTCCTGACCTCAGACAAGGTCACACCCAGACCTAAAGCAGCCTTTTGCACCCCGCAGAGGGGTCTAAATACAAATATACATATATAGACAAACAAAATTATGAAAATTCGGACCTTATGTAGAGAAGTCTCTTTGTCCCTTCTTAGTACAATTAAGTATTGGCATTTTTCATTTCTGTAAATTGGATAAAGGCCGTTAACTTTTTAATTTTTTTTCTGGCAGAAGTCTGTTATCCTTTCCCATTTAATTTTGTATTTCACATCTCCTTCTTTTCCTTTCCTTTGAAATGATCATACCTGAATCCCAATAGCTGCTTTTTAGTATTCTTTCCCAAATGATAGCACAGTCATTTCCATAACTCCTCTATTTTTATACTCTACATCGATCTACAAGACATTTTACTCATACTCTCTTCTCTCCTTCCTTCCCTCTCACCGTTCTTCTTTATCCAGACAGCATAATCCAGTTGGTTTTACCCCAGGATGCAAGGATGGTTTGACATATATAAATCAATAAATGTAATATATCACATAAACAGTATGGAAAACAAAAATCACATGATCATCTTAATCAATGCAGAAAAATTCAACATCCTCTTATGACAAGGCTCTGAAGAAATTGGGAATAGAAGGCGCGTACCTGAATTTAATAAAGGCTATGTCTGACAAACCTATAGCCAACAGTGTTATTAAATGGGGAACAATTGGAAAAGTTTCCCCAAAAGTCAAAAATAAGACAAGAGTGTCCACTCTTTACATTTTTAATCCATATGATACTAAAATTCCATCCCAGAACAATGAACCAGGAAAAAGAAATAAAATGATTCAAATAAGGAAGCAAGAAATAAAATTATCCCTATCTGCTGGTGACATAATTCTGAACTTCTAGAACTGATAAATATCTTGGAAATGTAACAGGATACAAGGTCAATACTCAAAAACCAGTGACTTTTCTATACACCAAAAATAAACATGCAGAAAAAGAAATCAGGAAAACAATCCCACTCACAATCACTTCAAAAAAATAATAAAGCTGGGCGCCGGTGGCTCATGCCTGTAATCCTAGCTACTCGGGAGGCTGAGATCTGGTGATCGCAGTTCAAAGCCAGCCCCGGGCAGGAAAGTCTGTGAGACTCTTATCTCCAATAAACCTCTAGAAAACTGGAAGTGGCGCTGTGCTCAAGCGGTAGAGCGCTCGCGTTGAGCTGAAGAGCACAGGGACAGTGCCCAAACCCAGAGTTCAAGCCCCACAACCGACCAAAAAAATACAATAAAATATCTGGGTATTAACCAAGGACCTCTACAGTGAAAACTATCAAACTTTGAAGACATCAGAAGATAGAAAGAACCCCTTTGCTCATGGATTAGAAGAATGAATAGTGTGAAAATGTTCACACTGCTAAAAGCAATCATCAATGCTAAAATAATCAATTGCTAAAACCAATTCCAATGTAATTCCTCTCAACAATTAGAGAAATCAACCCCCAAAGTTCATATGGAGGCAAAAAATACTCCAAATAGCAAAATAATTCTAAGTAGATACCAGAGGTATCACCAGACTTCAAAATACACTACAGAGCCATACTGACAAAACTAGCTTGGTATCGGCATAAAAACAGACCTAAAAACCAATAGAATAGTATAGAAGATTCAAGAATAGGACCACACAATTATGGCCAATTAGTTGTTGACAAAGGAGCAAAAAGCATACTCTTGAGAAAAGATAGCCTCTTCAACAAATGGTTCTGGGAAAACTGGGTGACATCCACTTAACAGGAGACTGAAATTGGACCTCTCTCTGTCTCCCCAAATCAATTCCAGTTGGAACAAAGAGCTCGAAGTAAGACCTGAGACCTTAAATCTACTACTAGAAAACACTGGGAAAACCCTGGAAGTGATGAGCACAGGAAAATATTTTCCGAATAGGACTCGAGCTGTCCAGAGGATGGGAGTGAGAAATGAAAAAACGAGAGTACATCAAATTAAAGAGTTTCTACAAAGCAGTACAATCCAGAATCAAGAGTCAAGAACCACAGAATGGGAGAAAATCTTTCCCAGCTATTCAAAAGATAAAGAGTTACAATCCAGAATATACACATAACTGAAGAAAAATTAAACAGCAAAAGAACAAATAATCTAATTTATAAATGGTCAGGCAAGCTAAACAGACAGTTCTCACAAGATGAAATGTGAATGGCTAATAGATACATGAAGACTATTGAACACCCTTAGCCATAAAGGAAATGCAAATAAAAACCACACTAAGATTCCATTTCTCTGGGCTTTGGTGGCTCATGCCTGTAATCCCAACTACTCAGGAGGCTGAGATCTCAGGTCAGGGTTTAAAGCCAGCCAAGGCAGGAGCATCCATGAGACTCTGTGTGTGTGTGTGGGGGGGCCTTTGTGGGGCTTGAACTTGGGTCTTGGGTACTGTCCCTGAGCTCTTTTTGCTCAAGGCTAGTGCTCTACCACTTTGAGCCACTTCTGATTTTCTGGTGGTTCATTAGAGATAAGAGTCTCATAGCCTTTCCTGCCTGGGCTGGCTTTAAACTGCGATTCTCAGATCTCAGTCTCCTGAGTAGCTAGGATTACAGGTGTGAGCAACCAGCACCTGGCCTCCATGAGATTTATCTCTAACTAACCACTAAAAAACTAGACGTGGAGCTGTGGCTCAAGTGACAGATCATCAGCTTTGGGTAAAAAAAAAAACTAAGAGACAGTACTCAGGCCCTAAGTTCAAGCCCTAGGATTGTGGCATGTGGCATGCACATGCACACATATACCCCACCATACCTCTATTTTGCATATATCTGAAGGAGAGTAAATCCATATACAGAAAGGAGACCTGTATCCCTGTTGGTTGGTTATCTGTTATAAATCTTGTGCTGCTGCTCTTTGGACAAAACTAGCTATTCAGCCAGCACCTATGAGACTCAATGTGTCCTTTACCATTCCCGCCCACCACACTCCCCTTCCATTCCACCTGCTCCAGTAGCTCCCGGACAATTTTATTTGGCTTGAATAGAATTTCTGTGGGAGATTTGAGACTAGCCGTCCTCACCCACTGGGCGGATTTTCCCCTGTAAGCGTATGGCAAAACCCTAAGAGCTACGTGGTCCTCCTTGCCGCCCACTCCCCTCGTCCTGTGTGCCCCCTGAAATGTCCTACTGTCTGCTTTCCACATTCAGAGGCTCTGTGTGGAGCAGCTCTCTGCAGTTTTTCTCTCTGGTGTATTGTTCTTCCAAGTGATTATTCCAGAAACTCGGAAACTCTGACGAAAATAAAAAAGACAGCCCAATTCCCAGGATACCAAGTGGAAAAGCACAGGCTTAATTTCCAGACTCCGAGAGGGAGCCAGACAGAGTCACGCTAGCTGTGGGTGGTGGAGGTTCTGTCTGTACCAGGCCAAGTGCACAGGACCCGATGGCTACTTGAAGCGCTATTAGCATCCAGACACCTCCATCAGCAGAATTCTCTGTGAACTGGCAAGCTGGGAAATAAATAACGAACGAAGGCAGATTGTACTCTGTGCCTCCGAGGCCACTCACGACCGGCCTTTGCCATGTCCGGGAGCCCCCAGAAAGTCACAGAAAAAGCCTGCCTCCCCAAAAGGAACTCCCAATGAGCTTCAACCAACCATGCAAACAAAACTAACACTGCTTGCCAAAGACCTTCCTTGCCAATATACAGTTGGGTCTCTATTAGTCACCGTGAGCCGGCTGTCTGGATGCAATGCCTTGCTGAGCTGGTACAAGGTCTGCCTGGAGGTTTGGGGGAGCAGACAGCTCGTGCCCACATATTTAACAAGCGCTGGGCTTTCTTTTGGCTCCAGGGCCAAACTCATTATCCAAGGAACATGTGAAGTGAGGAGGCCGCACAGTGCCCCTAGAGCCCATTCAAAGACGCGGGCGGCACGGTGCCAGGAAGCTCCTGGAAGCTCTGGTTTTCAGCAGTCTGTGCTCACCCCCAATCACCTCTCCCAACTTTGAGGTGCTCAGCCTCAAAATCACCTCACAGGCAGGACCTGTGCAGGCCCAGTGACCCCAGCACACCAGCCGGGAGATGCAGCGCCTGTCCCTCAACTCTTGATTTAATCCTTTCATTCTTCAAACAAGAACCACGGGAGGTCTTTTTTTCTTCTTCTTCTAAATTCCTGTACCTCAAATGTACTCAAGCTTCACTAACTTAACTCCCACCTGTGTGCTCTCTCAAAGCCAGAGCTCCAGAGTAGATCCAAACTTCTAGGCCTGGTATGGTGATACACTCCTGTATTTTAGAATCTGAGACAGAGGGATGGAAGTAAAGTCTCTGCCATCTATACATCTGACAAAGTTGAATAATCAGACAAGGAGACAAGGAGCTTCAAAATTAAACCCTCAAAGAATCAATAACCAAATTCCTAAATGCCAGATAGACTAAATCAAACAGTTCTTGGAAGTAAAAGCACAAATGGCACCAATAAATGAACAAATGCTCAACATCTCTGGCTCTACAGGAAAGGCAAATCAAACCAGCATTGAGATATAATCAACCAGCATCAAGAATATAAAGAAGAATATAAAGAAGAAAGCCAGTGAGGAATGCTAATACATACATTCTCTGGTGGAAATGTAACTGGAGCAACCACGAGGGAGATCAGCACGGGGGTTCCTTAAAGAATTAAAACTATAACTACCTGTCATCCAAATACAACACACATGGACATTTATCTTAAAGAATGTAAGTCAGGACATGATAATGGCCCTTACACACCCATGTGCATTGCTGCACTAGCCACTGTAGCCAAGTCATGGAAACAGCCCACATGCCCTACAACTGATCAAGAAAATGGGGTACCGGCATGAGTGCGCGCGCGTGCGCGCGCACACACACACACACACACAGAGTGGGATTTTATTCATCCATCCGGAAGAATAAAATTATGCCATTTGTAAGGAAATGGGCTGAGCTGGAAAAATGCCATATCAACACAGAAATGAAGGGACAAGGGGCTGGGAAGGTGGCTCAGTGGTAGAGCACTTGCCTTGCATGCACGAGGCCCTGGGTTCGATTTCTCAGCACCACATAAGCAAAAAGAAAAAAGCCGGAAGTGTCGCTGTGGCTCAAGTAGTAGAGCGCTAGCCTTGAGCTGAAGAGCTGAGGGACAGCGCCCAGGCCCAGAGTTCAGGCCCCACAACAGGGATGGGAGAGAAAACTGGGAGAGAGCAAGGGAAGGGGTGACATTGTCCAAAGAAACTCATTACCTAACTTATGAAACAGTAACCCCTCTGTATATCACCTTTATAATCACAATAAAAATTGATCATTAAGATTTATTTTATAAATCACACTGAGTTAAGTAAGCTAGGCTCAGAAAAAGATCTAACAGCTCATATGTGGCTGTTAGACCTAATACACACACACACACATCTATCTATCTATCTATCTATCTATCTATCTATCTATCTATCTATCTATCTATCTATCTATAGTCATATGTATATGTATGTGTACATATACTCATACATAGATGATCAAACTGTCTAAAGTATTGTATCCACCGGGGTGACTTTTCCCTAGTGTGGCCCCTCTGAGGAATTAACAGAAAGTTTAACAAAATGAACTTATCAGGCAGCTGCAACTCATTTTGACTGGGGAGAGGGAACAAATAGAGAGGGCAGGGTGGGGGGCATATGTAACAATGAAACCATGGGGAAAAGGTGGGAGAGGGGAGGGGAAGGAAGCAGTGTGTGACTGATGGACATGCACTAAAATGGACACGTTATATCAAACTCTCCTCATACAAGTATTTGAAGTTAAGAATTTCTTAAAAGAGAACAAGCACAAGACAAGCGAACCATCTGGTGCGTAAATGGTCAGTAGCTGCTGAGGGCTAGACCTGGATCCAGGAGCTCAGAATTGACACTGCACTCTCCTTTTCAACCATCCATGAACAAGGCGCTGGCCTCAGAGCCCTGTGAGGTCTCCCACCCGCACTGGACAGCCAGAGCTGTCTCCCCGTGGGGCCTGGCATTGGGTCGGCGTTCTGTGTGGGTTTGCACCCATGAGCGTGAAGCTGTACACACGGCCTGCACAGAGCTGACTGTGTCTTTGGCTGAAGGAGGCAGAAGTTTCCAGCAATCCTCTTCTTTCAGCCTAAGCACTGCTTCCCCTTGGCCTTGGTTTTTTGCTTTTTTGGTTTTTTTTGGGGGGGGAGGGGGTTCGGTCGTGGGGCCTGAACTCTGGGCCTGGGCGCTGTCCCTCAGCTCTTCAGCTCAAGGCTAGTGCTCTACCACTTGAGCCACAGTGCCACTTCTGGCTTTTTCTGCTTATGTGGTGCTGAGGAATGGAACCCAGGGCCTCATGCATGCAAGGCAAGCGCTCTACCACTGAGCCACCCTCCCAGCCCATGGCCTTGGTTTTTATCTCACTCTGTGTGTGTGTGTCTGTGTCTGTGTCTGTGTGTGTGCATGCTTGCACGTACACCAGTCCTAGTGTTTGAACTCAGGGGCCTATGCACTATTCCTGAGCTTTTCAAGGCTAGTGTTCTAGCACTCGAGCTACAGCTTCACTTCTAGCTTTTCTGGTGGTTCATTGGAGATGAGAGTCTCATGGACTTTCCTGCCCAAGCTGTCTTTGAACCATGATCCTCAGATCTCAGCCTCCTGGGTGGATAGTATTATAGGCCTGAGCCATCTGTGCCTGGCTCTTACCTCACTCTTTAGCTGCACTGGTCAGGGAGGTGTGTGTGTGTGTGTGTGTGTGTGTGTGTGTGTGTGTGTGTGTGTGTGTGTGTGTGGTGTGTCCCGCTCCAGAGTAATATGAGTTCTGGCTATGAATGTTCTGTGTGATTTGGACCAGTTCTCAGAGTCTCTGTGACTCTGTTTATCTACACACTTACACACAAAGCCAACTTGGGAGTCCGTGGTCGGGAGCCCCGAGGGCCTGGGCCACAGGCACATGTGGGCAGCCAGAAGGTGAAGACAAAACCAAAGAACCTGACCTGTTTCAGCAATGGTGGTTTTCATGATTTTTCTATTTCCCTTTTTTTTTTCCCCTTGGCTTCAGTTCACATCTGTTACATTTCCTCCTTGGTGTAAATTCTCCCCGAGGTAATCCTCGGTTTATCTAGTATTTATGAAGTGCTGAGGTGCTGCGCAGAACATCTTCCTCCGAAGCCCATGAGGAGGAATTATCCGTGTCCCGTGTGGGGAAGGGACAGCATCAGAGGTCAGAGAACTTGCCCAGGCCTCAAAGCGAGGGAGGAGAACTCACACCAATTTGGATCGCAAGTTCTAGGTGTTGCTACTGCGTTGAGCTGCTTCCTGAAGGGTGGGAGGGAGGAGGGAGTAGCTGTCCAAGAAGGTGGAGGGAAGAGACGTTTCTGGATCCACCAGGATACCTAGTGGCTCCATCTTGAATCCTTTCCTCTCTTGTCACAAAATGAAGTCAGAGCTGCGCACTTGTGGCTCACACCTGTAATCCTAATTACTCAGGAGGCTGAGAGCTGAGGATCATGGTGCAAAGCCAGCCTGGGCAGAAAACTCCCATAAGACTCTTCTCTCCAATTAATCACTCAAAAACCAGAAGTGGAGCTGTGGCTCAAGTAGTAGAGTGCTAGCTCTGAGCAGAAGAGCTCAGGGACAGCGCCCAGGCTCCAACTTCAAGCCTCAGGAGAGACTGGCACACAAACAAAAACAACAACAAATCCCCAAACCCAACAACAACAAAATGAGGCTGGGAAAGAGACAGGTGGGGGCAGGTCCCGGCAGCCGCCAGCCAGCTGCGGGGGCTGCTTTGCAGTAGAGTTGGAGCAGGGCTATGGGCCCCCTTCCTGAGGCAGGGTGGGGTCACTCTGAGCCGGGAGCCCTATTTCCAAGGTTCTAGGAGGAAGAATGGGTGGTCGGTGTGGTGACAGCTCCCTCCTTGGAGGCAGCTGCCGAGGGTGTGGAGGCTGCTGGTCTCTTCCAGTAGGCAGGCTTCAATGGAGGGAGAAGGAGACTTTTGTTGTTGTTGTTGTTTATTGGAGGTAAGAATCTCATGGACTTTCCTGCCTGGGCTGACTTCCAATTGCAATCCTCAGATCTCCTGAGTAGCCAGGACCACAGGTGCAAGTCCAACTTAGGAGACTTTTTACAGGAGTTTATAAAACTCTTTTACAACAAAACCCCACACGGTAGCGATTATGCTTTTAGGATCTATAATTGAGAAAACGTGTAAGCACAAAAAGCCACTGTCAATTGAACACTGCCTTTGAAGGGCTATATTTTATTAATCACACAGCATCTGCAGCTGTGTTTAAATAATCATAAGCATGGGGCAGGGTTTGGGATCAGCCTGAGAAGCCAGGAGCTGACCCCAGACCACGTCAACAGCCTGGGCAGGTGACCAGAGAAGTGTTCACAGGTGCTTTCTGTTGGCAGGACTCACTACAGCCAGCCTGCCTCACCGGGAGCAGCACTGGCTTCTCTCCTCCCATTTGTTTGCAGCCCAGGCCAGCCCAGCCTAACCCAGCCCAGCCCAGCTCAGCTCAGCTCAGCCAAACACAGCACAGCACAGCACAGCACAGAACAGCCTAACTCAGCCCAGCTCAGCTCAGCCTAGCTCAGTTCAGCACAGCACAGCACGGTCCCCCCCCCCATCCCTGAACCTTGGTGATGACCAAGGTTCCTGCAGCCACTTGTCCCCAGTCACAGTCATCCATCTTCTCTCAGACATTTGGAACTGAGCATGGAGACACTTCACCTGGATGCTAGCTACTGTCTGGAGTGGAGATAGTTTTCTTCTTAAGAAATGTGACTGTTTCATGCCATGTGTACTGAGAAGGAGAAAAATCTCTGAGATGAGATGGATGATGGATGGATGGATGGATGATGGATGGATGGATGGATGATGGATGGATGGATGGATGGATGATGGATGGATGGATGTTGGATGATGGATGGATGGATATTGGATGATGGATGGATGGATGATGGATGGATAGATGGATGGATGTTGGATGATGGATGGATGGATAGATGGATGATGGATGGATAGATGGATGATGCATGGGTAGATGGCACATAGGTGGATGGATGAGTCAGTGGGTGGGTGGGTAGAGAAATGACATAAGGACCCAAATAAGAGCTGGGATGAGGCAATGAGAAGGTGTTTCGATGACCTCCGCTATCCCCTCCGCTGTCCTAATTTACCCTCAGATTCTGTGAAATTCCCTAAATCCTTATCATTCTCCCTTGCAATGGAGATGGAGTTCTGCCACGTGCCGCTAACATACACCCACCACGCCGCCTGCCCAAGAGCCCCGCCCAGGTCACGCAGGCTGAGCAGCCTCCTCCGCACAGCCGGGCCTCCCCCATTGCTCCTGACGCCAAGTGGAGCCCAGACAAGAGCTCACGGCCACAGGTCTCCCGTTCCTGGGCAGTGTGTGAGGCTGGCTGGTGCTGGTCTTCCAGAGACAAGAATCTCGGCTCACAGAGGTTGAGGCAGCACCAAGGTGAGCAGGCTGGAAAGCTGGAGTTCCACACAGCTGACCCTGCCAGTATTCCACGCGCTACAGCCACAGGTCACCCACCCAGCTGCCACTGTAGGTGAATGAGGTCTCTGGGATGTGTACCCGTGGTCGTCCATAGCCACTAGAGGGATAAGGGCCTCCAGTGAGCCTGAAACAGACCACCACGACCACAACCAAAGAGGGCCTCACACATGGAACGGTCAGCACACCTCCTTTGGAAGCCCAGGCAGGCAGTTACGATGGGATGTATTCATGGTGGATTGGAAGATGGCGGTCACAGCGCTGTGGCTGTAGCAGGTGTGGGGGTGGGGGAGTGGAGGAGGCAGCCCGTCCTCCTCTCTCCATGCTGGTGAGGACTTCCCACAGGTTCTGTCAAGGCCAGGGTCCCCAGCATCCCCTGAGACCTGGGCCTCAGCGTAGAGGTCCTGGGTGCAGGGTGACGTGTGTCACCCTGGAGAAGCCTGGGACGTGTCCAGAAGGCAGAGACCTGCCTAAAAAAAATAACCCAGCTCTGCTCGGACACCGTACAGAGCCACCATGAAGAGATCTAGGTTTGCACAAAGATCCTACTTCTTTGTTGTTGTTGGTGGTGGTGGTGGTTGTGGGGCTTGAACTTAGAGCCTGGGTGCTGTCTCTGAGCTCTTTAGTTCAAGGCTAGTGCTCTACCACTTTGAGCCACAGCTTCACTTCCGTTTTTTGTGTGGTTAGACAGAAGAGTCTTATGAGACTTTTCTGCCCAGGCTGGCTTTGCACTATGATCCTCAGATCTCAGCCTCTTAAGTAGCAGGGATTATAGGTGTGAGCCACCAGCGCCCAGCTCAACAATCCTACCTCTAATGCAAATAGGGCCATGTCTCAGCAAGGGTGGGTGGGTGGGTAGACGGAGGGATGAGTGGATATATGGATGGATAATGGATGGATGGATAAATGGACATATGGATGGATGGACAAAGGAAGAACAACACAAATGGAGGGAAGAGATCTGTTTCTAGCAAAAATGTTGTTCCTTACCTGCTACCACATTTAAGGACCCAGTGGTGTGGATTCTGGTCCAGGCAAACCACCACCCGTGGCACAGACCCGGCCAGCATTTGTGAGGAAGCACCTGGCATGCCCACACCCTGGACACGTGCCTTCATCTGGAGAGAAATGCCAAGTAAGTCCACGCGAAGCAACAGTGGCGTCCTGGCTCTGAGCTCTGGGAGAGGAGAGACAGAGAGAAGGACTGGGGCACAGAATCCCAGGCCTACGGGTCGGACATCCCACCATAGCTCCAGAGGAAGGGGCCAGGGGTGGCTGAGGGGACTCAGAAAACTCGGAACAGAAGCAGGCGGGGAGGGGGGGGAGGGGGGGAGGGGCCCTGCCGGGGACCAGTACAGACAGATCTTCTCAATCCGACAGAGGTACGTAAGCAAGAGACAGCCTTGCTCCTTCCCTATGACCGGCCCTCACCGGAAGGGACATGGGACAGCTGTTTGTCCCCCCAAACTGCTCATGGGCCTCTTGATGCTGGGTGGAGAAAGGAACCATTGTGGGAGCACTTCTCTGGCCGCTCAATTTTGCTGTTCTCAGAGATGTGGGCACCAGAAAGGGACAGGGGGTGCGTGAGGTGCAGCCGGCGGCCCCCTGACACCACTGGGCTGGGCTGGGAACGGGAAAGCTCTGAATTGGGTCTTGCCCATTGCCTGGGCCTATGGCCAGGACTCACGGCCGTGGCCACGATTTGCTTTCTCCCAGGCTTAGTTTCCTAATTCGTAAGGCGATGATCACCATTTCTCACAAGGGCACAGTGAGAACTAGAAAGAGTGGTGATATCCCAGGCCCACGCCCATTCCAGGTCCTCTTCCTCATCCACCAGCCGGCGTGGGCTTCATTTAGGAGAAGTAGGCCCCCGCCCCACTGGGGCGAGTGTTGAACAAGCAGCTCACTTCATTCTGACTAATGGGACACAAAGGACAGTTTCTGGGGGAACTTGGGGAAAGTTTCTCTCACCAGGAAGAAGAAACACAAAGAAAGGGACTTTCTCTCTTATTCTGGTGATGTTGGGTGAAGTGATGACAGGTGGAGCTGCTGCAGCCAGTTTGTGAGGTAAACACAAAAGCCAAGAGGCACAACAACATAAGGAAGAAAAGGCCCAAATCCTCGGTGACAGCCTAGACTTCTTGCATGGATTAATTACCCTGGGACGTCTTCGCCCATGACACCTGCTGTCCTCCGGTTGGCAGTGTCAAGAGCCAAGGCTGTGTAACCAGACGCTCAAATCCAGGCTATCACACTTACAACTTTGGGTCTATTTGTTTTGTTTTTCTCAGTCGCCACATCTGGAAAATGGGGCAAGGATAACAACCCCCTTTCTTTATAATTTGTAATCAAATGAGTTTCTGGAGCATTAGTGCGATGTGAGCGTTCACTACCACTGCTGTGTTTGGAGCCGGTTCTGTAATTTCCTGATAAAAGCAGGAAGATAGAAGGAGCGTGCAGCGGGTTTTCAGTCCATCCGTAGCTGTGCTCCTGGCTCAGTGGACTAGATGACCACGTGTCTCCATGTGTGTGACCACGTGTCTCCGTGTGGCATGAGCCACCGATGAACTTCTCCAGTGGGAGGTCACGGGGCCCCTGGTGTATACCCCACGTGCGGCTCCCACAGGACTAAGGATAAGGGCAGCCAGCAGAGAAACTCCAAAGTAAGGTAGGGGGGATGAAGGCCCAGAGATGAGTACTGCAGAAAGAGCGAACAGGCCGGCCCAGCTGAGGAGGAGTTCAGGGCTAGAGGAGGAACGAGAGGATTCAGAGACAGCAGGGAGGAGGGCCGCCATCAGCCCCGGTGATGAAAGGCTGGCCTCGTTCACAGGATAGCAATGGAGGTGTGCCCAGGCCTCTGAGCAAGGACGCGTGGTTGGCAGGAGGTAGAGGAAGCCCCCTCAGCCATCTGCTGGAACTGCCGTAATAAACCCCGCAGAGCTGGGGCGAGGCTGCGCCAGCACGCTTTGTGGGAGGTGGAAGTCTGACGTGAGATGCGTCCGTGTGGGGTGTGACCTCACGGAGTGTAATTACCTCCTGAAGACCCTGTCTGCCAACAGCCGCCACAGGCGTGGGGGCACACGTGGCCACAGCACCACTGTGGTCTGGGATGAGCGCAGGGTGGGAAGGGAGCTCCTGGCCAGGGAGCTGCTGGGAGGAAAAGGAGGGGCTGGCAGCTGCGGAAGGCAGAGGTAGGCGTGGCCAGGCCGGGAGGCTGCAGGAACTCAACAGACCATGCTACAAGACTTGGCCGTCCCACACCCTGGCCTGTAACACAAGAATTCAAAGCAGGGAGTGAGCAAGATCCTGGCATGCCCATTCCCCACAGCCCAAAGGTGGAAACCACCAAATGGAAATGACCCAAATGTCTTCAAGATATGCATGAATGGACAATCGGTGGCACATAGTATCCAGCCATGAAAATACATGGCAGGAGGGGGAGTGGGGAGGTGGGGAGGGCAGGGATGGTAGGGGAAAAACAAGGAGGGGGTAACAATGCTCCACAGGAAATGTACTCATTACCTTACTCATGTACCTGTAACCCCTCTGCACAGTATCTTTACAATAAAAAATTAAAAAGAGATACATGGAATTCTGACACTGCTACAATAGTATATGGAGTAAGACAGGTCCGTCACAAAGGGATAATTATTGAATAATCCCACAAATTTAGGCAAATCCATATTGGCTGGAGTTGGGAAGAGTGTGTTTCTGTTTAGGATGATGAGAAAGTAATAGAAATGATAGTGATGTTTATACAACATTGAAAATGTACTTAAATGATTAACATAAACAGGAGGGAAAAACTGGGAGAAAGCAAGGGAAAGGGTGACATTGTCTAAAAAGAAATGTACTCTTTACCCGACTTATGTAACTGTAACTCCTCTGTCCATCACCTTGATAAAAAATTTTTTAGTTAAAAAACAACATGATCAGGCTGGGAAGGTGGCTTAGTGGTAGAGTGCTTGCCTTGCATGCTTGAGGCCCTGGGTTCGATTCTTCAGCACCACATAAGCAAAAAGAAAAAAGCTGGAAGTGGCGCTGTGGCTCAAGTAGTAGAGCGCTAGCCTTGAGCTGAAGAGCTGAGGGACAGAGCCCAGGCCCAGAGTTCAAGCCCCACAACCGGGCCCAAAACAATAAAAAAAAAAACCAACATGAAGCCGGGCGCTGGTGGCTCACGCCTGTAATCCTAGCTACTCAGGAGGCTGAGATCTGAGGATCGCGGTTCAAAGCCAGCCCAGGCAGGAAAGAACGTGAGACTCCTATCTCCAATAAACCACTAGAAAACCGGAAGTGGTGCTGTAGCTCAAGTGGTGGAGCGCTGGCCTTGAGCTGAAGAGCTGAGGGACAGCACCCAGGCCCAGAGTTCAAGCCCCACAACTGACAAACAAACAAACAAACAAACAAACAAAACAACATGAGCTGGGCACAAGAAGTTCATGCCTTGTAATCCTAGCTACTCAGGAGGCTGAGATCTGATAATCAAGGTTCAAAGCCAGCCTGTATAGGGAAGTTCATGAGACTCTTATCTCCAGTTAACCAGTAAAAAGTCAGAAGTGGGGCTTGGCTCAAGTTGGTAGAGTGCCAGCTGTGAACAAGAAAGCTAAGGGGTGGTGTCTAGGCCCTAAGCTCAAGCCTCAGGACCGGCATACACATGCACGCCTATACACACACACACACACACACACACACACACACACACACACGAGTAGCTGAGAACATGTGATAGAGACAATTTCAGAGCTGATGGAATTTGAGGACTGGGCTGTTTTCCCCTAAGTCACCAATTCCAGTTCTTCAGCCTGTTCCATGAGAAAAGGCCGCAGGCATCTAGCCAAAAGCCTCTCATTTACCAGGCTTGGGGGGCCGGAGGGTGGGATGGGCAGGAGTCTCTTCGGGGCAGGGCATGACCCAGGTCTACTCATCCATCCTCTTCTTTTTGCCCCAATCTAGAATTCTAGATCTTTCTATTGTTGAGAAATTAGCCTACAAGTCCGGTGCCAGTGGCTCACGCCTATAATCCTAGCTACTCAGAAGGCTGAGATCTGAGGATCGAGGTTCAAAGCCAACTGGGCAGGAAAAGTCCATGAGACTCTTATCTCCAGTAAACCACCAGAAAACAGGAAGTGGTGCTGTGGCTCAGGTGGGAGAGTACTTGCCTTGAGCTGAAGAGCTGAGGGACAGCACCCAGGCCCAGAGTTCAAGCCTCACGACTGACAGAAAAAAAAAAAAGAAAAAAGAAGAAGAAACTAGCCCACAAATCCTGTGTTTCCTTCTCCAGCTAGTGACAGATCGTCACAATCAGAAAATTAATCTCTTTCTTTCCGGGTGAACTTTCCCATGTTTTCAAAACTGCATTGATGCAATGATTTCACAATATCAGAATTATATGTTTTCAAGAGCTACTTTTGTAAAACATACAATTTGGAGAGGAACATTGGCCGTGAGTGTTAAGTTACCCTCTACCCAATTAAGGAAGCAGAGCTCCAGGGCAAGTCGAGAGACGTTTAAAACCTTCGTGACAAATTTGCATAAACACCCTCATTTAAAATGAAAAAAATGAAAAAGAAAGCCCAGGCTTCCTATGACAGGCTTTGTTCACCCCATGCTTCACTGACTCTGCTCTAATGTGATTGTTTCTCCCTCAAACCGGTTTCCAAGAATCTCTCAGTCATGCCAGATTTTAAAGAGATAAAGAGGCAGGTTTTTGGAGTCAAACTGCTTTCTGCCCAACCTCCAGGCTCAGGTTCAGTCTCAAGCCACTCAAGCCAGTGGCTTCTGGACAGGGAAAACCAGAGTCCACAGACAGCTCCCTGCGGGAGGAGAGGAGGCCCTGAGCCCCATCTCCTTCCCCCCACCCTCCCATCCTGGGGTTTGAACTCAGGGCCTGGCCTCTGTCCCTGAGCGTCTTGGTAATCAAGGTTAGTGCTCTACCACTTGAGCCACAGCACCACTTCTGGCTTTTTCTGTTTATGTGATACCGAGGAATTGAACGCAGGACTTCATGCATGCTAGGCAAGCACTCTACTACTAAGATACATTCCCAGGGCCCTTCCCACCACCCCACCACCCCACCACCCCCCGATCTTTTAAACTTACTCAGAAGTGTATAGAACAGTGTTGGTAAAAGACAAGAGAAAGGGCATATTCTAGGTTCAAATCATCTGCCAATAGCTGAGAGCTGGTGGCTGGCGCCTGCAATCCTAGCTACTCAGGAGGCTGAGATCTAAGGATCGTGGTTCAAAGCCAGCTTAAACAGGAAAGCCCATGAAACTTATTTCCAATGAACCAGAAAAAGCCTGAAGTAAAAATGTGGCTCAAGTGGTAGAGCACTGACTTTGAGCAGGAAAAAATAAAAAATAAACAACTTAGGAATGGCTCCCAGTCCCTGAGTTCAAGCCCCAGTACTGGTACAATTCTCCCCGCAAACAACCCCCCCACCCCCCCACACCCCACCAAATAAAACCTCTACAAATGATCGGCCAAGGCTTTCTTTATTGGCTTGAACCCCTGGACAAGTCCCGTAACCTTCCTGAGACTTCAGGCTGGCTCTAGTCCGTGATGCTCACAACAGACCCTGCAGGCCACTGGATGTAGACATGGACCAGGCCATTAGGAGAGCAGGCCACACAATCTGGGGGATGAAGAGGCTCTCAAGGTATAGAGATGCTGAAGTAGGCCAGGGTGACATCAGAGTTGTGAACCTGCTGGGTACCTGACCTGGATTCTGCACTGGTCCCTCACATGAGGCTCTGCTCCCCAGATACCGGGCACCCGCATCCGCCCTGCCGCACCTGTGTGGCTGGGGTGGGAAGAAAGAATGTCTCCAGGGTAGCAGAGCATCAGTCGGGTCAGAAGAAGCCTTGAATGCAGGTCAGGGAGTCAGCTGCCTGGTCTGTCCTGGGCATGCCAGTTGTCCCTGGGGCTCCTGCTAACGTTGGCCATGAAGACTGGCTCTCAGTGCTGGCTGCAACCAGAGTCACGTCTGCAGCTTTAAAAGAATATCAGCATTGTCCAAAAAGAAATGGACTCTTTACCTGACTTATGTAACTGTAACCCCTCTGTATAGCACCTTTATAATAACAATTTTAAAAAATCAGCCTGGCACCAGTGGCTCATGCCTGTAATCGAAACTACTGAGGTCTGAAGATCAAGGTTCAAAGCCAGCCGGGGCAAGAAAGTCTGTGACACTCTTTTCTCCAATCAACCAGCAAAAGCTG
>NW_012267236.1:21587565-21605355 GCF_000151885.1 Dipodomys ordii
CGCTGTGGCTCAAGTGGTAGAGTGCTAGCCTTGAGCTGAAGAGCTGAGGGACAGCGCCCAGGCCCAGAGTTCAGGCCCCACGACTGGACCCCCCATCCCCTGAAAAAAGAATAAACATTAAAATAAACTTCCTAAGCTGGGTGCCTATGGCTCATGCTTATGATCCTGAGATTTGGAGGATTGCAGATTGAAGCCAGTCTAGGCAGAAAAATCCAAGAGACTTCACCTCCAAAATAACCAATAAACGCTGGGTTAGAAGCATGGCTTAAGTGGTAGAGCACCATCTGAGCTGAGTTCAAATCCTAGTACTGGCAAAGTAATTTGTTTTTCAAGGTCTCTGAAGGATGACAGTATAAGAGACAAAGTATATGGGAGAGGTTAATAAGAAGTCTCATCTTTCAAAAATGATTTCTGTTAAAAAACTAAAAACATTGCTTTCCAGAGAGAATGCTGCCACTTTCAAATCTGCAGGCCACGTGGCACCTGCCTGGCTAACAAATAAGGTCCTGGCCCCGTCTGTTTTGGTCATTGGCAGATTCCTAAGCAGAGTTCCTCTTGTGTGGGGAAGGTCACAATGCTCCTTGACCCCTAAGGTCAGCCGTGATCCCTAGGCCTCCGGTGAGTCAGGATTCCTTCTTCCCTCTGTCCCTACCCCCAACCCAAGAATCTCTACGGGAAGAACGCTTTCAAGGTCAGCCTTGCCCATACAACCAAGTGAACCCTGAACTCACAGGGCTGCAGCAGCTCCACCTCCTTGGAATTCTCCTTAGCAAACTCATCCGTGCAGTTTCTCTCCACTGGAGTCTAACCTACATCCCTCACTACAGCATTCAAGGCCGTCTATGTCTGGGCCTCAAACTGCTTCCCAGCTACTGCTACATTTCCCTAGAAATCTTCTGCTAGATCTTCTGCTCCCCAAACAGGGATACCAAGCTAGCTGTTTTCACCCTTCCAAGGCCTCCTGGACCCCAGGACCCAGCCTCCAAGGGCCTACCTCAGTGTAGTTTTTGCTTTCTCAGCCGCTCAGACCCCTTTCATCCGTGCTGTGCTTTTTGTGAACGTTTGCTCGCTCTGTCTTTTGCCTCCAGTTCTTTGCAGCTGAGCGCATGCACCTCCCTCTGTAAGCACACATGGCTTCATCGGTTCCCTGCTCACCCCAGAAGCAGCGCCAGGGCCGAGAAGGGAGCGCCACCCGTTCAGTGCCAGCCCCTGGCACGCCGGCTAGCCCGGAATGTTAGTGACACAAGGATGTAATGACTGTGAGTGACTGGGTGCCCTGCCGTCATCCCGCACCTCAGAGTCTGGTTCCAACCCACTCCCCTTCTTTCTCTTTCCAGACTGGGGTGCACTCCATCTGTCAGACCTCTAGGCAATCCAACATGAATCACTGAAACCCCAAAAGGTTCTGAGGCAACCCCGAAATTCCAAGTGAGGCGGAGTGTTCCCAGCATCCGTGCAACCCATCAGCCCTGGTGGACAGGGCAGGGATTGCTTACAGAGACGCAGAGGAAGCAGTGGAGCCTCTGAGATGTCAAACACCCAAAGCCCCAGTCCTGGTGAGGGCAGAGCTGGGCACCTCTGGGCATTACTGAGGGTAATCCCAAAACACATTATTCTTTTTTTGTTGTTCTTGTTGTTTTTGCAATACTAGGGCTTGAACTCAGGGCCTTGCCCCTGCAGGGCTTGGTTGCTCAGCTGTTGCTGTACCACTTGAACCATACCTTCAGTCTGGCACTTTGCTGATTGTTTTTGGAGACGGAATCTACAACTTTTTCTGTTCATATTGGTCTCGAATTGTGATTCTCCAGATCTCAGTCTCCTGAGTAGCTGGTGCCCAGCTTCAAGCTGAGTGCAGAAAAGGAGTCTGGCGGTAAGAGGAAACAAAGGAAGAGGCAGCAATGCTTGATAAGAAATGTACTCATTACCTGGCTCATGTATGGTATTTTCACAATAAAAAGCTTAACAATAATAAAACAGAGTAAAAAAGAGAAAAGAAAAGGAGTCTGGTAGACAATCAGAGCAAAGGCCCTCTCCCTAGAGGCTGTCATCCCGCACCCTGGCCTTGAGCAGTTCTGGGTACAGATCCCTAGACATCATGTCACCTTGGTCTTGAGAAATACACCCACAGACCCCTCGGTATCACATAGTGTCCCTAAGAGACCGGCCGATGAAGAGTGGACTGACTGGACCCCACAAGTTTGTGCCAGAACAGGCATCCAATTAGAGGAGTTAAAGGACTTGAACTCAAGGCCTTGCATTCTCTCTCAGTTTTCTTGCTCACAGCTGGCACTCTACTACTTAAGCCATACCTTCAGTTAGCATTTTGCCTAACTGGAGATAAGAGTCTTTTAGACGGGTGTGGGGGTGGGGGTGGGGGTAGGAAGGGGAAGGGATGGTATGGGGAAACAAAGGAGGAGGCAACAATGCTTGATAAGAAGTGTACTCACTATCTTGCCCATGTAATTGTAACCCCTCTGTACAGTATTTTCACACACAAAAAAGTCTTTTAGACTTTTCTGCCTAGGCTGGCTCCAAACTGAGAGCCTCAGACCTCAGAGTGTGTGTGTGTGTGTGTGTGTGTGTGTCTATGTGTGTCCAAAGAAGTTAAGATTTTGAACAAATGTTCATTGGATATTTACATTTATCTTAGGCCTGATGTCTATTTTTATTGGAATATTTTCTGATATATTTATTGCAAGTGTTCTTTCACATTAAGGATGCAAATCAATTCCTTATCATATGTGAAGAAAATATTTTCTCACTTTTATTTTTAGTGGTAATGAATAAGGATTACATCTCAGACCAAGAAAGCTCTTCCTGAAAGTGAGATTTTACCTGCAGAGTCTGTACAAGGTACAACTTGAATAACCCCATGCGGAATCACAAAGCCGAGTGCTCAGATTCACCGTGTGTGTGCGCTGGGTGGATGGCTGTGTGTCTGTGGCACAGGTATGGTATTTATGAATGGTATATAATGTGTGTGAGAGTGTGTATGTGTGTGGGGTGCTTGTGTACATTGAATGTGATATTTGGGGGCCTGGTGTGTGGATATGTTCATGCTATGTGTATCTGTGTGTGTCTATAGGTGTATTGTTCTCAGGTTACTTTTGCATTACTGTGATCTAAGCACCTAAGACAACATCAAAAAGGAGGAAAGGATTGATTTTCCTCAGTTGTAGAGGTTCAGCCCATAGTGGCCTGGCCCTGGGTTCTTAGCATCGCAGTGGCAGGTGAGTGTGGTGGCAGAGCTCCTTCCCTCATGGCAGACAGGAAGCAGGGAGAGAGATGCCGGGGAAGGAGGGAGGGAGAGAGGGAGGGAGGGAAGAAGAAGCCAGGAGAGAGATACAACCCCCAAGAACGTGCCCCCAGAGACCTACTTCCACCAGCTAGGCTCAAACGTAGTCCCCCCCATTGGGAAACGAGGCTATGACACGTGAACCTGTGGGTGACATGTCATCTTCAACCAAAACAGATTACATGGATATGGGTATACGTGTGCACATCAGTGCTAGGGCTTAAACTCAGGCCTGGACATGTGTCCTTTAGCTTCTTTGCTCAAAGCTGGCTCTCTCCACTTGAAGATTTTTTTTTTTGCTGATTAATGGGAAATAAGCGTCTCCTGGACTTACCTGCCTTGGCTGGCGTGGCCCCCAGGTCTCTGCCTCCTGAGTAGCTAGGCTTAGACATGTGAGACACTGGAAACCAGCTGCATGGGATTTATTTTTGGGTCCGGTCGTGGGGCCTGAACGCTGGGCCTGGGTGCTGTCCCTCCGCTCTTCAGCTCAAGGCTAGCGCTCTACCACTTGAGCCACAGGGCTGCTTCCGGCTTTTTTTTCTTTTTGCTTATGTGGTGCTGAGGAATCGAACCCAGGGCCTCATGCATGCAAGGCAAGCGCTCTACCACTGAGCCACAGCGCCACTTCCGGCTTTTTGCTTATGTGGTGCTGAGGAATCGAACCCAGGGCCTCAGGCATGCAAGGCGAGCGCTCTACCACTGAGCCACCTTCCCAGCCCGAGTCTTCCTATTTTCGTCTAATTTTGCACCCCTGAGCTACAGAGCCTGCATAGGAGTCAATTGTCTTCTTTCAGACACTTTCATATAGAGAGATTTCTTGATGCAACCCTGCTGTGGGAACAAGGGGTCGGTTTGTCCTCAATTCCAAGGAAAGAGTTCCAGGGTCAGAGAAGGGAGGGGTCAGTGACCATCATTAAAGGGAAAGGTGCATCCTCAGACATGCACATCCTAACTTCAAGTCTGGAATATTTTCTACCAGCCCCCCCCATACTCTTTGGAAGGGGGCCTCCAGGCCCATGTGTAGATCAGGGAGCCAGAAATGCAGCTTTACAAACCAGAGGGCTGTGTCTCTTGGGCTCTGGAGCCTCAGTTTCTCAGTTGGCATTGTGCCGCAGCACTCACGGAAGTAAAGGCCAGGTGGGCTTAAGTAACTGTCACCACAGCCCTCCCCAGCCTGCCTGGCAGGGTGGAGGGAGCTGACCCATGAGGCTGACATGGCCACACCCTTAAGCTTGGCCTCCGAAGCCATCACTGTCACCTGCTTCTCGGTACCTCGCTGCAGTGACAGTTGTCATCTCTGCCACAAGTGTCCCTGGGTGACTTCCTGCCATTTCCTGCATGAGTCATGGGTAAGTAAACTACTTTACTGGCAACCATTAAGGCTTAGAGACAAGTATCTTGAGTTTTTGTTCATCCACTGAAAAGTTACTGATTCCAGACACCAGTGGCTCATGCCTTTAATCCTAGCTACTCAGGAGGCAGAGATCTAACAATCATGGTTTGAAGCAGGAAAGTCGGTGAGACTCATCTCCAATTAAGAAGCCAGAAGTAGAGCTGTGGCTCAAGTGGTAGACTGTGCAAAAATGCCCAGAGACAGGCCCTGAGTTCAATCGCAGGACGGACTGCACCCAAGTTGTTGAATCTGTCTCTATGTCAAGTATTTTGCTGCTGAGTAGGGTGGACAAACAAAAGGAAAATTTGTAAGTCCTTGTTCTTTACGGAGGCCAGTGAGGGACATGGCGTGCTGGGCCCCAGGACAATGAGGAAAGCACAGAGGAAGGAGCCACTGGGGAGCCTGAGCTTCCTGGGGTGATGTTGGCCTGGGCATTGCAGAATGAATAAGAGCTGGGTAGAGGGAGAAGAGAGAAAGGCTCATGGACACAGTTAAGGGCAGGCTTGTGGTGCTGGGGAGGTGTTCCTCGGCGGGGTGTAAGGGTCTGCAAGAGGCCTGGGCACTGGGATGGGGAGCTGTTCTCTAGTCCCTCCTTTAGGGTGGCCGGTCAGGCGGACTTAGCCACCAACCCTGAGAGTAGCACAGCAAGGGGAAGAGCTGACCAATCACAGAGGCTGGGAAACCCACGCCCACCCCACCCCACCCTGCGCACCCCGCTCTGCCAGGCAATTCAGTGACAGCCATTCAGCCATGGGGCTGGTTTTGTTTCTGGGCCTTCAAGGCTCTGCTGGACACGGCCTACCACAGAGACTGGGGGATTGAGGGCTTCCCCTGTGGGGCTGGAAAATCTTCCATTGCCTTTTGGTTGAACTTTCCCTGCCTCCGTGTGTGTGTGTGTGTGTGTGTGCGTGCGCGCGTGTGCGTGTGTGTGTGTGTGTGTGTGTGTCCGTGTACTAGAACTCAGGGCCTTACACACTCATTTGGCTTTTTCACCCAAGGCTGGTGATCTACCACTTGAGCCACAGCTCCATTTCCAGTTTTTTAGTGGTTAATTGAAGATAAGAGGTTAAGACTTTCCCACTCATGCTGGCTTTGAACTGTGATTTTTCAGATCTCAGCCTCCTGAATAGCTAGGATTATAAGTGTGAGCCACCTACACACGGCTGGCTTTTTCCTGCTATCTTATCAGCTGGCTTTTTCCTGCTTTCTTATCCACAGCTAATTCTAAATATTTCTTGCTGGATGCTAGTGGCCACATCTGTTACTCTAGCTACTCAGGAGGCTGAGATATGAGGACCTTGGTTCATAGCCAGCCTGGGGCAGGAAAGTCCATGAGACTCTTATCTCCAATAAACTAGTCAGAAAGAGCAAGAAGTAACACTGTGGCTCAAGTGGTAGAGCACTTGCGTTGGGCACAAAGAAACCTAGGAACAGTGCCTAGGTCCAGAGTTTAAGCCCCAGGACCAAATAAATAAATAAATATTTCTTATCTTACTTGTGGCTCTTGGCTTACTTTCAGATCATAAAAGACAATCCTCCAGGCTCAGCAATAATCTTGTTAGTCCCATTTCATTGACTTATTAATGACCACACTAAGGGTGAGATTTACTGGGGGCTTTCTCAGTGCCAGGGATAGAAGCCACCTGTTCCCAGATTGCTTGTTTTTTTTTTGGGGGGGGGTCCGGTCATGGGGCCTGAACTCTGGGCCTGGGCTCTGTCCCTCAGCTCTTCAGCTCAAGGCTGGCACTCTACCACTTGAGTCACAGCGCCAGTTCCGGCTTTTTTCTTTTTGCTTATGTGGTGCTGAGGAATCAAACTCAGGGTCTCAGGCATGCAAGGCAAGCGCTCTACCACTGAGCCACCTTCCCAGCCTGATTTTTTTTTTTTGGTCAGTCATGGGGCTTGAACTCTGGACTTGGGCCTGGTTTTCTAGTGATTTATTGGAGATAAGAGTCTTGAGGGGAAGTGGCGCTGTGGCTCAAGTGGTAGAGCGCTAGCCTTGAGCTGAAGAGCTGAGGGACAGTGCCCAGGCCCAGAGTTCAAGCCCCATGACCGGAGAGCCCCCCCCCAAAAAAAGAGTCTTAAGGAGTTTCCTGCCCGGGCTGGCTTTGAACCATGATTCTCAGATCTCAACCTCCTGAGTAGCTAGGATTACAGGTGTGAGCCACTGGTGCCCAGCTTTGCTTGATTTTTAAGTTCCTATTTCCCTAAATATAAGAAGGTAGTCATGATCTCAACTCAGAGTAGGCCTGAGGATTCCAGATCATATTTGTAGTTAGCTTATTTCCAGGCCTGGCACACCCAAGATTCTCCACAGATAGCTGCTTTTATTATTACTGCTGTTGATGACAGTGTTGCTGTTATTTATGGAAGGCTCTCAGGGACTGACAGATATGAACAAAATATTAGAAATGCCTATACAGCCTCGCACTGGTGGCTCATGTCTGTAATCCTAGCTACTCAGGAGGCTGAGATCTGAGGATCGCGGTTCCAAGACAGCCCAGACAGAAAAGCTCATGAGACTGTCATCTCCAATTAACCATCAAAAAGCCAGAAGTGGAGGCGTGACCCAAGTGGTAGAGTGCCAGCCTTGGGTGAAAAAGCCAAGAAGCCTTGCGCTCAAGCCCCGGTACTTACACAAAAATAAAAATTAAAAAGTAAGAGACGCTGGCACCGTGCTGGAGATCTCACCGAGCACTGTCAAAACCAAGTCCCCAAGCTCTTTCGAAAATGACTCACCCAAAAGGGCCTGAGTGGCAAGAAACATGAGCAGAACTGGGAATAGGAGTACAGACGGGCAGGGGCTGGAGGAGCCTGCGGCTGGCACGAGGCTGGGTGGCTGGACCGCCTGGGCTGCTGTCTGGCCTCTCAGCGCCGCTTCTGTCTCAGCAGGGTGCGTGGTCTCATGTCTCCAGGGGATGGTTCCTTATCCCCAACTCTCACTAAGAAGGGGCATTGGAAATGGGAAGTCCAGTCCGCGCTTCCTTCCTTCCTTCTTCCTTCCTTCCTTCCTTCCTTCCTTCCTTCCTTCCTCTCTCTCTCTCTTTCTTTCTTGCTTACTTTCTTTCTTTCCTCTCCCCGCTTCTCTCCTCTCTCTCTCTTTCTTGCCAGTCCTGGGGCTTGAACTCTAGACCTGGGCACTGTTTCTGAGTTTCTTTGCGCTTAAGGCAAGTGCTCTGCCACTTGAGCCACAGTGTCACTTCTGGCTCTTTCTGACTAGTTAATTGGAAATAAGGGTCTCATGGACTTTTCCTGCTTGAGCTGGCTTTGAACCATGATCTTCAGATCTCAGCCTCCTGAGTAGCTAGGATTACAGGTGTGAGCCACTGGCAGCTGGCTGGATCAATGTTTATAGATGCAAACATGATGGATGAAACGTGAACCAATGTTTCCCCAAACATATCCTTAAACCAAAAAGTGATATCAGCCGGTGCCAGTGGCTCACACCTGTAATCCTAGCTACTCAGATAGCTGAGATCTGAGGATCACGGTTCAAAGCCAGCCAGGACAGGAAAGTCTGTGAGACACTTAACTCCAATAAACCACCAGAAAACCGGAAGTGGTGCTGTAGCTCAAGTGGTAGAGAACTAGCTTTGAGCTGAAGAGCCGAGGGACAGCGCCCAGACCCAGAGTTCAGGCCCCATGACGGACCAAAAACAAAGCAAAACAAAACAACAACAACAACAAAATGACTATCAGAGCCAGGCTCTGGTAATGCACACTTGTAATACTGGCTACTCAGGAGGCTGAGAGATGAAGATGACAGTTCAAAATCAGCATCCAGGCAGACAAATCCATGAGACTCTTCTCTTTGGTTAACCAGCAAAAAGCTAGAAATGGTGTAGCCCACGTGGTAGAGCGCTGGCCTTGAGTAAAAAAAGCCAGATGAGGATGTCAGGCCCTGAGTCCCAGCCCTAGCACCAGCTGGTAGATTTAGCTCTTCAAGGAGAGACCCTTAAATGCAGTGAGCAGCCAGCGTGTGTGACTGTCCTGTGTCCTCAGTCATCTTTGGAGGCAACGTCTTCCATCCCACCTCACAGATGAGGGAAGGAGACCGGAAGACTCCCGGTAGTGAGCGTCAGTCTGCAGCCCGGGAAGGTCTAGCGCCGCCGTGTGTGCACGCACACCAGCTCGCTGTGCTTTTTGAGAGTTCTCCTTTACCCGTGTGCCTGCGCTGGAGTCAGCCGTAGGTTTCAGGAGGATTCTGGGGGACACGGGTTTAGGCTGTGGCTTGTCAAGATCTGACCCATAAAAGAACAAGAACTTAATTTGGGTAAACAGAGTTAACAGTGAGCCACACTCAGCCCCAAGTCTTTGTGCTCCCAAGTCTGGCCCCTTCTGTTACCCCAACTTTCACTTAATGGGCAGCTGGGGTCTCCCCAGACAGTTGGGGTGTGCTGAGCCAAGTGTGGGAGGAGGGGAGGGTAGAGAGTCGCCTTTGTCCCAGCGCTGGGTGGCAGCTGCCTTTCTCCTTCCCCATCTGCATCCACACCCGTGGAGCGGGACAGGGAGCGCAGGGACCACCACACAGTGGTCCTGGGCTTCACTAGGTAAGCTCAGCGCTGGTCCACATCAGCGGGTGCCCTCGGGGACCAGAGGCGGTGAGCTCACCCTGGAGGCCTCCACGCCCTGGTGAGCAAACCCACAGTACAAAACCCGCGTGTGCATGGCAGGAGCGCCAACCCACACCCCAGGCCGGCTGGGGCGGTGAGCGGCCTGGCGGGGTGCCCCTGGCAACAGAGGGAAGACTGTGCCAACTCCAGCCATGGGTGTCACCGAGGGCGCCAGGGGCCCCGGGCTGCACGCACGGAGCCTGTCCACCAGTGCCAGAGCCAGGCCCCGGAGGCCCCTCCCCAGGGCTGCCTCGGTGGGGTGCTCCCTGCTTGTTCTGTCCCGCAGCAAGTGTTTCCTGCGCCCCAGTGGAGACTGTAGTAGGAAGAATGGGGGCTTCTAGAATCAAGCAGGCCTCCCGTAGGGGTCTCAGGTGGCTCTACATAAATCCAGCCAGCCTCAGCGTCCTCTGCGGGGCAGGACCCAAAGGGGGCTGCAAGTGTGAAGGGGGAGAGGAGGTGGTACACACAGCGTGCCCCTGCGCGCCAGCCGCAGGCTAGACCCGGCCGGGCAGCAGGCTAGACCCGGCCGGGCAGCAGGCTAGACCCGGCCGGGCAGCAGGCTAGACCCGGCCGGACAGCAGGCTAGACCCGGCCGGGCAGCAGGCTAGACCCGGCCAGGCAGGAGGCTGAGGGAGCGTGGGCGCGCGGGGTCAGCTCTCTGCTCACTTTGAGCAGCTCCCCTGGTCTCTGGGGTGCAGAGCCCGGCTAGATCATCAAGTCTGTGAGGAGACATGTTCAGAGCCATGAGAGAGAAGAGCTCGTGCTTGGAAGAACCCTGGCAAGGGACTTGGAGAAGCTTCTAGAAAGCATTTCAGTTGTGTTTAGACAGAAAGTGGGTGGAGCGGGGGCAAGAGACAGTGTTAATGCAATAGCAGAAACACAAAGTGCTGACGTGGGTGGGAGGGATGGTGAGTAGACCACGCAAGACCAGGTAAGTGCTTCTGACAGGCAAACAAGCGTGGGGGGGGGGCAGGCCGGGGGAGTAGGGGAGGTATAATGAGTACCCTGTCCATGGTGCTAATGTTGCTTTGATGACTTCTGAACCCAGGTGTTAGAGTTGAATTTAGGAAGATTGTTCTCTGAGTCCAAGAGTGTAACGATATATAAATACACAGTGTGAAACTGACAGGGGCCAGGAAAAGTTGTGTGTGTGTGTGTGTGTATGTGTGTGTGTGTACAGAAACTTGGTTATAGAAAGGTGTGATAAATCCCCAAGGATAAGACGCGTGCTCCAGTGAACAGAACTGAAGCACTTAGCTGTATACGTATGATTAATGCAGTTACATCCCTACAGGGGGTAGAGTTTATAGGAATGCAAAACCTAAATGATACCAAAACCCATAAATCATTAGATGAAAATTTACAAGATTACATTAGTGACCAGGGCATAGACAAAATGTATTTAGGCACTGAAAGCAAAATCCATAGGCTTAAAAAAAAATTACATTTGAGCTGGGAAAGTGGCTCAGTGGTAGTGTGCTTGCCCTGCATACACGAAGCCCTGGGTTCGATTCCTCAGCACCACATAAGCAGAAAAAGCTGGAAGTGGCGCAGTGGCTCAAGTGGTAGAGCGCTAGCCTTGAGCTGAAGAGCTGAGGGACAGCACCTGGGCAAAGGCCCCACAACTGGCAAAAAAAAAAAAAAATCACATTTGACTACATCTGAAATTAGAACTTTCGCATGAGAAAAGACACCACACACGAAGTCAAACATTTGAGTATCAAATAGGAGGAAATGTGTGCAAACATAGAAAGGGTTGATGGAGGATTGATAGCAAGATGGTTGAAGAACTCCTGCAGAACAAGGAGGAAAGAACAAAAGGGCAGCACATTAGAACAGGTCATTTTCAGAGGAAGAACCCTAAACAAGCACATGCAATTAGAATTAGCAGTTGAAAGATGCAAACTAAAATAACAAGGTACTACATTCACCCTTCCAATTAGCAAAAAATAGGGCAGCTGTAAGTGTCAGTAAGGTTGAAGGCCACAGGCTCTGTCCCACACCAAGCAGGGGTGAATCAGCACCGATGAATGGCCAGTCATGCTGAAAGCATGCCTACCTGTGACCCCTAGATAAATGCTTGATCCTGAGCACACAAGTGACAGCAAGAAGAAACTGGAAACCTATACAACCATCAATCACATCACAAAATGTCTGTGCAGTGAATCTGAGCAGAAATGAACAGACCTCAAAATGTGTTGTCAAGGAAAGCTTCAAGGTATAGATCAAAAAGAGGGTGATACCACTTATATACATATTAAAGCACACAAAACAGGTGGGGTGAAGTGGTGCCTACCTGTAAACCTAGGTATTTAGGAGGCAGAGCTCAGGAGGATGGTGGTTGGAGGCCAGCCTGGGGGAGAAAAGTTAGTAAGACCTCCATTTCACCCAACAAGCTGGGCATGGTAGGTCATTCCAGTGGGCCCAGCTAAAGGAAGGGATAGGTACAAGTAGTAGAAGTCCAGGATAGTCAACACAAAAACCACAGCAAAAAGGGGTGCATCTGGAGGAGTAGAGGGTCTGCTTAATAATCAGGAAGCCCTGAGGGCAAACCTCAGCACCACTGAATAATGTGAATGAATGAATGAATGAATGAATGAACTACACACCTTAAACCAATGCCGCGTATTTTGTAAACACACACACACACACACACACACACACACACACACTTCCGCAACTCACCATAGACAGGCAGAAGGCATCAAGCATAGGGTAACTTGAGCTACTCTGAGCCAGGGGCTACACTGTAAAATAGGGTACCCAGACCCCGAATGGCATGGTTTGCCCTCCTGCCCACGAGTGCCTTCATCCCCAGTGACCACACTTGTAACTATCGTACAAAGAGTTGTCTTCACAGGGTCCTGGTGAGCCCAGATCAATATGGAGAGCCAGAACTATGCTGGAGAACCTTCTAGAAGGAGCCAAGGACAGAGGAGAGGCCAGGGAAAGGAGGATCTGACATGGATCCAGCTCTCCTCTGGCTTTAGGCTCCTCACTCAGTCTATCTCACTTAATCCTCAAGATGGGGACATTAAGGTGCGGGCGTGGCTGTCCCAGGGACAGTGGGCGTGACCTCTGCGCAGCCGCTGACCAGCCTCGGAGGAGAGGCTGGGACTCTAAGCGCCCAAGGCAGCTCGCCCCAGGTGCCCACAGCCTAAGACTCGGGCAGGGGGGTGGCCGGTGGCCGCCGGTGGGGAGCACTGTATTTTTAGTCATTTTGTCATTGAGAGCAGGATGGAAAGATGAGAAACCACAGGGGCTGGCACAGGCCTTGGGGATGAACTCACCAGCCCAAAATAGCTGGAGCCAGGCCAGACCCTGCCCGCCGACAGGATGGCTGCCGCCGCTTCTCTCTCTCCTCTCCTCTCCTCTCCTCTCCTCTCCTCTCCTCTCCTCTCCTCTCCTTCCTTCCTTCCTTCCTTCCTTCCTTCCTTCCTTCCTTCCTTCCTTCCTTCCTTCCTTCCTTCCTTCCTTCCTTCCTTCTTCCTTTTCCCTCTCTTCTCCCCTCCCTCTTTCCCTCCCTCCTTTCTTTCCTCCCTTCCTTCCTTCCTTCATTCCTCCTTCTCTCCCCCTCCCTCCCTCCCTCCCTCCCTCCTTCCCTCCTCTTCCTCCTCCTCCTCCCTCCCTTCCCTCTGATCTGCCTGCCTGCATTTAGTTGAACCCCGACTCCTGGCCAGGAGGTGGGGTCCACCCATAATGTCTGTGCGTAGCTAGATCCGGCATTGCGTCCATGCTCCTGTGTGTGCGCGTGAGGCCAGGTTTTTCTCTCTGTCGTCCGTGGCTTCTCTTTCCAGCAGCGGTGAGGCTGGGAGGCTGCCAGCCAGGAGGAGGCAGGGAGCAGCGCCACTTCCTTCTGGATGGGTCTGGACAGGTCTGGATGAATCACAGATTCTGAATCCATATGCGGGCCCCATTTGCTCGGAAAATTCTCTTCCATCTGCTGGAGGAGAGCGCAGGGCAAATCAATCAGGGGTGCAGAGCCCCCTGAAATAAAGGGCTCTGTGTCCCCAGTGGCTCTGGGATATCAGAGCCACAATGGCCACACAGCCAGGAGAGACTCCGCGGAGCTCCGGCCGAGCCCCTCCCCGCACGCGCCTCCTCTCTGTGGTCCTTGGTCAATAAACACTGTGGCAAGCAAGTGTTCGGATCCCCTGCCTTCCACCCCGAGTCCTCACCATTAATGAGCCCAAGCTCTCCCTGTGAGAGGACCCATCGGGCCTGCTCTTCACCAGCTGTTTGAGCCCCACTCCTTCCCCCACACCCTCGTCCCCTCCTTGTCAAGCCTGGAACTCTGTCAGTGCTTGTGGAAGAGTCTCTTCCGCCCTCCATCTTGGTGTTCCTGCCAGCCTCTGTCCCTTCCCAGCCAGGGGTCTCCGGTGAGCCCGGTGGCTTCCTCCCGCTGGGATTTGTGGCTGTGATTTCCTCCTAGCTCACCTGACTCAAGAGCCGGAATTGAACCCTGGGGGTAAAGAAGAAGCTGTTGGGGCAACAACTTGGCTTGAAGTTGCCCTGTTACGTGGATGCAGGGTAGACTGGAGATGACGGACTCAGTGAACAGGAGCCCGGAGCGAATGGGCAACTGTGCCAAGAACACTTCAAACACTTCTTTCTTTTTGTGATCTCCTCCTCCACTTGTCCTAAGATTTACCTGCTGAGCCAGGTGGCTGACACCTGTCATCCTAGCGACTCAGGAGGCTGAGCTCTGAGGATCACAGTTCAAAGCCAGTCCAAGCAGAAAAGGTTGTGAGACTTTTTTTTTTTTTCTGGTTGTAGGACCTGAACTCTGGGCGCTGTCCCTCAGCTCTTCAGCTCAAGGCAAACGCTCTACCACTTCAGCCACAGCGCCACTTCCAGCTTTTTCAGCTTATGTGGTGTTGAGGAATCGAACCCAGGGCCTCATGCATGCAAGGCAAGCGCTCTACCACTAAGCCATCTTCCCAGCCCTTATTTTATATTTTTAATTGTCCTACTGGACTAGACATTTCTATTTACTTTTCTTCTCATAGCTTGTCATCTATTAGATTCTTTTAGCATTCTGTTTTTCCCTCATTCATTTGGAAGTTGCATATTATTTCAACTTATTTAAAGGCTAACTTTGAAATTACAGCACACACTCTTAGCCTAACCACTTCTAACAGTAAGCAATATTATTTCCTACCCCCTTTAACCATAATTACTCCTCTCCTATTTAAAACCACACAGGACGCTATGATCATTATCTAATATAGTCTAGATTTATCAGTTTTCCTCTTCCCTCCTCCTCCTTCTTTCTTCTTTCTTGTGCGAGTCCTAGGGCTGGAACTCAGGTCCTAGGTACTGTCCCTGAACTTTTGTGCTCAAAGCTAGTGCTCTTCTACTTTAAGCATAGCTCCATTTCCAGCTTTTTTGGTGATTCATTGGAGATAAGAGTCTCACAGACTTTCCTGTTTGGGCTGGCCCTGAACTATGATCTACAGATCTCAGCTCCCTGAGTTGCTAGGATTACAGGCATGAGCCACCAGTGCAGGGCTCCTCATTTCTTCTTTAACTGCAGCTTGTCTCATTAGGATTCTTTGGGTTGATAAGTGGGATTTAGGTCTTGGAAACAAAGCCTCTCAATGCAGTTTTCCCTTTTTTGGTTTTGTTTTGATTTAGATTCTGAAATGAGGGTTTCACTATATAACTACACTGGTCTGGAACTCACAACTTCACAAACTCAAACTGGTGATCCTCCCATACCAGTCTCCCTACTGCTAGGATTCTAGGTATGTGCCATTATCTCTGGCTTGCTTCTTATTCTTGAGAGACCTTTTGTGGCTTGAAGTTTGTGGAATAAAAGTCAACAAGAATTTCAGCATATTGAATTCCTCTGTGTCTTCTGTTGCTGGTCAGAGACATCAGCTGTCAGTCTCACTATTATCTGGTAGGGTCTTCTCTCTGACTGTATCTAAAAGAATCCATTTCTGGGGGTCTAGCTAGAGTTTCACAGTGACATATCATTTTATTTGTAGAGTGTAGCATGCATTGTGATGTTTTTAATTTGTGGATTGTATCTTAGATCCTGGAAACCTCAGCTGTTATCTCTTCCAGGGTGGACTCTGCCATATTTTCTTTCTCTTCTCTTTCTAGGATTCCAATCATATATTTATTGGACATAATAAAATTACCTTTGTCTCTTGCTTTTCCTCCCAAATCTTCCATCTTTTAGTCTTGTGTAGCATCGTATGAGCTGCACTCTGTGGAATTTCTTCTGATTTATATTACAATCCACTATGACTGCTTCCCCCGTGCTCAGCCTGCTGTGAAAGCCATCCTCTTCTAGTTTGCATTGCACTTATTCTATCTGGATACTTCTAGTTGTTTTGTTTTGTTTGCCAGTCCTGATGCTTGAGCTCAAGGCCTGGGCACTGTCCCTGAACTTTCTGTGCTCAAGACTACGCTCCACCATTTGAGCCACAGCACCACTTCTGGATTTTTCTGTATATGTGGTATTGAAGAATTGAACCCAGGGCTGCATGCATGCTAGGCATGCACTCTACCACTGAGCCACCTTCCCAGCCTCTACTTGCTATTTATACATGTATTAAGTTGTTTCAAATTGTCTATGCAACTTGATAGATTTCTACTTTCTGAACTCTTTTTTTTTCCATTGCTGGAGATTGAACCCTATGTAACTTTTGATAGATACCATGATGTTCTGTCTCAGCAGAGATCCATGAGAAATGGGACCAAGCAACCATGGGCTTACCTGAGCTAGTTAAACCCTCCTTTGAAGTGGGTTTTCCATGAAAAATAAAAGAGAGGTTTGACTTCAGAAAATCATTACTGAGCTGTTCCATACCTCATACCATGTTAAGACCATAGACAGTACAGAGGGAAGAGTCACACTTCCTGACGTCAAGCAGCCTTCGCATGAAGATGCCAGTGGTATGTTAACAGACAGACCAGGAATGATGTGTTAAGAACAGTAGCATCATATGTATAATCTCAGCTGTTTGGGAGGCAGAGGCAGGAGTTCAAAGCCAGCCCCAGAAAACTAGTGAGATCCTATCCCCAACAAAATAAAAACAAGTGGTAGAGTGCTTGCCTAGCAGACAGTTGGCCCTGGGGTTCAATTCCTAGCATGAGGAGAAAAATTAAAGAGCAGAAGAGTCACTGATGAAAGCCACCGTGAAGGCTATATGAAATTTCTCTACGTTAATTCTGAATGTCAAGCATGAGGCTAAATTTCTCCTTGCTTTCATTATTTTTATTTGAGAATGTTATAATTACACAAAAATTGCAATAGTAATTATTTAAATTGTTTCACTCTCTTGTGCTATAAGAATTTTAATTCACCATCCTTTCTACCTATGCATAGAAAGAATAAAAGAAGAGAACTATGAAAGGGTGATATCGATCAAGATGCTTTGTATTATTCATAGACTGATGTGTACAACTACTTAAAATTATATATATATATACATACTGGCTCCTGGAGGCTGGGGGTGATGGAGAGAAAGTTACCAGGCATACATAAGATGCAGTTGGATAAAAGAACTACAGTTCAATGTTCTGTATAGCAAATAGGGTAACTATGGTAAGCAACTATTAAGTTATATTTAAAAATAGCCAGTGGAGAGCTTGGGTGTGGCTCAAGTGGTTAAATGCTTGCCAAGCAAGTGGGAGGCCCTGAGTTTAATCCCCAGCGCTGCCTAGATAGATAGGTAGATAGATAACAAAAATAAATAAATAAAGGGAGCCTGGGATGTGGCTTAGTGGTAGAGTGCTGGCCTAGCATGCATGAAGCCCTGGGCTCTATTCCTCAGTACCACATACACAGAAAAAGCCAGAAATGGTGCTGTGGCTCAGTGAAAGAGCGCTTGCCTTGAGCGCAGAGAGGCTCAAGGACAGTGCCCAGGCCCTGAGTTCAAGCCCCAGGACTGGCAAAATAAATAACTAAATAAATAAGGAAAGGATTTGGCATATTCGCAACATAAAGGTACAATATATGTCTAAGGCAGTGGATCTGATCATTGTATGATCATTGTACACTACAGGTCTGTATTGAAATGGTACACTGTTTGCCTTTGCCATTAATACCTACAATTATTGTGTACTGATTAAAGTATTTGGGGTTGAAATGATTATTTATCTTATGAATACTTACTATTAAAAAACCTTCCTTGTTTGTCTGTCTTTGGGAAGGTAAGGGGGGGGGCAGAAATGGAGGGACAAGCTGGGTGCTGGTGGTCACACCTGTAATCCTAGCTACTTTGGAGACTGAGATCTGAGGATGATGGTTCAAAGCCAGCCCAGGCAGGAAAGTCCATGAGACTCTCATCTCCAATGAACACTCAGAAAATCGGAAGTGGTGCTGTGGCTCAAGTGGTATAATGCTTGCCTTGAGCTGAAGAGCTAAGGCCCAGAGTTCAAGCCCCATGACAAAAGAAAGAAAGGAAGGAAGGAAGGAAGGAAGGAAGGAAGGAAGGAAGGAAGGAAGGAAGGAAGGAAGGGAGGAAGGGAGG